>NC_045983.1:1201709-1501709 GCF_010909765.2 Amblyraja radiata | reverse complement strand
ATGCAAATAAAAGCAGAGGTTGGAAATTTGAAATAGAAATGTCGGTCGCCTTCACTTTACTTCCCCATTTCAGTTCCAACTGGTAACTTTGCTCTTGTAAAGTTCAACAGCTCCTCTTTCATCTGGGACCGTGCAGGTTTTTGGATTCAACAGGAGGCTCACTAGCCATTAAGTCAATTATTCCTCTCTGGGTTGTACTTGGAAACACAAAGCAAGAGGCCAAAAAGTGTTGGTAACTCAACAGGTCATGTAGCATCTCTGGGTCACATGGATAGGTGACGGTTGGGGATGAGACCCTTCTTCAGACATTGGGGGGGGGGGGGGGGGGCAGGAGAGAAGAAAGCTAGAAGAGGCGGGAGGCAGGACAATGCCTGGCAGGTGTTAGGTGGACTGGGGGATGGGGTGGGGGATGGGGTGGGGAGGGGGGGTGATAGGCAAATGGTTGCAGCAAAGGCCAGAGATAAAAGCAGAAGTTGTAAGGGTTGAAGAGTTGAAAATTGCGAAACTGGAGGGAGGAAAGTAGCTGGTGTTGAGAGGGGGGGGGGGCAGGGGAAATAGGTGGGGCACTGGCGAGGAGAGGAAGAGAGGGAGGGAAGAAAGGGAGGAGTGATGTTGAAAAGGTGGGGGTTGGGGGAGTGTGGTAGGAGGTTACTCAAGGTTAGATAATTCAATGTCCACACTGTTGGGTTATAAGCTACCCAAGTGGAATATGAGGTTCTGTTCTTCCAGTTTGCATGTGGCCGTGCTCTGGCAATGGATGAGGTCCAGGATAGAATTGTCAGAGTGGGAATGGGAAGGGGAGATAAAATGGATAGCAACCAGGAGATCTATTAGGCCTTGGTGGACAGAATGAAAGAATTCAGCGAAAGGGACATTGAGTCTATACTTGGCCTCACCGATGTACAGGAGGCCACATCAGGAACGCTAGATGTAATAGATGAGGTCAGATGAGGTGCCAGTGAACCTCTGCCTTTCACGGAAGGACCACTGTGGTCTCTGGATGGAGGTAATGGAGGAGGTATAGAGACAGGTGTTACATCTTGCAGGGAAAAAGTTCCTGGGAAGGTGGTGGTTTGGGTGGGAAGGAATGAGTGAACCAAGGGGTTGTGGAGGAAACGGTCTCTGCAGAAGGCAAAAAAGGGGTGGCAATGGGAAGGTGTGACTGGTGGTGGGATCATGTGGGAGGTGATGCAAATGTGTTGGATGTGGAAGCTGGTGGGGGGTGAAAGGTGAGGACCAGGGGAACATCATCCATTTTCTATCTGGGGAGATGGGGAGCAAGAGCAGTGCTACAGGACACACAGGAGACATGGGTGAGGGATACATCTATAACGGAAGGGGGAAAACCAAATTTAGTGAAGAAAGAGGACATCTTGGATGTCTTAGAATGGAAAGTCTCATCTTAGAAGCACATGCTGCAGAGATGGAGGAACTGAGTGCAGGATGGGAGGAGGTGTAGTCCAGATAACCGTGGGAATCAGTAGGTTTGTAGTAGATGACAGTCTGTGATGGAGACAAAGGTCAAGAAAGGTGAGAAGGGTGTCAGATATAGTGCAAGTGAATTTGTGAGCACGGTGGAAGTTAGCAGTAAAGTGGACAAAGTACATGAGCTCTGCACGATGGCTGATGTAGTTATCGATGTCGTGGAGAAAGAATTGGGGGCTGGTGACAGTGTGCGCTTGTAACAAAGACAACAAAAAGGCAGGCATAGCTGGGGCCCATGCGAGTATCCATGGCTACATCTTTCACTTGGAAACAGTGAGAGGAGTCAAAAGAGAAGTTGTTGAGGGCGAGGACAAGTTCCACCAGGCAGAGGAGAGCGTCAGTAGAGGGTAAATTGGTTGAGTCTCTGGTGGAGGAAGGGACAGGTTTCCTGCGATCTTCCTGGTAGGGGATGGTGTAGGGGGGACTGGATGTCCATAGTAAAGATAAGGCAATCGGGGCATAGAAATTGAAAGTTATTGAAGCATTGAAGGATGTGTGAGGTGTATCAGATGTAGGTGTGAAGAGACTGGACAAGGGAAGAGAAGATGGAATCAAGGTATTTGAAGATGAGTTCAGTGGGACAGAAACAGTGTGACAATGGGTCTGCTGGGGCAGTCCTGTTTGTGGATTTTGGTGAGGAGATAGAAGCTGGCAATGCGGGGATGGGGAACGATAATGTTGGAGACTGGAGAAGGCCACTTGTTCACTCCGGTATTCCCTGCCATTCAATGTGATGACGACCATTAGGTTTAGTTTAGTTTAGAGATACAGCGCGGAAACAGTGTCTTCAGCCCACCGAGTCTGCACTGACCAGCGATCCTTGCACATTAGCACTATCCTACACACTAGGGACTCTTTACATTTACACCAAGTCAATTAACCTACAAACCTATATGTCTTTGGAGTGTGGGAGGAAACCGAAGATCTTGGAGAAAACCCACATAGGTCACGGAGAGAACATCCAAACTCTACACAGACAGCACCCGTTGCTAGGATCAAACCCCGGTTTCTGGCATTGTAAGGCAGCAACTCTACCATGCGACCCCTATGCTGGGTTCAGCGTCCCCATTCCTGTAGCCCTCAATTCGTTGATCTAATAAATACATCTAAATACAGTATATCTAATAACCCTAGGGAACAGAGGTTTACGGAGATTCACTGCTCTCTGAAAGATAAAATGACAAGCCGCTGCTTATTTTGTACCTATGTTCCCCTGTTTGTGACTCTCCCTTACACTTTGACACTTATCTCAGAGATAATTAAGCTTTTGCATTATGCTTCTTCTGTCCGTTTCCTACACCTCCACAAAAGAAAAGTAGGGATGAAGCAGTGCTTGTTATAGTACCAGCTTCAACTACCTCCCCTGGCAGCTCTTTCAATGAGTAAAAGGTGTCCCCCAGATTCCTGTTAAATCTTTCTCCTCTCACACTGAACCTCTGTCCCCTGGTTCTAAATTCCCCATCTCTGGGCAAATGACTGCATTCACCCTATCTGTTCCCCTAACTATTTTGGACGCATCTATAAGATCACCCTTCAACCAAATGGCCTCCAAGAAATAAAGTTCTAGCCTGCTCAACCTCTCAATATTTTGTAAATCTTCTCTGCACTATTTCTAGCCGAACCCTTCCTATCCACGTACCTGTTCAAATGTCTTTTAAATTATGTTATTGTACCTGCCTCAACTATCTCCTTCGGCAGATCGTTCCATACACCCACCATCCTCTGTGTGAAAAAGCTGCCCCTCATGTTCCTCTTAAATCTTTGCAACACAGTCCCTCATAAAATTCCATTTAAAATCCCAAAAGTGCTTGAAATATGCTAAATTTTAAAACAGAGCCAGAGAGATATTTGGTGTGCCATGGTTTGTGATTGGAGTCAGGGTAAAGATCAGCCTCCTAGTTGAACCAGGCTCCTATGTTGTATGCGATCAAACTGACTAAATATTTTTAATTGCAGAGTGGTAATGTCGCAGCAGAAGAGGTGTTGAATCATGCAGCTATTTTAGACTGTCGTCTGATGTGCAATGACTATGCCTGGAGCTCAGCTTGTGCTCAGCTGGTTCTAGTTTGATGTTTAGTTTCGAAGGTTTATTGCTGAAATTGTGAAATTTCATAATCATGATTCACAGAAATATTTCCTGCAATGGCTCGACATATAGGATGAAGCCAAAATGCGAACTTTGTAGGCATGGACAAGATAGGCCTTACAGAAAAGGGGTAATGAGGGAGAGAAGAAAGCCACTGAGGCATAATGTAGTAATCTCTGTGTGGAGCCACAGGCAATGGGCAAGTCATAGAGTCCTAGTCCTAGAGTGTTACAGCCTGGATACAGGCTCTTCAGCCCAACTTGCCCACACCGGCCAACATGTCCCCTTTCCACTAATCCCACCTGCCTGAGATTGGCCCATATCCCTCTAAACCTGTCCTATCAATGTTTCCCAAAGGTTGTGATAGTACTTGCCTCCACGACCTCCTCTGGTAGCTCGTTCCATAGACCTACCACCCTAAGTGTGAAATAGTTACCCCTCAGATTCCTATTAACTCTTTCCTCCCTCACCTTAAACCTATGTCCTCTGGTTCTCGATTCCCCTAGTCTGGGCACGAGACTCTGTGTGTTTACACGATCTATTCCTCTCATGATCTTAAATGAATATTTCTCATCTGTATTTACTTGGGAGAAGGTCATGGAAATTAATCGTGATAACCACGCACCAAAGGAGAGGTGCTGGAGGTCTTAAAGTATATTACCTTAAATAAATCCCCATGGCCAAACTATTGTACAGTAAGATATTGTGGGAAGGTAGTGAAGAAATTGCTGTGGCTCAGGCAGTGACATTTGTGTCATTAGTAGCCAAGGGTGAAGTATCGCAAAGCTGACAGGTGGCTAATGCTGTAGCATTATTTAAAAGAGGCTGCAAAGACAAGGCAGGAACTAGTGGCAGTAAGACTAAAATCAGTGGTGGGAAAGTGACTGGAGAGGATCCTGATTTATCTCCATTTGGAAAGTTAAGGATTGATTAGGGATAGACAGCATAGCATGGTTCATGGGAAATTGTGTCTCACAAATTTTATTGAGTTTTTTGAATAGGCGATGAAGGATTGGCGAGCAGATTTATCTGCAAAGCCTTTGACAACGTGTGATCACATGGGATCCAGGATGAACTAGCCATTTGGGCACAAAATAGACTACATAACAGAGGGTGGTAGTGGAGAATGTTATTCAGATTGGAGGCTTGTGTTCATATAACCATATATAACATATAACAATTACAGCACGGAAATAGGCCACCTCGGCCCTTCTAGTCCATGCCGAACACTTATTCTCCCCTAGTCCCATCTACCCCCTCATGTTACCCCTAAACTTCTGTCCCTTAATTCTCAAATCATGTCCTCTTGTTTGAATCTTCCCTACTCTCAATGGAAAAAGCTTATCCACGTCAACTCTCTCTTTCCCTCTCATCATTTGAAAGACCTCTATCAAGTCCCCCCTTAACCTTCTGCGCTCCAAAGAATAACCATATAACATATAACAATTACAGCACGGAAACAGGCCATCTCGGCCCTACAAGTCCGTGCCGAACAACTTTTTTCCCTTAGTCCCACCTGCCTGCACTCATACCATAACCCTCCATTCCCTTCTCATCCATATGCCTATCCAATTTATTTTTAAATGATACCAACGAACCTGCCGCCACCACTTCCACTGGAAGCTCATTCCACACCGCTACCACTCTCTGAGTAAACAAGTTCCCCCTCATGTTACCCCTAAACTTCTGTCCCTTAATTCTGAAGTCATGTCCTCTATTTGAAACTTCCCTATTCTCAAAGGGAAAAGCTTGATCACATCAACTCTGTCTATCCCTCTCATCATTTTAAAGACCTCTATCAAGTCCCCCCTTAACCTTCTGCGCTCCAGAGAATAAAGACCTAACTTATTCAACCTATCTCTGTAACTTAGTTGTTGAAACCCAGGCAACATTCTAGTAAATCTCCTCTGTACTCTCTCTATTTTGTTGACATCCTTCCTATAATTGGGCGACCAAAATTGTACACCATACTCCAGATTTGGTCTCACCAATGCCTTGTACA
Organism: Amblyraja radiata; assembly: GCF_010909765.2. Lineage (NCBI taxonomy): Eukaryota > Metazoa > Chordata > Chondrichthyes > Rajiformes > Rajidae > Amblyraja > Amblyraja radiata. The sequence continues at coordinate 1,496,136 of NC_045983.1, read as the reverse complement.
ATTTTAACATTACATCCCAACTTCTATACTCAATGCTGTGATTTATAAAGGCTAGCACACCAAAAACTTTCTTTACCACCCTATCTACATGAGATTCCACCTTCAGGGAACTATGCACAGTTATTCCTAGATCCCTCTGTTCAACTGCATTTCTCAATTCGCTACCATTTACCATGTACGTCCTATTTTGATTTGTCCTGCCAAGATGTAGCACCTCACACTTATCAGCATTAAACTCCATCTGCCATCTTTCAGCCCACCCTTCCAAATTGCCTAAATCTCTCTGTAGACTTTGAAAATCTACTTCATTATCCACAACACTACCTATCTTAGTATCATCTGCCTACTTACTAATCCAATTTACCACACCATCATCCAGATCATTGATGTATATGACAAACAACAGTGGACCCAACACAGATCCCTGAGGCACTAGTCACAAGCCTCCAACCTGAAAAAACAGCCATCCACCATTACTCTCTGGCATCTCCCATTCAGCCACTGTTGAATCCATCTTGCTACTCCACCATTAAAACCCAACAATTGAACCTTCTTAACCAACCGTCCATGTGGAACCTTGTCAAAGGCCTTACTGAAGTCCATATAGACAACATCCACCACTTTACCCTCATCAATTTCCCTAGTAACCTCTTCAAAAAATTCAAGAAGATTAGTCAAACATGACCTTCCAGGCAAAAATCCATGCTGACTGTTCCTAATTAGACCCTGTTTATCCAGATGCTTATATATATTATCTCTAAGTATCCTTTCCATTAATTTGCCCACTAACAACTAACAGGTCTATAATTGCTAGGTTTACTCTTAGACCCCTTTTTAAACAATGGAACAACATGCGCAGTACGCCAATCCTCCGGCACCATTCCCGTTTCTAATAACATTTGAAATATTTCTGTCATAGCCCCTGCTATTTCTACACTAACTTCCCTCAATGTCTTAGGGAATATCCTGTCAGGACCTCGAGACTTATCCAATATTATATTTTTCAAAAGTGTCCGTACTTCAGTGGGATTAGTGCCGGGTATCCAGTTATTTGTCATTTATATTAACAATTTGGATGAGAATTTATTTGGTATAGTTAGTAAATTTGCGGGTGACACCAAAATTGATGGTGTAATGGACAATAATTATGGTTATCTAAGATTACAATAGGATTGAGATCGACTGGGGAAGTGGGCCAAATATTGGCAGATGGAATTTAACTTGGACCAGTGTAAAGAATCGCATTTTATTATGATAAATCAGGGCCAGAGTTACACATTAAATGGCAGAACCGTGGATAATGTAGGCAAAAACATAGAAACATAGAGACATAGAAAATAGGTGCAGGAGCAGTCCATTCGGCCCTTCGAGCCATTCAATATGATCATAGTGATCATCCAAAATCAATAACCCGCTCCTGATTATTCCCCATATCCCTTGATCCTGTTAGCCATAAGGGCAATATCTAAGTCTCTCTTGAAAACATCCAGTGAATTGGCCTCCACTGCCATCCAGAGAATTCCACAGATTCACAACTCTTTGGGTGAAAATGTTTTCCTCATCTGAGTCCTAAATGACCTACCCCTTATTTTTAAACTGTGACCTTTGGTTCTGGACCCTCAACATTTGGGAACATTTTTTCCTGCATCTAGACAGTCCAACCCCTTAAGAATTGTATATGTTTCTTTGAGATATTCTCTCATCCTTCTAAATTCCAGTGAATACAAGCCTAGTCGACCCAACTCAGAGAGACTTGGAGGTGAAAGTACATTGTTTCCTAAGGGGGTGGTGACACAGATTGACAGTGTTTGTAGACGCATTGGCCTTTATCAGTCAGAACATTGAATATAGGCATTGGGATACCATGTTACAACTGTGAGACTGGGCCTCACATACAGTATATCGTTATATTTTAACGATTTAGACGAAGGAATGAAATGTGACATTTCCATGTTTGCGGATGACACAAAGCTGTGTGGCAGTGTTAGCTGCAAGGAGGATGCTACGAGGCAGCAGGATGACGGATAGGTTGGGTGAGTGGGCAGATGCATGGCAGATGCAGTATAATGTGGATAAATGTGAGGTTATCCACTTTGATCGCAAGGTCAAGAAGGTAGATTATTATCTAAATGGACAACAGAAGGAAACAAAAGGACAACGGAAGGAAACAAAATGGGCAATACGGGCTGAAAAGATGAAGTATGAAGGGAAGCTGGCCAGGAATATAAAGAAGGACAGTAAAAGCTTATTTAGATATGTTAAGGGAAAAAGGGTAGCAAAGTCAAGTGTGGGTCCCTTGAAGGCTGACACGGGTGAAATGATTATGGGCAACAAGGAAATGGCAGAAGAGTTGAATAGGTACTTCGGATCTGTCTTCACTAAAGAAGATACAAACAATCTCCCAGATGTACTGGAGGACAGAGGATCTAAGGCGGTAGAGGAATTGAAAGAAATTTTCATTCGGGGAGAATTCCAGTATAGGAGTAAAGAGGTTCTTCTGCAGATGTACAGGGCTCTGGTGAGACCACATCTGGAGTATTGCGTACAGTTTTGGTCTCCTAATTTGAGGAAGGACATCCTTGTGATTGAGGCAGTGCAGCGTAGGTTCACGAGATTGATCCCTGGGATGGCGGGACTGTCATATGAGGAAAGATTGAAAAGACTAGGGTTGTATTCACTGGAGTTTAGAAGGATGAGGGGAGATCTTATAGAAACATATAAAATTATAAAAGGACTGGACAAGCTAGATGCAGGAAAAATATTCCCAATGTTAGGCGAGTCCAGAACCAGAGGCCACAGTCTTAGAATAAAGGGGAGGTCATTTAAGACTGAGGTGAGAAAAAACTTTTTCACCCAGAGAGTTGTGAATTTATGGAATTCCCTGCCACAGAGGGCAGTGGAGGCCAAGTCACTGGATGGATTTAAGACAGAGTTAGATAGAGCTCCAGGGGCTAGTGGAGTCAAGGGAGGTAAGGGTTATTGATAAGGGACAATCAGCCATGATCACAATGATTGGCGGTGCTGGCTCGAAGGGCCGAATGGCCTCCTCCTGCACCTATTTTCTATGTTTCTATGTTTCTATGTGTCAGAGTAGGAAAAAGGGAGGTGCAACGAGTCCTGGGTGTCCTTGTACATCAATCATTGAAAGTAAGCATGCAGGTATAGAAGGCAGTGAGGGAAGCAAATGGCATGTTGGCTTTCATAGCAAGAGGATTAGAGTATAGGAGCAAGGAGGTCCTACAGCAGTTGTACAGGGCCCTGGTGAGACCACACCTGGAGTATTGTGTGCAGTTTTGGATTCTGAATTTGAGGTTGGACATTCTTGCTATTGAGGGAATGCAGCGTAGGCTCACCAGGTTAATTCCGAGGATGGCGGGACTGATTAATGAAGAAAGAATAGATTGACTGGGCTTATATTCACTGGAATTTAGAAGGATGAGAGATGGGATGTTATTGAAACATATATAATTCTTAAGGGATTGGACATGCTGGATGCAGGAACATTGGTTCCCGATGTTGGGGGGAGACCAGAACCAGGGGTCACAGTTTAAGAATAAGGGGTAGGCAATTTAGGATTGAGATGAGTAAAAATGTTTTCACCCAGCGAGTTGTGAATCTGTGGAATTTTCTCCCACAGAAGGCAGTGGAGGCCAATTCACTGGATGTATTCAAGGGAGAGTTAGATACAGCACTTAGGGCTAACGGAATCAAGGGATATGGGGAGAACGCAGGAACGGGTACTGCTTTTGGACGATCATCCATTGAACGGCACTGTTGGCTCGAAAGACCAAAAGGCCCACTCCTGCACCAACAGTATTTTCTATGTTTCTCTGTATTGAGTGCTGTTATGGTCGCCCAGCTATAGGAAGGCTCTCATCAGGCCAGAAAGGGTGCAGAAAAGATTCAAGGGAATTGAGCCATAGACTCATGGAGTTACGCAGCACAGAAAGAGGACGATTCACCCAACTCTTCAATGTCGACCAAGATCCCCATTATGCTGGTCCTATTTGCCTGCATTCAACCCATATCTGTCTAAACCTTTCCTCTTTATGTACTTGTGCAAATACCTTTTTAATGTTGTTATAGAACCTGCCCCAACAACTTGCTCTGGCAGCTCATTCCATATATATAACACATCAGTGTGAAAAATCTGCCCCTCGGGTTCCAATATCAATTCCTGTGTCATTTTAAACATATCCCCTTGTTCTGGGTTCCAAACCGGGGTATTTGGGAACCAAAGGGTAGTTTGCATTCACCCTATCTAAGGTTCATGATATTCTGCATATCGATAAGATCACCCCTCATTCACTGAAAGGAAAAAAGTTCTAGTCTACCCAATCTCTCCTGGTAACTGAAGCCTTGGAGTCCTGGCAACATCCTCATAAAGCTTCTCTGCACATTTTTCAGCTTAATTAAACATTTTCTGTTGCAGGGTGACCAAACTTATATATAATATTCCAATATTCATCAACATCTTCACTGCCACACAATGTCCCAACCTCTGTTCTCCATGGCCGGCATTCCAAAGGCCTTCCTCACTGCCCGACCTATTGTGGTGCGACTGTCAGTGAACTGTGTGGAGTTACTCCAACATCTTGTGTCTGCCTTCGGTATAAACCAGCATCTGCAGTTCTTTCCTTCACAGGTTACTATGCACTTGTATTCCCAGTTCCCTTTTGTTCTACAGCACTCCCCAGGGACCTACCAATCACTATGATAGTCCTACACTGGTTTGTTGTCCCAAAATTGAAAAATTTGCACTCATCTAAATTAAACTCTATTTGCCATTCCTCGGCCCATTTATCCAGCAGCTCAAGATCCTGCTGCAATTCCTGATAACTTTCATGGCTGTCCATGGTATCCATTTTCGTGACATCTGCAAACTTACTAACAATGCCCTGCACACTCCTATCCAAATCGTCAAAACAGATGACAAACAAAAATGGCCTGATATTGGGAGAGGTTGGACCCTGAGATACACCACTAGTCGCGAAATCCTTCCACCATCACCGTTAAAGCAATTTTAGTTTATATTAGACATACTGGAGTCCCGAGGTAAAGACATGGATACTCATAGTTTGTGACAAGGCTTACACACTACACCAGGCTACAAAGCGAAGGCAGGCAGTATTACTGGCAACAATGAACCCAGTGTGTTCTACACCCGCTTTGAACAGAAGGAATTACACCAGCCCCATCATTCCCAATGGCTACTGTGGTAGATCAGCCTTCCTGAGATGGAATCCATGGAAAGTAACTGGCCCTGATGGAGACCTGGCAGTGTCCTCAACCTGTGTGGATCAGCTGGCAGAGGTATTCACAGGCATCCTTATCCTCTCACTACTCCATTCTGAGGTTCCCATTAACTTCAAGATGACCACTATCATCCTATTGTCTATTGTCTATTGCACATGATACCTACTCCTCCATTTCTTGTCTGTCCATGTGCCTATCTAAAAGTATTTTGAATACAACTATCGTATCTGTCCCACCACCATCCCCAGCAGCATGTTCCAGGTGCTCACAACCCTCTGTTTAAAAAACAAAGTGCCCTGCATATCTTAGAGCCATAGAGTGATAAAGTCATACAGCGTGGAAACTGGCCCTTTAGCCCAACATGCCCACATAGACCAGTATGTCCCATCTACACTAGTCCCAGCTGCTTGTGTTGGGTTCATATCCCTCCAAACCTGTCCTATCCATGTACTTGTCTAAATGTTGCAATAGTCCCTGCCTCTACTATTGGATTAGTAAGTATGCAGATGATACTAAGATAGGTGGGGTTGTGGATAATGAAGTAGATTTTCAAAGTCTACAGAGAGATTTATGCCAGTTGGAAGAATGGGCTGAAAGATGGCAGATGGAGTTTAATGCTGATAAGTGTGAGGTGCTACATCTTGGCAGGACAAATCAAAATAGGACGTACATGGTAAATGGTAGGGAATTGAAGAATGCAGGTGAACAGAGGGATCTGGGATTAACTGTGCACAGTTCCCTGAAAGTGGAATCTCATGTAGATAGGGTGGTAAAGAAAGCTTTTGGTGTGCTGGCCTTTATAAATCAGAGCATTGAGTAGCAGTTGGGATGTAATGTTAAAATTGTACAAGGCATTGGTGAGGCCAATTCTGGAGTATGGTGTACAATTTTGGTTGCCTAATTATAGGAAGGATGTCAACAAAATAGAGAGAGTACAGAAGAGATTTATTAGAATGTTGCCTGGGTTTCAGCAACTAAGTTACAGAGAAAGGTTGAACAAGTTAGGGCTTTATTCTTTGGAGCGCAGAAGGTTAAGGGGGGACTTGATAGAGGTCTTTAAAATGATGAGAGGGATAGACAGAGTTGACGTGGATAAGCTTTTCCCACTGAGAGTAGGGAAGATTCAAACAAGGGGACATGACTTGAGAAATAAGGGACAGAAGTTTAGGGGTAACATGAGGGGGAACTTCTTTACTCAGAGAGTGGTGGCTGTGTGGAATGAGCTTCCAGTGAAGGTGGTGGAGGCAGGTTCGTTTTTATCATTTAAAAATAAATTGGATAGTTATATGGACGGGAAAGGAATGAAGGGTTATGGTCTGAGCGCAGGTATATGGGACTAGGGGAGAATACGTGTTCGGCACGGACTAGAAGGGTCGAGAAGGCCTGTTTCCGTGCTGTAATTGTTATATGGTTATATGGTTACTATCTCCTCTGGCAGGTCGTTCCATATACCCACCACCCTTTGTATGAAAAAGTCACCCTTCAAATTTCTATTAAATCTTTCCCCCTTTACCTTAAACCTATGTCCTCTGGTTCTCGATTCCCCAACTCCGGGCAAGAGACTCTGTCCACCCACCTGATCTATTCCTCTCGTTAGTTTATACACCGCTACAAGATCACACCACATCCTCCTGCGCATCTTTAAACTTTGCCTCAAATCCCCTTAAAACTGTGCCCACTAGTATTTGATTTTTCCATCCTGGGAAAAAGGTTTTGAATGTCTACCCTATCTAAGTATATCATAATTTGATATACTTCTATCTGGTCTCTGGCATCCCAGAGAAAGAATCCAAGTTGTCGAGCCTCTGCCTGTAGCTACTACCTCCTCCCCAATGCAGGCATCAGTCTGGTACATCTCTGTCTATAGCTAATTAGACTAAGTGGGACCCATTGGGTCCCAGCATCACACGGGAGGGCTGGTCACCAACGCAATATTCCACCTCTCCACCAATTCCAATACTGCTCACCAGTGGGGTGGGGGTGGGGCTGTCTGTTGCGCTAGTATGGGTGTTGCGGACCGAAGGTACTGGTTTCCAGAGGGCTAGTATAGACATTGTGGGCCGTATGGATGCTTGGGCAGGAATCCAACTGTTGCAACGATTTTAAAATCCAAGCCAAGGCAAACAATCGGGCTGCAGCCACCCGACAACCAAAATTCATTTTGTGAACACAAACTTGTTAAAAAAGGCGAGGCAAACAATTGAGCTGCAGACACCCGACAACCAGATAATATATATAAGCATCTGGATAAACAGGGTCTGGTTAGGAACAGTCAACGGATTTGTGCCTGGAAGGTCATGTTTGACTAATCTTCTTGAATTTTTTGAAGAGGTTACTAGGGAAATTGACGAGGGTAAAGCAGTGGATGTTGTCTATATGGACTTTAGTAAGGCCTTTGACAAGGTTCCTCATGGAAGGTTGGTTAAGAAGGTTCAACTGTTGGGTATAAATGCAGGAGTAGCAAGATGGATTCAACAGTGGCTGAATGGGAGACGCCAGAGGGTAATGGTGGATCGCTGTTTGTCGGGTTGGAGGCAGGTGACTAGTGGGGTGCCTCAGGGATCTGAGTTGGGTCCTTTGTTGTTTATCATGTACATCAATGATCTGGATGAAGGTGTGGTAAATTGGATTAGTAAGTATGCAGATGATACCAAGATAGTGGATAATGAAGAGCATTTCCAAAGTCTACAGAGTCATTTGGGCCATTTGGAAGAATGGGCTGAAAGATGGCAAATCAAAATAGGACGTACATGATAAATGGTAGGGAATTGAAGAACGCAGTTGAACAGAGGGATCTGGGAATAACCGTGCATAGTTCCTTGAAGGTGGAATCTCATATAGATAGGGTGGTAAAGAAAGCTTTTGGTATGCTAGCCTTTATAAATCAGAGCATTGAGTATAAAAGCTGGGATGTAATGTTAAAATTGTACAAGGCATTGGTGAGACCAAATCTGGAGTATGGTGTACAATTTTGGTCGCCCAATTATAGGAAGGATGTCAACAAAATAGAGAGAGTACAGAGGAGATTTACTAGAATGTTGCCTGAGTTTCAACAACTAAGTTACAGAGAAAGGTTGAATAAATTAGGTTTTTATTCTCTGGAGCGCAGAAGGTTAAGGGGGGACATGATAGAGGTCTTTAAAATGATGAGAGGGATAGACAGAGTTGATGTGGATCAGCTTTGCCCTTTGAGAAAAGGGAAGATTCAAACAAGAGGACATGACTTCAGAATTAAGGGACAGAAGTTTAGGGGTAACATGAGGGGGAACTTCTTTACTCAGAGAGTGGTAGCGGTGTGGAATGAGCTTCCAGTGGAAGTGGTGGAGGCAGGTTCGTTGGTATCATTTAAAAATAAATTGGATAGGCATATGGATGAGAAGGGAATGGAGGGTTATGGTACGAGTGCAGGCAGGTGGGACTAAGGGAAAATAATTGTTCGGCACGGACTTGTAGGGCTGAGATGGCCTGTTTCCGTGCTGTAATTGTTATATGTTGTATATGTTATTATATGTTAACCAAAATTCATTTTGTGAACACAAACTTTAAAAAAGGGCTGCAGCCACTTTACAGCTGCATCGAGGGGACTCACCGTTGAGTAGACGTGCGTTCCGTGTTATTCGCAGCTCAGTCTCTGCCAGACCCTCTTGCTTCCTGGGTCTGGCAGAGACAGAGTGAGGCACGACACTTCCTTGTTTTATAGTCCCTCCCCCTGCCGCCAGCGGGGGCAGCAGAGAGAACGGGGAATTTTGTAAAAACATTAATATCTCAAATTTTTCATCGACGGAAAAAATCCTCTGCACTCATATGGCGGAGGGGGGCTCTGAGCGAGGTGGCCAAAAATGACGGCCGTACGTGGCGGCGTTCTCTCGGAAATCGCAGCACAGTGGGCCAAAAGCGGTCAAGATCAGAGATTTAGTAATATAGATAACCCGCTTCTAATCTAGGCAACAGTCTGGTAAACCTCTGCCCTTATTCTGACCTCTGAACACTCTCTTGATTCTTCTCCTGATTTTTTTAAACTACTCGACTCAGCGTTGAAGCTTTACCACCTAATCCCACAAAACAAGACTGAAAGTTACTTGCAATTGCCTGAAAACTCTCACGTCTGTAAAAAATACCATACCTCAGCTCCAGGATACGATTTATACGATTTATGTGCTGTACCAGTCAGTGCTCTGTGTGCAATGCCACTCCAGCGATAGAAGAAAATCAGACTGTTTGTCCACACTGAAGACTAGCCCATTTTCCAAAGAGTGAAAACAACTCCAAGCGCAAGGACATGGAAGTCTCAAGGAAAGAATGCAATTGTTCATCCCAGACCTTGCAAATAATTAAAAATTACTTACAGCATAACCACGGGAAAACAGAAAGTATTACGAAGCAATTGGAGATTGTGCCATGTGTTGAAATGCAGCCAGTGGATGAGGTAGAAGATCCAAAATGCCCCGGGAAACAGCAGCAATTAAATGAATTGCTGTAATCACAATCTTCGCAAATGCAAAAGCAATTGACTGACCGGATCTGTCGCACGCTCAGAAAAATAGAACAGGAACAGAAGCACCACAACTCCCAGAAAGAGGTGCTAGACCTCAATCTGCCACTTTTCAGATTTGGCTATCTTTTCAACATGCAGACAATCGCCCAGTTAAACAGATTAAATTAAAGCATGGGACAAATACACCAATGCTGTGCGCTCAAGGGGACCTGCAATTAAAAAGATGCAAGCAAGTTTGGAGTAGTTCAAATTGCTGCCTTGTTCATTCCTGGTGTTGTTTGACACCTCTGTTTGTGTAAACTCAAAACGCCAACATTCAGATTTAAGAGAATGCAAGGGTCGGGCGAGGAGTTGACAGCATTTCTGGGTCACAGTAATTTGGAACTTTTGCTGTGGATCCAGGGTTAGCGAGCGAACTGTATATACAAAATGGCTTGAAGGTCCAGAGGGTGGTGCTAGAGGACTTATTTAGTCTTGAGGTCTGTAACAAATGATGCACCACAGGAATTGGTGCTGGGTCCAATGTTGTTTGCCATTTGTGTGAACAATTTGGATGTAAATATTACCAGATATTTTGTTACTGGACGTTGTGGAGTATTGTGTTCAGTTGCTAATGGTAATAATATTAGTGTTACATTGGACAGTGAAGAAGTTTTCAATAATTACAACGGGATTTTGATCAACAATTATAACGGCATCTTGGAGTCCATGTTCAGAGCTCTTGAAGGTGGCAGCAGACATAGATTGGATAGCAAAGAACAAGTATTGGATGCTTGCCTTCATTACTAGGAGCATTGAATATGTCAGGAAGTCATAATGAGCTTTTTGGTTAGGCTGCATTTGGAGTATTGCGTGCAGTCCAGGTCGCCCTATTACAGGAAAGATGTGGAGTCAGAGGGTGCCAGCTACAAGTAAAGGGTTGTTTTGGATTGTTTTCTGAGGGGAGACGATAGAAGTACATAAAACTACAAGAGGCAAAGATAGGGTAGACAGTCAGAATTTTTTTCCCAGGATGGAAACTTCTGACAATAGAGGGCACATCAATAATGTGAGAGGGGGAAAGTTTAATGCAATTATGCGGGACAAGATGTTTTACACAGCGAGTGGTGGAAGCCTGGAACGCATTGCCGGAGGTGGTGCTGGAGGCGAAGACTCTGGTGGCATTTAGATAGCCCCAATGAATGGCAGGGAATAGAGGGATATGTATCATGTACAGGTAGGCGAGATCTGTTTAACTTGGCATCATGTTTTGCACAAATTGTGAGTCAAAGGGCCTGTTCCTGTTCTGTGTTCTAAGCTTGGAGTATCGTGTTCAGTTTTGGTCGCCCTGCTCTAGGAAGCATGTCATTAAACTGGCAAGATCAGAGAAGCTTTACAAGATGTTGCCAGGATTCAAGAGCCTGAGCTATAGAGGGAGGTTGGGCATGCCAGGATATTATTCCTTGGAGCACTGATAGTGGTGTATGGTGTACATGAGGGGAATAGATATGTTGTATACACAGAGTATTATACCCAGAGTAGAGAGGTGAAAGATTAAATGGAGCCTGAGGAGCAACTTTTTCACACAGACGGTGGTGGGTATATGGAGCTACCAGAGTAGGCAGTTGAGATGGGAACTATAGCAACATTTAGAAGACATTTGGACAGGGACGTGGACAGGAAAGGTTTAGAGGGGTATTGGCCAAGAGCGGGCAGGTGGGGCATCTTGGTTAGCATGTCATAGCAAGACTTTTGGTATGATTGACAGGTTCTTGAATCATAAGGGTGTCAAAGGTTATGAAGACAAGGCAGTAGAATGGGGTTGAGGGGAAAAGATAGATCTGCCATGATTGATTGTCAGAGTAGACTTGATGGGCTGCATGGCCACATTCTTCTCCCATTACATGAACCTATGATACGGGTAGACACGGTGGTCAAGTAGGCTTTCATAGAAACATAGAAACATAGAAATTAGGTGCAGGAGTAGGCCATTCGGCCCTTCGAGCCTGCACCGCCATTCAATATGATCATGGCTGATCATCCAACTCAGTATCCCGTACCTGCCTTCTCTCCATACCCTCTGATCCCCTTAGCCACAAGGGCCACATCTAACTCCCTCTTAAATATAGCCAATGAACTGGCCTCGACTACCCTCTGTGGCAGAGTTCCAGAGATTCACCACTCTCTGTGTGAAAAAAGTTCTTCTCATCTCGGTTTTAAAGGATTTCCCCCTTATCCTTAAGCTGTGACCCCTTGTCCTGGACTTCCCCAACATCGGGAGCAATCTTCCTGCATCTAGCCTGTCCAACCCCTTAAGAATTTTATTAGTTTCTATAAGATCCCCTCTCAATCTCCTAAATTCTAGAGAGTATAAACCAAGTCTATCCAGTCTTTCTTCATAAGACAGTCCTGACATCCCAGGAATCAGTCTGGTGAACCTTCTCTGCACTCCCTCTATGGCAATAATGTCCTTCCTCAGATTTGGAGACCAAAACTGTACGCAATACTCCAGGTGTGGTCTCACCAAGACCCTGTACAACTGCAGTAGAACCTCCCTGCTCCTATACTCAAATCCTTTTGCTATGAAAGCTAACATACCATTCGCTTTCTTCACTGCCTGCTGCACCTGCATGCCTACTTTCAATGACTGGTGTACCATGACACCCAGGTCTCGCTGCATCTCCCCTTTTCCTAGTCGGCCACCATTTAGATAATAGTCTGCTTTCCTGTTTTTGCCACCAAAATGGATAACCTCACATTTATCCACATTATACTGCATCTGCCAAACATTTGCCCACTCACCCAGCCTATCCAAGTCACCTTGCAGTCTCCTAGCATCCTCCTCACAGCTAACACTGCCCCCCAGCTTAGTGTCATCCGCAAACTTGGAGATATTGCCTTCAATTCTCTCATCCAGATCATTAATATGTATTGTAAATAGCTGGGGTCCCAGCACTGAGCCTTGCGGTACCCCACTAGTCACTGGCCGCCATTGTGAAAAGGACCCGTTTACTCCTACTCTTTGCTTCCTGTTTGCCAGCCAGTTCTCTATCCACATCAATACTGAACCCCCAATGCCGTGTGCTTTAAGTTTGTATACTAATCTCTTATGTGGGACCTTGTCGAAAGCCTTCTGGAAGTCCAGATACACCACATCCACTGATTTTCCCCTATCCACGCTACTAGTTACATCCTCGAAAAATTCTATAAGATTCGTCAGACATGATTTACCTTTTGTAAATCCATGCTGACTTTGTCCAATGATTTCACCACTTTCCAAATGTGCTGCTATCCCATCTTTAATAGCTGACTCTAGCAGCTTTCGGTACATTGGTAGTCTAGAATTTGGGACATTACGTTATAGTTGTTTCTGAAGTTGTATTTGCAGTGCTGTGTTCAGTTTTAGCCGCCTTCCTATAGGAAGGATGTTGTTAAACTGGAAAGATAGAAGAAAAGACATACGAGGATGTTGCCAGGATTCGGGGGATCTGAGTTACACTGTGAGGTTGAGTAACAGGGCTGGCCTTAGGGGCCCAATTGGGAACAATTTTGGTGAACCCCAGATTCCCAGCCAAGGTCTGTCAGCCCAGTTATTTAGTATATATTATGAAATTATACACGAGGTGCTATGGATTATACACTGTGTGAATTTCTCCTGCTCCCGTTTGATTGTCAGTAGCTCCACTGGCTTCCAACCTTTACCGTAGCAGCTAATTACCATTAAACTGCATTATGTGATTGGACACAATGCCCTTGGAGACAGCGGCCGATTGGACGGGAGGAGACCTATTTGTTGATTGGACAGGAATTATAAGGCAAGTTGGTTGGTGATTGGATGCAACCCCCTTAGAGACAGCGTTTGAATGGCCGCCAAATAAAATTGCCAAATAGGAAAACAAAAATCGCTGGTCGGTGCGAACTCAGTGGACTATCTGGTTGTATCTCCAAACTAAACAATATAACATGCAGGTACATTCATTTAAAATTAAATTCAGTGATTATTTCACATGTTTTCTCACTGTGTAAAGCTCAATATCTGACCAATTTCTGTTTAACACGTTTGGTCTGCCGTGAGCATTTTTCTCTCCCAAAACAGTTCATATCTAGCAAACCGATCAACGAACCGGACAGCAGTTGGACGCAGTCATAGAAACATAGAAACATAGAAAACATGTGCAGGAGTAGGCCATTCGGCCTTTCGAGCCTGCACCGCCATTCAATATGATCATGGCTGATCATCCAGCTCAGGATCCTGTACCTGCTTTCTCTCCATACCCCCTGATCCCTTTAGCCACAAGGGCCACATCTAACTCCCTCATAAATATAGCCAATGAACTGGCCTCAACTACTTCTGTGGCAGAGAATTCCAGAGATTCACCACTCTCTGTGTAAAAAACGTTTTTCTCATCTCAGTCCTAAAAGATTTCCCCTTTATCCTTAAACTGTGACCCCTTGTTCTGGACTTCCCCAACATCGGGAACAATCTTCCTGTCCAACTCCTTAAGAATGTTGTAAGTTTCTCTAAGATCCCCCCTCAATCTTCTAAATTCTAGCGAGTACAAGCCGAGTCTATCCAATCTTTCTTCATATGAAAGTCCTGACATCCCAGTAATCAGTCTGGTGAACCTTCTCTGTACTCCCTCTTGGCAAGAATGTCCTTCCTCAGATTAGGAGCCCAAAACTGTACGCAATACTCCAGGTACCAAGAACCTGTACAACTGCAGTACAACCTCCCTGCTCCTGTACTCAAATCATTTTGCTATGAATGCTAACATACCATTCGCGTTCTTCGCTGCCTGCTGCACCTGCGCGCCTACATTCAATGACTGGTGAACCATGACACCCAGGTCTCGTTGCATCTCCCCTTTTCCTAATCGGCAACAATTCAGATAATAGTCTACTTTCCTGTTTTTGCCACCAAAGTGGATAACTTCACATTTATCCACATTATACTGCATCTGCCATGCATTTGTCCACTCACCCAGCCTATCCAAGTCACCTTGCAGCCTCCTAGTTTAGAGGGGTTTAAACGGTTTAGAGATGTTTAGAGGGCTTCAGATGGGTTCAGGTGTGTCTAGAAGTGTTTAGAGGGGAATAGGGGGGCTAGAGGTGGTTTAGAGGTGTTCAGAGGGCCCCAGAGGGGTTTAAAGACGTTATAAGCCCCCCGTGAGAAATTGTATTTCTCTGAAATTGAAGATAGACATAAAGTTGGAGTAACTCAGCAGGACAGGCAGCGCAGCGACTCTGGAGAGAAGACCCTTCTTCAGACTGAACTGAACTCTCGTCGGTGAGAGTACTTGTGATTGTCTGAAGAAGGGTCTCGACCAGAAACGCAACCCTCTCCCCAGAGCCCATGCCTGTCCCGCTGAGCCACCTTCAACTTCAGAGCCAAACAAAAAACACAGAGTGCTGGAGGAACTCAGCAGGCAAGGCGGCTGCCCCACCCGCTGGGTTTCTCCGGCATTTTTTTCTACCGCAAATCGTCAATGATTCCGGGTGAGAGACATTGTGTCTCTCTGTGTTTTGCTCTCTCCCTCCCTCCCCCTCTCCCTCTCTCTCACCCAAGGCGACAGGGTGAGAGAGAGGGAGTGGGAGAGCTAGGGAGAGACGAGATGGGGAGCGGGAGAGAGAGCGCGAGAGGGAGAAGGAGGGAGGGAGAGAGCAAAACACAGAGAGACACAATGTGGGTCGGTAGGTGAATGACTAACCTGCACACCAGGAAAAAGCCCCTTCTCGCGGTCCGGGGCCCTCTTCATCTTCTTCTTCTTCTGCCTCTTTGGAGTTTTACGGCAGCCGGCATCCACAATGTTGCATTGCTGCCACCTTCTGGCTTCACTCCACAGTCCTCATGTCTTTACATTATATCCTTTTTATAAGGCCAGAGGCCCTCAAGAAATTAAACAACACCTTTACTCCTTTTCCTTCCCCTCCATACTCTAGAATGTTCTTTTCTGATATATCTGTCATTCCAATTTTCTTCATTTCACTGATCAAAACTCTTCTTTCTGTTTCATATCTTCTACATGCAACTAGAGCATGCTGAACTGTTTCCGGCTGATGGCATTCCTCACACAGCCCAGTAGGTTGTTTTCCCAACATTTCTAATGTGCTGTTCAGGTGAGTGTGTCCTATCCTCAATCTTGTTAATACTACCTGTTCTCTCCTGTTCCCCCCTCTTCTTGCTGTAATGCCCACTCTGTTTTGTAACGAATAGAGGTGTCTCCCCTTTGTCTCCTGTTCCCAGTATTGTTGCCATTCCTGATTTATTTTCTTCCACACAATGTGTTTTCCTTCAGATTTGGATAATTGTAGGTTTACCTCTATGCTCTCTTTTTTAACGGCCTCTTTTGCTAATTTGACCACTTTTTCATTTCCTAGCACACCAATGTGTGCTGGGACCCACAACAACGTCACGTCACTGCCCTTCCTTGTTACTTGGCTTAATAGTAGTAGAATTTCATACACTAGGTCAGGCCGCCTATGGGATGCACCAGACCCAATACTCTGGATTGCAGGCAATGAGTCGCTACATATTAATACTTTGCATGGTTGCACCTGTTCTATCCACCGAACTGCCATCAAAATAGCGTACAGTTCCATTGTATATACTGCCAAATAGTTATTTGTTCTTTTGCAAATCTCAACATTCATCCCTTGCACTACCACAGCTGCCCCTGTTGTTTCAGCTACTGGGTCCTTTGATCCATCTGTGAAAATTAAGAGGTGTTCCCTGTATCTATTATATATATGGTTATGGTATTCTGTTTTTAGGTCCGAATTTTCTTCCCTCCTTTTTGCCTCCCATATCTCCAGATCAACTTTTGGGATGTTTAGTAACCATATTGGGACAGATGGCCACAATACTGCAGGGCAGAACTCTTTGTCCTCTACTTCCATGTCCCTTGCCACACCTCCTCCAACCCAGCCGAAGCTTCCAGACTGAGCGTCCGGGGCCCTTCTTCTTCTTCTTCTTCTTTGGAGTTTTACGGCAGCCGGCATCCACAATGTTGCATTGCTGCCACCTTCTGGCTTCACTCCACAGTCCTCATGTCTTTACATTATATCCTTTTTATAAGGCCAGAGGCCCTCAAGAAATTAAACAACACCTTTACTCCTTTTCCTTCCCCTCCACACTCTAGAATGTTCTTTTCTGATATATCTGTCATTCCAATTTTCTTCATTTCACTGATCAAAACTCTTCTTTCTGTTTCATATCTTCTACATGCAACTAGAGCATGCTGAACTGTTTCCGGGTGATGGCATTCCTCACACAGCCCAGTAGGTTGTTTTCCCAACATTTTTAATGTGCTGTTCAGGTGAGTGTGTCCTATCCTCAATCTTGCTAATACTACCTGTTCTCTCCTGTTCCCCCCTCTTCTTGCTGTAATGCCCACTCTGTTTTGTAGCGAATAGAGGTGTCTCCCCTTTGTCTCCTGTTCCCAGTATTGTTGCCATTCCTGATTTATTTTCTTCCATACACTGTGTCTTCCTTCAGATTTGGATAATTGTAGGTTTACCTCTATGTTCTCTTTTTTAACGGCCTCTTTTGCTAATTTATCCTCTTTTTCATTTCCTATCACACCAATGTGTGCTGGGACCCACAACAAAGTCACGTCACTGCCATTCCTTGTTACTTGGCTTAATAGTAGTAGAATTTCATACACTAGGTCAGGCCGCCTATGGGATGCGCCAGACCCAATACTCTGGATTGCAGACAATGAGTCGCTACATATTAATACTTTGCATGGTTGCACCTGTTCTATCCACCGAACTGCCATCAAAATAGCGTACAGTTCCACTGTATATACTGCCAAATAGTTATTTGTTCTTTTGCAAATCTCAACATTCATCCCTTGCACTACCACAGCTGCCCCTGTTGTTTCAGCTACTGGGTCCTTTGATCCATCTGTGAAAATTAAGAGGTGTTCCCTGTATCTATTATATATATGGTTATGGCATTATGTTTTTAGGTCCGAATTTTTTTCCCTCCTTTTTGCCTCCCATATCTCCAGATCAACTTTTGGGATGTTCAGTAACCATATTGGGACAGATGGCCACAATACTGCAGGGCAGAACTCTTTGTCCTCTACTTCCTAGTCCCTTGCCACACCTCCTCCAACCCAGCCGAAGCTTCCAGACTGAGCGTCCGGGGCCCTCACTCACGATGGTGAGTTTAAAGAAATTCTCAACGTGTCATCGATCTACATTCCTCAGTAAATGTAATTGTGTTTTAAACAAGTATTAATGACGCCGCGTGAATTTTATTCAAAGGAACACGGCGTCTTTAATACTTGTTCAAAACACAATAACATTTACTGAGGAATGTGGATGGATGCATTGATGACTTTGTATAACAACGTGTTAACTACTTGCTGTTAAGAAGTGCTAACAGTACTAGTTAACAAATCGTGTGTGTCTGATGGCCGTGCAGCGGTTGTTATACATGTTCGTTTAAAAAAAAAATCCGGATGGTGAATTTAAAAAAAAATCTTTATTTAACAAAGAGAATTCGTATTTCCGTATGAAATACGGAACATTAGTGCGGGGCCCCCCTTAGGCGCGTGGCCCAATTGGGAGCAATCGGTCAAATCGGCTTAAGGCCGGCCCTGGCTACGGCCCATTGCTACGCCTTTGATTTGGATGGAGTGGGAGGAGTTTGAGGAGGTGTCTGAGAGTTGTCGCCTGCCCTCAGCTCAGTAGAGGTCATTGCGCAAGACTACCACGGCATCTCTCTTGTCGGTCGGTTTGATGGTAATTTCGTGGTTGCTGCAGAGTGACTGTACATTCAGAGGGGGGGAGGTTAGAGAAGGTACGATGAGTGGAAGGGTTGAGACGGTTGATGTCAAGCGGCAGTTCGAAATAAAAAGGTCTAAAGACGGTAGACGGTTGTCCGGGGGAGTTCAAGATGAAGGGGACCAGTGGAGACGGGAGAACGGGTCATCACTGGATGGTGAGGACTCCTTACCTTAGAAAAAAGCACGGAGGTGGAGGCAACGGAAGAAAAGCTCCACCCTACCGAGCCTGTGGTAAGGGTAGATATAAAATATAGGGTTATTTCACGAAAGGTCACTGGATCATAGATCCTCACCCACGTGACCGCAAAATCCAACTGGGGTACAAACGTCACTTCCAGTACATGTTATTGATGCTGAAAACGCGCACTTTCAAACCTGTTAAAAACCGCGAAAACGGCCAGCTTTTGAGTTGTAAATAACTGTGCCAGTCGGGGTGACCGTGAGACACAGCTACCTTACTTTAGAGTCCAGAAGATAAAGAAAAACGAAGGTAAAGACAAGAGAGAGCAGAAGGGAAAACAACAGCGGAAGTTGTTGGCCGTGCAGATATAAAGATCGAAAATATCGGGGATTATCGCGTTTGCTCACTGCATTTCATCAAAACTAAGGCATTATTGATGTTTTGATGAAATGCAGAGAGCAAACGCGATAATTCCCGATATTTTCGATCTTTATATCTGCACGGCCAACAACTTCCGCTGTTGTTTTCCCTTCAGCGCTCTCTTGTCTTTACCTTCGTTTTTCTTTATCTTCTGGACTCTAAAGTAAGGTAGCTGTGCCTCACGATCACCCCGACTGGCACAGTTATTTACAGCTCAAAAACGGGCCGTTTTCGCGATTTTTAACAGGTTTGAAAGTGCGCGTTTTCAGCATCAATAACATGTACTGGAAGTGACGTTTGTACCCCAGTTGGATTTTGCGGTCACGTGGGTGAGGGTCTATGATCCAGTGACCTTTTGTGAAATCACCCTATTGTTTAAAAAAAGGCACAAAGTGGCTTTATCCAGCTTTAAAATATTCTAAAGACACAAGGAACTGCAGGTGTTGATTCACAATCAAATACACAAATGGCTGGAGTGACTTGGATGGGTCAGGCAGCAACTCCCAACAACATGGACACACTACGTTCCCGCATGGATCATTCTTTAAAGTTATTGTAGTGGGGAGTGTAAGGCGGGGGTTGCAACACGTTGAGTCTGTCCTTCGATGAAATGGTAAACAGCCGGTGTCAGCTAAAACATAGTGTTAACAAACAGCCATGTGCAGGATTTTCTGTTAAATTAACAGCAGCACATTCAATAAAACAGTTCCTTTAGAAAAAAAATAGATGTTTGGGAATTGGGAGAGTGCTGGGGCTAACCCAGAAGACCCAATAAATCATGACGCCGTCTGCAAGGGCACGAAGACAAACCCCTGTCTTGCCAGAGACATCCTAGACTATTTTGGCGCCTATTGCAACAAATAAATCTTGTTATCTACACTGAATGATTGCAAGTTTGAAAGCACAGTTTCAACTATTGTTCTTAGATTAGGGTAAAAACTCGGGCTATAGATATATAAAAATGCGCTACACTATTGGTGCAGCAGAAGAGTTGCTGCCTTATAGCGCCAGAGACCCGGGTTCGAATCCGACTACGGGTACTGCATTTACGGACTTTATACGTTCTCCCCGTGACCTGCGTGGGTTTTCTCCGAGATCTTCGATTTCACCCCACACTCCAACGACGTACAAGCTAATTAGCTTGGTATAAATGTAAATTGGCCCATGTGTGTGTAGGATAGTGTTAATGAGTTGGGATCGCTGGTCGGTACGGTCTCGGTTGGCCGAATGGCCTGTTTTCGCGCTGTATCTCGAAAACTGAAAACTTAAAAAACATGAGTACACGGGACTGCACTCGCGGTCTGGAGCACGACTGGTGCCAAGGTAAGAGCCCTGCTACGAACACAGCAGCCAGCCACTGACTGGGGGTTCTCTGAGGTTAATTAAAAGTTGTTAAGTATACATTCCGTAATGAAACTTGTATGATTAATACTTAGTGTGGTCTCAGATTCCACAACCAAATAACCACAGTGAAAACACCTTGAGTAAGCGCTGCTTATCGATTACAAGGAGAAAGCTGGAAGAGAGGCGGGGACTGGACAGAGTTTGGCTGGATGCAGGTGAGCATGTAGCTGCTTGTGAAATGTGAGGTGCTGTTTCTCCAGTTGGCTTCACTCCGCCAATGGCGGAGGACAGGGGCAGAAAGGTTAGCATGAGGAAGCTTTTACTCCAAATGGGAGTAAAAATGGTTAGCAAGCAGAAGATTCAGGAGGCCGCTGACGGAGCATGTGTTCAGCAAAACAGGCGCCAATTTCGCCGGGTTACATTTTAGCGGTTTAATTACAGATTCTCCGATTTTATTCAACTAACCTAATCAGAACCCATCCTGTCACACCCCCTTCCCTTTGACAATATTTCTCTCCTCTTCGATCCCTATCACCTTTTATCCCAATTTTCGTCTCTTAATCTCTGGCCGTTGTCCAACCTTTTGCCAATCTAGCCACACCTCAAATGTATCCATCCATGATTTACCAGACATAGCCCTGCCCCCACCTTTCCTCAGTCGTTGTGCCCCCCCCCCCCCCCGTAATCCCGCTAATGCATGTTCTCGAGAGAAAATCAAGGACGAGTCGCACCCTGGCCACTCCCTCCCGCCCCCCCCCATCAGGCAAAAGGTATAATAGTGCGAAAACGCACACCACCAGATTCGGGGAAAGTTTCTTCTCAGCTGTAATCAGGCAACTGAATCACGATACCACAACCAGCGAGCAGTGCTGAACGACCTTCAGGTTATCCTTGATAGGACTTGCTGACTCTACCTTCCATTAACGTTATTCCCGTATATACTGTAAAGGGCTCGATTGTAATAATGTATTGTCTTTCTGCTGACTGGTTAGCACGCAACAGAAAGCTTTCCACTGTACCTCGATACACGTGACAATAAATTCAACTGACAAACTGCTTGACCCGTTGAGTTACTACAGCAGGTTGCCTTTATTTTTGCAAACCGACATCTGTAGTTCATTGCATCTGTAGAATATTATAAACCAGATTAAGGGAAATAAAACTGATCTGAATTATGAAGGGCTCTTTATTACATACATTTGACAGATAAATGATGGGATCATTTTATATTTCATTCAGCGAGAACAGGAAGGTGAAGTAAGAGAGAGAATATGAGGATGCAAGATTACAAGAAACATTTATAACTGATGAATTACAAAACAATGCAAAATACATTGACCATACACAGAAAATAAGAGGCTTCAATGTTGTGAATCATTGAAATACTGATGATAGGTGAGAGCCTTCTTGAGGCAGCGAGAGATGTACAGTAGATGCTTTCGGTGGCAGGAGGGCCGGCGCTTGAGATACCGACCTGAATCCAGCAACTTCTGCAGGTTCTTTCCTTCCTGTGCATGGGATTGGCTTTCCACGCCACGACACAAACTGGCAAATTACATGATATCGTACATGTGCTGGTTTGTTGGTGAGTTCACTGTCACAATTAATTTCATTAAACCTCAAAGAACGTTTGATGTCTAGAATTTAGAACGCTAGAATTTAGAAGATTGAGGGGGGATCTTATAGAAACGTACAAAATTCTTAAGGGGTTGGACAGGCTAGATGCAGGAAGATTGTTCCCGATGTTGGGGAAGTCCAGAACAAGGGGTCACAGTTTAAGGATAAAGGGGAAATCTTTTAGGACCGAGATGAGGAAAACTTTTTTCACACAGAGAGTGGTGAATCTGTGGAATTCTCTCCCGCAGAAGGTAGTTGAGGCCAGTTCATTGGCTGTATTTAAGAGGGAGTTAGATGTGGCCCTTGTGGCTAAAGGGATCAGGGGTATGGAGAGAAGGCAGGTACAGGATACTGAGTTGGATGATCAGCCATGATCATATTGAATGGCGGTGCAGGCTCGAAGGGCCGAATGGCCTACTCCTGCACATATTTTCTATGTTTCTATGTCAGATGCAAGCTAAGGAATGGGATAATTGTCAGCTGTTAATTGGATAATAATAATAAAATGTCCTGATTTTGTCCAATTAACAGCTGACTATTATCCCATTCCTTAGCTTGCATCTGAGTAAAATTCATTTCAAAACGCATTTATGGTTTACGATTATTTAAATGGTAAATGTAGCTTCAGAAGCATTTTCTTTTTGCATGTTAAAACCCACCTGAGAACCATGGAAGATTTTGCAATTTTAATGATGGATTTTTCACTTTTAAAACTTTTTATATAACAAATTAATAAAGATAAAACATAATGCCTTACTTTTGATGAAATGCAGTGAGCAAACGCGATAATTCCCGATATTTTCTGTCTTGAATGAATGAATGAATGAATGAATGAATGAATTAAAACTTTATTGTCATTCAGATATACACCTAGACACAGTGAACCTTGAACGAAATTTCGTTGCATTTGACTCTCCAAATCAGGTAAATAGTAAAAATAAAAGTGCTAGGTGCGTCCATAAAAATGCCTCATGTGCATGGTTCTGTAAAATAAATATATATAAAAAGTTTTTAAAAAGTGTCGATATTTAAAAAGTTCTAGCCTCGGTTTTGTTGATTGTTCAGTAATCTTATGGCCTGGGGGATGAAGCTGTTGCAGAACCTGGTTGTCCCGCTCCACGGCCAATGTTTACTAAACACTTCCGCTGTTGTTGCCCCTTCAGCTCCCTCTTGTCTTTACCTTCGTTTTTCTTCTGGACTAGATAACCTTCGAGCCAGCACCGCCATTCATTGTGATCATGGCTGACCCTCCCCTATCAATAACCCGTGCCTGCCTTCTCCCCATATCCCTTGATTCCACTAGCCCCTAGAGCTCTATCTAACTTTCTCTTAAATCCATCCAGTGTATTGGCCTCCACTGCCCTCCGTGGCAGGGAATTCCATAAATTCACAACTCTCTGGGTGAAAAAGCTTTTTCTCACCTCAGTCTTAAATGACCTCCCCTTTATTCTAAGACTGTGGCCCCTGGTTCTGGACTCGCCCAACATTGAGAACATTTTTTCCTGCATCTGGCTTGCCCAGTCCTTTAATAATTTTATATGTTTCTATAAGATACCCCCTCATCCTTCTAAACTCCAGTGAATACAAGCCTAGTCTTTTCAATCTTTCCTCACATGACAATCCCGCCATCCCAGGGATCAAATTCGTGAACCTATGCTGCACTGCCTTAATCACAAGGATGTCCTTCCTCAAATTAGACCAAAACTGTACACAATACTCCGGATGTGGTCTCACCAGAGTCTGACACAACTGCAGAAGAACCTATTTACTCCTATACTGAAATCCTCTTGTTATGAAGGCCAACATTCCATTAGCTTTCTTCACTGCCTTCTGTATCTGTAAGCCAACTTTCAGTGACCGGTGTACAAGGATGCCCAGGTCTCGCTGCACCTCCCCCTTACCTAACCTAACCCCATTGAGGTAATAATCTGCCCCTTTATTTTTGCCACCAAAGTGGATAACCTCACATTTATCTATATTATACTGCATCTGCCACGCATCTGCCCACTCACTCAACCTGTCCAGGTCACCCTGCAACCTCCTAACATCCTCTTCACAGTACACACTGCCAAATCTGCTAGTGTTGCTCCTAATTCTCTCTTCCAAATCATTCATCTATATGGTAAACAGTTGCGGCCCCAACACCGAGCCTTGCGGCACTCCAATCGCCACTGCCTGCCATTCTGAAAAGGACCCGTTCACTCCTATTCTTTGCTTCCAGTCTGCCAACCAATTTTCTACCCTACCCCCAATACCTTGTGCTTTAATTTTAGTCACCAGTCTCCCGAGCGGGACCTTATCAAAGGCTTTTTGAAAGTCTAGATACATTACATCCAATGGCACCCCTTCATCAATTTTACTTGTCACATCCTCAAAAAATTCCAGAAGATTAGTCGAGCATGATTTCCCTTTCATAAATCCATGTTGACTTAGACTAATCCTTTTACTGCTATCCAAATGCCCCATTTTAATCTCTTTAAGAATTAACTCCAGCATCTTTCCCACCACCGAAGTCAGGCTAACAGGTCTGTAATTCCCTGTTTTCTCTCTCGCTCCTTTCTTGAAAAGTGGGATAACATTAGCTATCCTCCAATCCACAGGAACTGATCCTGGAATCTATTGAACATTGGAAACCCAGTGGTGTGAATATTGACTTCCCTAACTTCAAGTAACTCCTGCTTTCGCCATCTCTTCGCCCCCGCCCACCCCCCCATCCCCAACCCAAGTTTGTGCTAGCTTCATAATCATCTTGTTGAGTCTCATTGGCTATAACTCGTTTTCACCTAGCCCACAGCTAACATTAGCCTGTTTCCTTTATCGTCATAACTTTTTTTTGCATATCGTTATTTGTTCTATTTCTCTATATCACCGTCTATATCTCGTGTTTCCCTTTCTCTTGACTCTGAGTCTGAAGAAGGGCCTTAACCCGAAACGTCATCTATTCCTTTTCTTCAAAAAATACTTCCTTCAAAAAATATTTATGAAGCTTATCCATTTTTCTACTCATCTCGCTCTTTTTTTTAATCACATTTATTTAAGAACCGTCTGATATCTCTCGTCAATTTTTAAATCTGTTCATTAAGCCCTGCTATATGAACCAAGTTTGTGGTTACCGAGGTACCGAGGTGCAGTGAAAAGCTTTTGTTGCGTGTTAACCAACCAGAAAAATAATACATGATTACATTCGCGCCATCCACAGTGTGCAGATACATGATAAAGGAAATAACGTGAATAACATTTAGTGCAAGATAAAGCGCGTAAAGTCCGATCAAAGAAGGTTTACGATGGTCTCCAATGAGGTAGATACTTGCTCAGGACCACTCGCTAGTTGTTGGTATGATGTTTCCGTTGCCTGATATGAGCTGAGAAGAAAATTTCCCTAAATCTGCATGGGTTAGTCCAACGTCCCCGGTGGACGATGCTAACGGGGCCAACTAAAAAAGAATACACAACGTAGGAGATACACGTCCCAGGACAGATGTAATGTCCTGGTGTAGATGCTTTCAGATACAAAGCAAACATCATTTTTCCTACTACACTCACCTACATTTGCAACTTACCGAATAGTGAAAGGCTTGGATAGAGTGGATGTGGAGACCACGTTTCCACTCGTGGGAGAATCTAGGCCCAGACGCCGTAGCCTCAGAATTAATGGTCTTTCCTTTAGGAAGGAGATGAGGAGGAATTTCTTTAGTGAGAGGGCGATGAATCTGCCGAATTCATTGCCACAATTGTCATTAACGCAGAGATATAGATTAATGATTAGTACGGGTGTCAGGGGTATGGGGGGGGGGGGGGGGGGGGGGGGGGAAGGCAGGAGAATTGGGATTAGGAGGGAGAGGTAGATCAGCCATGATTGAATGGGCTAATTCTGATTGATAGGCTAATTGATGGGCTAATTCTGCTCCGATCACGTATGAACTATTTTGCCACCCCTGGTGTGTGTGGAGTGGTCGATAGGCAGTTTCCAGGCAGGGGCTGACTAAATGCCAGAGTATTTGCAACACCATTGAGTCGGGCATACTTCAGTTTCATCAAGTTTTCAGAGAAGCCTCTGACACAGGCTTGATGATCATCTTACAGCTTGGTTGACCTGCCTGCACAAACTGTCCACATTCGTCCCCTGTGTGCCTTCACGCTGTCAAACAATGGCATGGCAAAAAACATGATACGTTTCTCCCCGGAACCACTAGCAAATACAATATCCGATTCACCTCATAGAAACTGGAAAAGTCGAGTGTTTGTGATCACCCATCTTTCTCAGGCACACCAGGCACTGAATTTGAAAATGACCAAAAATACACAAATAATGGAAGTCTGACACAGAAGCCTAAAACGCTGGGAATATTCACCAGGTCTGGTATTGCCTGGGCAACGAGCAATAGAATAGAATAGAATAGAATAGAATAGAATAGAATAGAATAGAATAGAATAGAAAAGAATACCTTTTATTGTCATTCAAACAGCTTAGTTTGAACTGAATTGCATTTCTAGAGTCTTACATGGCAAAATAACCCAAGGCCCACACTTAACACACTTTACATAAACATCCATCACAGTGGATCTCCAATACCTCCTCACTCTGATGGAAGGCTCTTCTCTTTGTTCTTCTCCTGCGGTCCAGCAGTCCAACTGCAGCGTCAAGGCGAACTGGGGTTCCTGATGTTAAAGCCCCCGGACGCCGGGCGATGTTAGGCCCCGCTCGGTGTCCTTCCAGCGGGAGAAGTTGCCGTTGCGCGAGCTGCGAAAAACGGTCTCCCGCCAGGGACCTGCGAGCTCCCGATGTTACTGTCCACCGGGCCTGCGGCTGCAGCCTCCGAAGCCCCGGAGTCGGGTCGCAGCCGCGAGCCACCACAGCTCTTCCCGTTCCGAAGACGGCCAGCTCCGCGATTGGAGCCCTCAGGTTGGTTCAGGCCGGAGGCCTCCGCCGAATCCACGATGTTAGGCCCAATGACATCGAGGACCCGATAGGGAAAAAGTCGGGCCCCCGTACAGGGAAGAGATTAACGGTTTCCCCCACCCTCCACATATACACAGCTAAAGAAAAATAATAAAAACTAGGGTCATTTAACGAGATATTTTTTTTTTTTAAAGACAGACGGACTGTAGTCGAGCCGCTGCAGATAGACGCCGCCACACCACATCACCAATAGACTTCGCTCATGACAAATTGAAAAGGTGTCTGACATTTGATGGAGTTTATATGACGGAGCTTTATACAACCGGTTGAATAGAATGAAAACTTGCAGGTTTAATTTGATTGAAAGCATTTATTAGTTTCAGGATACATATCAATCAGCAGCGAGTGGGCCGTAAGACTAGATCTATTAGATTGGGCTGCAGTATTAGAATCCACAAGCAAAAGTGCCGCACCTGTGGTCGTAGTTAAAAAAATAACGTTTCAATCAAGCAATAACACAGAACAGTAATTTCATTGAAGTGGTTGATATAATTCGCCTCCGGTAAAAAAAAAAAAGCTTGATCGTGGCTGCTAATTCTCTTGAATTCGCGTGATGTCCACCTACTCTTTAGCATTTTTCCAAAAATATCTCAAACCAAAATAAGTTCATTGGCGGCGGCGATGTAACCGTATAATGTATTCAACTTGATCGTTTGTTTTGAATAGCAATTGTGAATAATGTTGCAACCCTTCTCCCCGAGGACATCTCCTGGTGCATAAATACCGGATAGTGTGTATCGGGTGTTTCAGTGTTTCATACCGACGGTTTGCCCTCATCGCTGACAGCTCGCTCCTCGCAGACAATGTTGGAAACATTTTACAAAGCAGAGAAAGTATCGTACATGATTATTGCTGTTATTGGAGTTCCTGGTGAGTGATTAACATTTTCTCCGAACCTTTGGAAATCGGTGTAAGCGCCTGGTTTGGTTTTTAATTAATAATTTCTCAAGATGTCCGTGAGATACGGGTCCGTTGGATAAGCGGTTGCTTTCACGAAGTCGTACAGATGAACAGCACGGATTCAGGCCCTTCTGCCCGTCTTGTCCATGACGAGCATGTTGGCATTTTGGGCCGTCATAAGTGACTGCATTTGGACCCGGTCGCTCCAAGCCTTTCCTATCCAAATATCTATGTAAGAAAGAACTGGTTTAAATGGAAGGTAGACACAAAATACTGGAGTAACTCAACGGTTAAGGCAGCATCTCTGGAGAGATGGAATGGGCGAAGTTTCGGGTCGAGACCCTTCTTCAGACTGATGTCAGGGGATGGGGCGGGACAGAGATAGAATGTAGACAGGGACAGTAAAACTAGTGGGACAGCTGCGAAGGAGAGGGGGAAGGGGATGGAAATGGAAAGTAAGAGCTATTTGAAGTTAGAGAAGTCAATGTTCATACTGCTGGGGTGTAAACTACCCAAGCAAAATACGAGGTGCTGTTCCTCCAATTTGCACTGGGCCTCACTCTGACAATGGAGGAGGCCAGATTGGGAATGGAGGGGGAGTTGAAGTGCTGAGCCACCGGGAGATCATATAGGTTAAGACGGACTGAGCGGGGGTGTTCAGTGAAACGATCTCCGAGCCTGTGCTTGGTCTTACCGATGTAAAGAAGTTGACAAGGAGAGCGGATACAGTAGATGAGGTTGGAGGAGGTTCAAGTGAACCGCTGCCTCACCTGGAAAGACTGTTTGGGTCCTTGGATGGAGTCGAGGGTGTAAAGGGACAGGTGTTGCATCTCCTGCGGTTGCATGGGGTAAGTACCTAGGGAGGGGGTGGTTTGGGTGGGAAGGGACGAGGTGACCAGGGAGTTTTAGAGGGAACGGTCTCTGCGAAAATCAGAAAGGGGTGGAGATGTGAGGATGTGGCCAGTAATGGGATCCCGTTGGAGGTGGTGAAAATGTTGGAGGATTATATGCTGTATGTGTCAGGTCTCGCGTTTGATCTAGTTTCTGTTTCTTATTGGTTTTTAGTATTAGAGTTTGCATTCTTGTTTTATTTTGGTGTCTCACATCTCCTCTTGTTTCAGGTCCCATTTCCTGTCAGGTCGTTTACCCTCATGTGATTGTTGGCCACGCCCTGATGTGTTTCACCTGTGTCTCGTTATCCCCTGCTAGTCTGTATTTAAGCCTTTTGTGTTTTAGTTCCCATTGCCAGTTCGTGGTGTATGCTACTTGGTATCACCTCGTTCCTGCTCTCGAAATCTTGTGACCTTGTGATCTCGACCTTTGCCTGTATTTCCGACCACTGTTTCTTGCCTGCTCCTATATGGTACTGTTGCCTCTGTTTTGCCTACCTGTGTACTGACTTGGACCGATTAAACGCCGAAGACTGATCTGCCCTGTGTCTGAGCCTGCATTTGTGTCCTCCTCCTCGTTCAGTTCTGACAGTATGCGATGGCTGATGGGGTGGAAGGTGCGGACAAGGTGGACTCTGTCCTTGTTACGAACGGGGGGAGGGGGAGTAAGAGCAGAGCTGCGGTGAGAGCCTCGTCTATAATAGAAGGGGGGAATCCTCGTTTCCGAAAGAATGAGGACATCTCCAGAGATGTTGCCTCACCCGCTGAGTTTCTCCAGCATTTTGTGTCTCCCTATCCAAATATCTATTATGAAAGCCATAATTCTTTCCGAAGAGACACAAAAAGCTGGAGTAACTCAGCGGGACAGGCAGAATCTCTGTAGAGAAGGAATGTGTGACGTTTCGGGTCGAGATCCTTATTCCGACTAGTAAGGGAAAAGGGGAACGAGAGATATAGACGATGATGAGTGATAAAGAACAATTGATGAATACATACAAACAAGTATCTTTTCAATTATTTCCGCTTCCGCAACATCCTTTCGCAGCTCATTTCCAGATATGGACTACCGTCTGAGCGATAAGGTTGCCCAGAGGTCCCTGTCAAATAACCCCGCTCACCTTAAGCCAATGTCCTCTAGTTTTAGGATTGCAGGATTATTGCTATAATAATATCATCTTGAGTTGTCCCATGGTAACACGGGCGGCACATTGCAGCATTATCCCGCTGAGTTTTACTGGCATTTTCTGCAGTGAGTTAACGCCGATTAATGCTTCTCCTCAACAGATTTGATAATCTATAGAACATCAATTGATTATTAATTTAAACTATCACCTTTCCCGTCCGTCCCTTTCTCTTTTCTACCTATTCAACCCGGTCTTCTCATATATCTCATTCATCCCAATCCTCTGCAACCTACCACCCATCTCGTTATTCTCCATCAACAAACCGACCTGCCCATCACCCTAACAACTCCCGCCCAATGTTACCACGCATCCCTTAATTACATTTGTTCACCGTCATTCCCTTACATTTGTATCCCTCTCACCAGATTTAATCATCTAAAGATGTGTTAGTCTCCACTTATCATATCCTGGCCGCAAATGTTGTCTTTGGCCTTCCCTCCACCACCACATACCATCTGCCAATCTACCACCCATCCCTTGCCCCTGCATCTCCCTCGCCTTTGTATACTGGCTATCTCCTCTCTACCCTTTCAATCCAAGTGATTTTGAAGCGTCGAATGACAATTCCCCTACGGACGCTGCCTGACCCACTGAGTTCCTCCGGCATGTCGGACGTTTTCAATATTTTTGCATCATTGGTAAAAGATTGGGATAAGGATCATCGCTACTTCGGAGTTACTGCCATTCGGTCTCGGGTACATTTTCTTTATTTGCTTCAGTTTTTCCTCCATTCACGCTTATCTCCACAACAGCCACAGCCGGAATGCACGGAAAGCTATTTTTCGGCGCAGTGAACACGCCCCATCAACAAATCTTTTACATTCATCCCACAATACCCACATGTCTTTATCCTCCATTCGCATCGTGTCCACGGTTGTTTTAACAACTTACTCATATGATGTGCAACTGACAGTTATAGCGCAGTAGACCAGGAAACCATGCATTCGGCACAATTCATTTATACCGACCAAGATCCCCCAGCTAAGCTACTCTCATTTATATGTCCTAGAGTCATAGAATTATAGAGTGATACAGCGTGAAAATAGGCCCTTCGGCCCAACTTGCCCACACCGGCCAACATGACCCAGCTACACTAGTCCCACCCGCCTGCGTTTGGTCCATATCCCTTCAAACCTGTCCTGTCCGTGTACCTGTTTCTTGAACGTTGAGATAATACCAGCCTCAACTACCTCATCTGTCTGCGTGTTCCATACACCCACCACCTTTTGTGTGAAAAAGTTATATTTTCCCATTCATCATAAACCTATGGCCTCCGGTCCTCGACTCACCTACTCTGGGCAAGAGACGATGCACCTACCCGATCTATTGCTCTGATGATTTTATACACCTCTATAAGATCACCCCCTCAACCTCCTGAGCTCCAATGATTAGAGTCTCAGCCTACGCAACCACTCCCTGCAGCTCAGACCCCTTAATCCTAGCAACATCTTCGTAAATGTGTATGAACCATGTCTATCTTAATATTTTCAATCCATGTATCTCTTCCCATGTCTCTTATACGGTGTTATTGTACCTGGCTCTACAATTCCCCCCGGCAGCTCGTTCCATATACCCACATCGTCGATAGGAAACAGATTCTGCGTAGGATCCCTTGCCATCTAGTTCTTGGCTCTCCTGCCCTGGGAAAAATATACTGTGCATTCACTTGATCTATTTCACCTCGTGATTCTGTACACTTCTATAAGATCACCCCTCAGCTTCCTGCGCTCCAAGAAATTAAATCATGGCCTGCCGAATTTCTATCTGTGCTCCAGTTTTGGGGGCAACATCATCGTAGATTTTTCCTGTGCCCTTTGCACGTTAATGGCAGAGTCTAGGCCAAATTACCAATGAAAGAACTTGTGATTGTGATCATTTAGCACCTTCACCGACAGGAGCAAACACGTGCAAAGCCGTTCCTCGCCAGTCCTTTGAGTCAGTCCTCTGCACTGAATGTCATCTTTGGTTTCTTTTGCAGATGCTCGCAATCCCCACCCTCCCACTCACACTGACAAAGATTAAACCCCCTACTTGGATTTAATATCATCATTAGTGCTCTCATTCCGTCACGGTTTTGTTTTCTTTTTTAATGACGCATTGGTGCTTTAAATGCATAGAAACATAGAAATTAGGCCAACACCGCCATTCAATAGGATCACGGCTGACATTCTAAAATCAGTACCCCGTTCCTGTTTTTACCCCATAGCCCTTGATTCCTTTAGCCCGAAGAGTTAAATCTTATTCTCTTGAAAACATTCAGTGAGTTGGCCTCCACTGCCTTCTGTGGCACAGAATTCCACAGATCTAAAACTTTCTGGGTGAAAATGTTTGTCCTCATCTCAGTTCTAAATGGCCTACCTCTTATTCCTAAACTGTGACCTCTGGTTCTGGACTCCCCCGACATCGGGGGGAAAAAGTACCTGCATCTAGCCTGATTAAGAATGTTATATGTTTCCATGTGATAGCCTCTCATCCTTCTAAACTCCAGTGAATACAAGCCCAGTCGACCCATTCTTTCATCATATCTATGTCCCGCCATCATGGGACTTGAAATCATTCTTATTTTTATGGCTTCTAAATCTCCACTTTCTCTTCATTTTTCTTCCTGCAGTTAACTTGATAGCAGTTGTGATTTTGTCTCGGGGAAAGTGTGGTCTCTCCCCCTGCACCACTCGTTACCTCGTGGGCATGGCGGTCGCGGATCTGCTCTCTGTCATCACGGAGGTCATATTCGGACGCATCAGTTTTTATTATTTTCCTGGGTCGTATTTGGAAGTGACCCCTGTCTGCAGTGTTATTGCTGTGTCGCTCTTTGCTGCAACTGACTGCTCCGTATGGTTCACCGTCATGTTCACCTTTGATAGATTCATCGCCATCTGTTGTCAGAAACTGAAAACAAAGTATTGCAGGGCGAAAACTGCGACTGCAGTTCTTACAACGACCAGCATCGTGCTTTGCATAAAGAACACGCCCTTCTTCTTTACCTATGAACCTGCAGTGATCATCGACAACGTGCCATGGGATTGCAAAACCAAACCAAGCTATTACACAGAGGCGGGATGGGTGGTATTGGACTGCATTGATAAAGTATTTACTCCATTGGTCCCATTCGCATTTATTTTGCTGCTCAATGCTCTTATAGTCAGACACATATTGGTAGCGAGTCGAGTCCGTAAGCGCCTGAGGGGCCAGAACAAAGGAGAGAATCAGAATGACCCAGAGATGGAGAGTAGACGGAATTCTGTGATAGTGATCTTCACCATTTCCGGCAGCTTCATTCTACTGTGGTTGGTGTACGTCTTAGATTTCATGTACTATAACATTGTCGGAACAAATCCCACACATTACACTGGTTCACTGCTTATATTTAAACAAGTTGGATATTTGCTGTCTAGTTTAAGTTCCTGCACAAATACATTTATTTATGGGGTGACGCAATCCAAATTCAGGGAGCAATTGAAGAGCATTGTGAAATATCCCGCCATATTAGTTTTGACCTTAATCAATAAACCGCGACAATGAATGTGTGGGAAGGAACCGCAGATGCTGGTTTAAACCAAAGATAGACACAAAAGGCTGGAGTAACTCAGCGGGACAGGCAGCATCTCTGAAGAAAATGAATAGGTGACGTTTCGGGTCGAGACTCTTCTGAGCACAGTTCAGAGCAGGCTCACTGACTTACATTGAATGTGTCATGTTTAGCCGAGGGAGGCGGGGAACTGAATAATAATAATAATAATATTAAAAATAAAAAAAATAAAAATAATAATAATAATAATAATAATAATAATAATAATAATAATAATAATAATAATAATAATAATAATAATAATAATAATAATAATAATAATAATAATAATTATATATTTTATTGTCATTGCACATAAGCGCAATGAGATTTGGTATGCAGCTTCCATCCGATGTCATAACATAAAGAACTAATAAAATTTGGATTTAGATATCCCGAGAACATGGATTGTAAAAAGAACAGTAAAATAGTAAAAACAGTTCAAACAGACTAAAGTGCAGATGTGTCTGTGCGACGTGACCATCCGAGGGAGACAGTCCAGGGGGGGTGGGGGGCACTCAGCAGTGCCGGTTCAGAGCCGCTAGAGCTCTGGGAATGAAGCTGTTCCTGAGTCTAGAGGTTCGGTCGTAGAAGGCCTTGTAACGTCTGCCGGAGGGAAGTAGTTCGAACAGTCCATTACAAGGGTGTGAGGAGTCTTTGTGGATGCTGACGGCCTTCCTGAGGCACCGTGTGTGGTAGATGCCCTCCAAGGCTGGTAGCTGTGTCCCAGTAATCCTCTGCGCTCCATGGACGACGCGCTAGAGAGCTCTCCTCTCGGCCTCCGTGCAGCTGAGATACCACACAGAGATGCCATACGTTAATATGCTCTCTGTGGTGCAGCGGTAGAAGGTTGTCAGCAGCTGTTGGGGCAGACCAGTCTTTTTTAATGTCCTCAGGAAGAACAGTCGTTGCTGTGCCTACTTGACCAGCGCAGCGGTGTTGGTGGACCATGTGAGGTCCTCTGAAATGTGAGTGCCCAGAAACTTAAAGCTGGACACTCTCTCCACACTGTCCCCATAGATGGAGATTGGGGCGTACTCTCCATTATGTGGCCTCCTGAAGTCAATAATCAGCTCCTTGGTCTTGGAGGTGTTTAGTGACAAGTTGTTACGTGCGCACCAGTCCGCCAGGTTCTGCACATCCGCTCTGTATTTTGTTTCATCACCGTTGGTGATCAGCCCAATCACTGTTGTGTCGTCTGCAAACTTGACGATGGTGTTGGTGTCGAATGCAGGAACACAGTCGTGAGTGAAGAGGGAGTAGAGCATTGGGCTTAGTACACAGCCCTGTTGTAACTATTGTAACATTTGTAACGTTGTTCTCATTTCGGAACGTTTCAGAATTCTGTACACGCGGAACTACACAGACAGAATTTCATAAAATAAAATGGTTTCACTCTCGGTCTCTTGTAATTACAAAAACGGACTGCACACTCCCGCACCCAAGCACCACCCAGTGGGCAGCAGCGAACGACGCCCCAGGAAGTGCGATTTTGCGGAAACAATCCGAAGGAAATCCAGTCACACCGAGCTCGTTTTCTGTTGTGAATAAATGATGAGTAGAGTGTTCAATCCTTAGCATTTTGAGGGAAATGACTGTTTATCGTGAAGTTGTTTTAAGCTTGGAGGCATGCAGCGCGGAAACATGCCATTTGGCCCAATTCGCCTGTATCGACCCGTTTTCACACTGTGAAGTGTGAAAACACACGCGTCCAGATTCAGTGTTTAAGAAGGAACTGCAGATGCTGGAAAAATCAAAGGTAGACAAAAATGCTGGAGAAACACAGCGGATGTGACAGCATCTCTGAGGCGAAGGAATATGTGACGTTTCGGATAAAGACCCTTATTTTGTCTGATGTCGAGGGGGGGGGGGGGGCGGGAAAAAGAAAGGAAGAGGCGAGATAGTAGCCTGTGGGAGAGCTCGGAAAGAGTGAGAAAGCAAGGACTCCCTGAATTTGGAGAAGTCAATGTTCATACCGCTGAGGTGTAAAGTACCCAAGCGAAATATGAGGTGCTGCTCCTCCAATTTGCGGTGAGACGCATTTTGGCCATGGATGAGGCCCAGTTCAGAAAGGTCGTATTCGGAATGGGAGGGGGAGTTGAAGTGCTGAGCCACCGGGAGATCAGGTTGGTTATTGTGAACTGAAGGATCGCCAAGCCTGCGCTTGGTCTCACTGACGTAGAGCAGTTGACACCTGGAACAGCGGATGCAATAGATGAGGTTGGAGGAGGTGCAGGTGAACCTCTGCCTCCCCGCAAAGACTGCTTGGGTACTTGAATGGAGTCAAGGAGGGAGGTAAAGCCACAAGTGTAGCATTTCCTGCGGTTGCAGGGGAAAATACCAGGGGAGGGGGTGGTTTGGGTGGGAAAGAATGAATTGACCAGGGAGTTAAGGAGGGAACGGTCTCTGCGGAAAACAGACAGGGGAGGAGATGGGGTGATGTGGTAAGTGGTGGGATCCCGTTGGAGGGTGGCAAAAATGTCGGAGGATTATATGTTGTATGCGACGGCTGGTAGGGTGGAAAGTGAGGACAAGGGGGATTCTGTCCTTGTTACGAGTGGGGGGATGGGGAGTGATAGCGGAGCTACGGGATATAGAGGAAACCCTGGTGAGAGCCTCATCTATAGTAGGAGAGGGGAACCTCCATACCCTAAAGAATGAGGACATCTCTGATGCCCTGGTGTGGAACACCTCATCCTGGGTGCAGATACGGCGTAGACGGGGGAATTGGGAGTAGGGGATGGAGTCCTTACAGGAAGCAGGGTGGGAAGAAGTGTAGTTCAGATAGCCATGGGAGTCAGGGGGGTTTGTAGTAGATCTCGGCGAGGAGTCTGTTACCAGCAATGGACATAGTGAGGTCTAGAAATGGTAGGAAGATGTTGGAAATGGTCCAGGTGAATTTGAGTGCCGGATGGAAGTTAGTGGTGGAATGGATGAAGTCAGTAAGGTCTGCATGGGTGCAGGAGGTAGCACCACCCATGCAGTCATCAATGTAGCTGAGGTAGACTTCGGGGATAGGGCCTCGGTACGCCTCGAATAAGGATTAGTCTACGTACCCTACAAAGAGGCAGGCATAGTTGGGGCCCATGCGCATTCCCATAGCTATGCCTTGGATTGGAGGAAATGGGAGGAGTCAAAGGAAAGGTTGTTGAGGGTAAGGACCAGCTACTCTAGATGGAGAAGTGTATTTGAAGATGGGGATTGTTTGGTTCTGTGGCCGAGGAAGAAACGGAGGGCATTAAGACCATCCTGGTGGGGAATGGAGGTGTAGAGTGACTGGACATCCATGGTGAAGATGAAGGAGTGGGGGCTGGAAAACGGAAGTCATGAAGGAGTTGATGAGCGTATGAGGTGTCTTGGACATTGGTAGGGAGGGATTTGACCAGGGGGAGGGGGGGATATGTTCGGTGGGACAAGAACAGGCAGAAACAATGGGTCTGCCAGGCCAGTCAGGTTGTGGATTTTGGGGAGAAGGTAAAATCAGGCCATGCGTGGCTGGAGAGCGATGAGGTTGGGGGTTTGGAAGGGCAGGAGCCAGAAGCAATGAAGCCAGTGATGGTGCTTGAGATAATGGCCTGGTGCTCGTCCGTGGGGGTAATCGTCCAAGGTTAAATAGGAGGAGGTGTCTGAGAGTTGGTGCGTGGCTTCAGCCCGGTAGAGGTCAGCGGACCAGACTACCCTTGTCGGCAGGTTTGATCAGGGTTGTTGCAGAGTGAGCGGAGGGCTGTACGTTCAGCGGGGGAGGTTAGAGTGAGACAGAGGAGTGGAGAAGTTGAGGCGGTTGATGGCCCGCCGGCAGTTGAACATGAAAAGGTCTAAAGCAGGTAGATGGCCATGCGTGCTAGTGTCTCCGCCTCTTCCTTTCTTTTTCCCGCCCCCACCCCCACATTAGTCTGAAGAAGGGTCTCAACCCGAAACATCACCTATTCCTTTGCTCCATAGATGCTGCCTCACTCGTTGAGTTACGCCAGCATTTTTGTCTACCCCCAAATTCAGGGACAGTTTCATCCCAGGCCAGCTGTTATCAGGCAACTGAATCATCCTACCACAACCAGAGAGCAGTGTTGAACAACTATCTATCTCTTTGCTGACCCTCGGACTATCCGTGATCAGACTTTGTTGGCTTTACCTTGCATTAAACGTTATTCCCTCATCGTGCATCTATACAATGTAAAGCACTCAACTGTAATCATGTGTTGTCTTTCTGCTGACTGGTTAGCTCGCAACAAAAGCTTTTTACTGCACCTCGGTACAGGTGATAATGAACTAAAACTAAACTAATAGTGCGAGATAAGCTTATCCTATTTGCCCGCATACTTCTAAACATTTCTTATCCATGTACCTATCGAACTGTCTTCTAAATGTCGTTATTGTACCTGTCTCAACAACTGCGTCTTGTAGCTCGATCCATGTACCGCCATCCTCAGTGTGAAAATGTTTCCCCTCGGGTTTCAATTAAATCTCCCCCTCAATCACAAGCCAATCGCACTTGCTTATTGACCACCCTACCCTTGCAAAATGATTGTGCATTCAACCTATTTATTCCCCTAATGATTTCATATACCTCCATAACACCAACCCTCAACCTTTGCACTTGAAAGCGTAGTCATAACCTACCCAACTTTGTTCAGGACCTCGAGTCCATGCAACCTGTTCAATACTCATTCCAGGTTAACATGCAATACATCCCGAAAATATAACTGGTTGATTGACGCGTTGCAGTTGTTTCAGGCCCGGCAAGCGTAGATGTGCAGACTCTTGGGTCTCTCATGCTCCTGTTCTCGACCACACAACACACACATCGTTGGAAACGTGGTTGCAGATTTATGCTCTAAAGACTTCACCAAAATTGGACACGAAGAGCGTTACAGATTAATGGGATGTCTTCGGGATAACGCTGCAGTTTCGACTTCATTTTATGCCAGCACATTCATTTTAACGTTCAGACAGAGGGCGATGTCCGTCCGTGCACACAAGTCGGTAACAGCATCCAGTGTGACTGTGTCCCAGCATGCCAAGTCCACGTGTGATCTAGTGATATTCAGCCAGAACAAAACGGTCGCAGGGCCGGCCCTAGACCGATTGGACCGATTTTTCCTAATTGGGCCCCGCGCCCAAGGGGGGCCCCGCGTTAATTTTCCGTATTTCATATGGAAACTCAAATTCGCTTTGTTAAATAAAGATTTAAAAAAAACATTCGCCATACGTTTTATTTTACAAAACATACATGGTTTTGTACATGGAGATCAAGCGCTGTACGGCTATCAGACACAAACGATGTGTTAACGACTGCAGCACTTGCGTTAACAGCCAGTTGCGTTTAACAAGTCGTTATCCAATGCGTCATCAATGCATCGATCCGCATTCCTCAGTAAATGTGTAATTGTGTTTTAGAAGAAGTATTAATGACGCTGCGTTCCTTTGAATACAATTCACGCGGTGTCATTAACACTGCTTCAATACATAATTACATTTTACTGAGGAATGTAGATTGATGCATTAATGACACATTGAGAATTTCTTAAAACTCACCATCATGAGTAAGAACTTCTTCTTGGTCTGCAGCAGGTTAGTCATTCAATTTACCTACCGACCCACGTTGTGTCTCTCTGTCTTTCGCCCTCTCCCTCCCTCTCTCTCCCGTTCCTCAACTCTCTCGGCATTCCCGGAATCATTGACGTTTTGCGGTATACACAAATGCTGGAGAAACTTAGCGGGCGAAGCAGCATCTATGGAGCGAAGGAAATATGTAACGTCGAAACCCTTCTTCAGACCCGGCTATTTCCTTCGCTCCATAGTTGCTGCCTCACCCGCTGAGTTTCTACAGTATTTTTGTCTACCTTCTATTTTCCAGCATTTACAGATCCTTCTTAGACGTTTTGTGGTGATGGTTGCAGTTGCGGTTCCTTTCTGTTTGGGGGGGGGGGGGGGGGGGGGGCGAGAGTCCTGGCCCGTGGCGGCTCCTGATAAGTGATATAGAAACATAGAAACATAGACATTAGGTGCAGGAGTAGGCCATTCGGCCCTTCGAGCCTGCACCGCCATTCAATATGATCATGGCTGATCATCCAACTCAGTATCCCGTACCTGCCTTCTCTCCATACCCTCTGATCCCCTTAGCCACAAGGGCCA
This sequence comes from Amblyraja radiata, assembly GCF_010909765.2. Lineage (NCBI taxonomy): Eukaryota > Metazoa > Chordata > Chondrichthyes > Rajiformes > Rajidae > Amblyraja > Amblyraja radiata. The sequence continues at coordinate 1,456,415 of NC_045983.1, read as the reverse complement.
CATCTAACTCCCTCTTAAATATAGCCAATGAACTGGCCTCGACTACCCTCTGTGGCAGAGAGTTCCAGAGATTCGCCACGCTCTGTGTGAAAAAAGTTCTTCTCATCTCGGTTTTAAAGGATTTCCCCCTTATCCTTAAGCTGTGACCCCTTGTCCTGGACTTCCCCAACATCGGGAGCAATCTTCCTGCATCTAGCCTGTCCAACCCCTTAAGAATTTTATAAGTTTCTATAAGATCCCCTCTCAGTCTCCTAAATTCTAGAGAGTATAAACCAAGTCTATCCAGTCTTTCTTCATAAGACAGTCCTGACATCCCAGGAGTCAGTCTGGTGAACCTTCTCTGCACTCCCTCTAGGGCAATAATGTCCTTCCTCAGATTTGGAGACCAAAACTGTACGCAATACTCCAGGTGTGGTCTCACCAAGACCCTGTACAACTGCAGTAGAACCTCCCTGCTCCTATACTCAAATCCTTTTGCTATGAAAGCTAACATACCATTCGCTTTCTTCACTGCCTGCTGCACCTGCATGCCTACTTTCAATGACTGGTGTACCATGACACCAAGGTCTCGCTGCATCTCCCCTTTTCCTAGTCGGCCACCATTTAGATAATAGTCTGCTTTCCTGTTTTTGCCACCAAAATGGATAACCTCACATTTATCCACATTATACTGCATCTGCCAAACATTTGCCCACTCACCCAGCCTATCCAAGTCACCTTGCAGTCTCCTAGTATCCTCCTCACAGCTAACACTGCCCCCCAGCTTAGTGTCATCCGCAAACTTGGCGATATTGCCTTCAATTCCCTCATCCAGATCATTAATATATATTGTAAATAGCTGGGGTCCCAGCACTGAGCCTTGCGGTACCCCATTAGTCACTGCCTGCCATTGTGAAAAGGACCCGTTTACTCCTACTCTTTGCTTCCTGTTTGCCAGGCAGTTCTCTATCCACATCAATACTGAACCCCCAATGCCGTGTGCTTTAAGTTTGTATACTAATCTCTTATGTGGGACCTTGTCGAAAGCCTTCTGGAAGTCCAGATACACCACATCCACTGGTTCTCCCCTATCCACGCTACTAGTTACATCCTCGAAAAATTCTATTAGATTCGTCAGACATGATTTACCTTTTGTAAATCCATGCTGACTTTGACCAATGATTTCACCACTTTCCAAATGTGCTGCTATCCCATCTTTAATAACTGACTCTAGTAGTTTCCCCACTACCGATGTTAGACTAACTGGTCTGTAATTCCCCGTTTTCTCTCTCCCTCCCTTCTTAAAAAGTGGGGTTACGTTTGCTACCCGCCAATCCTCAGGAACTACTCCAGAATCTTAAGAGTTTTGAAAGATTATTACTAATGCATCCACTATTTCTGGAACTACTTCCTTAAGTACTCTGGGATGCAGCCTATCTGGCCCTGGGGATTTATAGGCCTTTAATCCATTCAATTTACCCAACACCACTTCCCGGCTAACCTGGATTTCACTCAATTCCTCCAACTCCTTTGACCCGCGGTCCCCTGCTATTTCCGGCAGATTATTTATGTCTTCCTTAGTGAAGACGGAACCAAAGTAGTTATTCAATTGGTCCGCCATATCCTTGTTCCCCATGATCAACTCACCTATTTCTGACTGCAAGGGACCTACATTTGTTTTAACTAATCTCTTTCTTTTCACTTATCTATAAAAACCTTTGCAGTCAGTTTTTATGTTCCTTGCCAGTTTTCTTTCATAATCTATTTTTCCTTTCCTAATTAAGCCCTTTGTCCTCCTCTGCTGGTCTCTGAATTTCTCCCAGTCCTCCGGTATGCTGCTTTTTCTGGCTAATTTGTACGCAACATCCTTCGCTTTGATACTATCCCTGATTTCCCTTGTTATCCACGGATGTACTACCTTCCCTGATTTATTCTTTTGCCAAACTGGGATGAACAATTTTTGTAGTTCATCCATGCAGTCTTTAAATGTCTTCCATTGCATATTCACCGTCAACCCTTTTAGAATTAATTGCCAGTCAATCTTGGCCAATTCACGCCTCATACCCTCAAAGTTACCTTTCTTTAAGTTCAGAACCATTGTTTCTGAATTAACAATGTCACTCTCCATCCTAATGAAGAACTCAACCATATTATGGTCACTCTTGCCCAAGGGGGCACGTACAACAAGACTGCTAACTAACCCTTCCTCATTACTCAATACCCAGTCTAAAATAGCCTGCTCTCTCGTTGGTTCCTCTACATGTTGATTTAGATAACTATCCCGCATACATTCCAAGAAATCCTCTTCCTCAGCACCCCTGCCAATTTGATTCACCCAATCTATATGTAGATTGAAGTCAACGGTTTTGCCTTTGTCGCACGCATTTCTAATTTCCTGTTTGATACCATCTCCAACTTCACTGCTACTGTTAGGTGGCCTGTACACAATACCCACCAGCGTTTTCTGCCCCTTAGTGTTTCGCAACTCTACCCATACCGATTCCACATCCTGCAAACTAATGTCCTTCCTTTCCATTGCGTTAATCTCCTCTCTAATCAGCAACGCTACCCCACCTCCTTTTCCTTTCTCTCTATCCCTCCTGAATATTGAATATCCCTGGATGTTCAGCTCACAGCCTTCGTCACCCTGGAGCCATGTCTCCGTGATCCCAACTATATCATAGTCATTAATAGCTATCTGCACATTCAACTCATCCACCTTATTACGAATTCTCCTTGCACTGAGACACAAAGCCTTCAGGCTTGTTTTTACAACACTCTTACCCCTTATACAATTATGTTGAAAAGTTGCCCTTTTTGATTTTTGCCCTGGTTTTGTCTGCCTGCCACTTTTATTTTTCACCTTGCTACCTATTGCTTCTACCCTCATTTTACACCCCTCTGTCTCTACGCTCACACATTTAAGAAACCCTTTCCCTTTAACTCCATCCTCCACTATCCCATTCGACACCCCACCCCCCTTATTCAGTTTAAAACCACCCGTGTAGCAGTGGCAAACCTGCCTGCCAGAATGCTGGTCCCACACCTGTTAAGATGCAATCCGTCCCTTTTGTACAGTTCCCCCTTACCCCAAAACAGATCCCAGTGATCTAAGAATCTAAATCCCTGCCCCGTGCACCAGTTCCTCAGCCATACGTTCAGGTCCCGTATCTCCCTGTTCCTGCTCTCGCCAGCACGAGGAACTGGAAGCAAACCGGAGATAACAACCCTGGAGGTCCTGCTTTTCAGCATTTTTCCGAGCTCTCTAAAGTCACGCTGCAGAATATTCATCCCCTTCTCTCCGACATCGTTTGTGCCGACATGCACTACCACTTCCGGGTGTTCACCTTCGCCCTTGAGGATTTTCTGCACTCTGTCCGTGACATCCTGGATCCTGGCACCAGGAAGGCAGCACACCATCCTCGCATCCCGTCTGTTGCCGCAGAAACCTCTGTCCTTACCTCTCACAATGGAGTCTCCCACTACAATGGCGTTGCCTGCCTTAGGCCTTCTTGGTTTTGGCTCAACAGCCCTATTCGCATCGCAAGCCAGTCCGCCGCCCAGTGTAAACACCTCTTCTGTCCCGACAGCTTCTAAGTGGGTGAACCTGTTCACAAGAGGTACAACACCCGGGGACGTTGGCATTCCATGCTTCCCTCCCGTCCTTCCCACCTTCTCTCTTCCAGTACCTTAGGTGTAACAATCGTACTGTAGGACTTGTCGAGGAACGACTCCGTTTCTCGGACGAACCGGAGGTCATCCACTTGCTTCTCAAGTTCCCCAACACGGCCCTTCAGGAGCTCTACCTGGATGCACTTCTCGCATTTGTAGCAGCCAGAGGCACCAGCGGTATCCTTGACCTCCCACATACTGCAAGCATCGCACTGAATCAGCTTGCCTGACATCTCCTTCTTTCGTCTCTACCTCTCAAGCGTATTGCGTGGTCTCCTCTCCTCAGCCTCCTCGCCGAAGACATACTTTTCTCACAGGGCACTTCGCTCACTCACTGCCGCTCGCTAAGAGCCGTCTTCCTTAAATTGACTGATAAATTGCCTGATTTACCAATTTACAATTCCTCAGTTTTCAACTGTTTTCCCGGCACTGACTCACTTCTCTCCTCCCACTTGGGCTAGAGCCAATCAGTCGTATCTCTTGCTAAACTCCTGCTGCTGTTGCTCCCAAAGCTACAGCAGTTCGATATGTTCCCTCCGCGGGTGCTGCCTTGCCCGCTGAGTTCCTCCAGCACTCTGTGTTTTTTGTTTGGCTCTGAAGTTGAAGGTAGACCCCCCTGTGGTGGCTCAGCGGGACAGGCATGGGCTCTGGGGAGAGGGTTGCGGTTCTGGTCGAGATCCTTCTTCAGACAATCACAAGTACCCTCACCGACGAGAGTTCAGTTCAGTCTGAAGAAGGGTCTTCTCTGCAGAGTCGCTGCGCTGCCTGTCCTGCGAAGCTACTCTAGCTTTTGTCTATCTTCAATTTCAGAGTTAGATAAAATTGCGGACTTGATTTTTAAAATCTCAAAAATTTGTAACATTGCTAGAAAATGTACCTGCTTCTTGGAGGCCGAAGGTTAGGTTGTTAGCCAAGAAGGATAGCCTTCGTTATCCCTCAGTAGAGCAACATCAAGAACGATGTTGCTGTACTGAGATATAGCCGTCTATCCCTCATTGCTAGCAGCTGATGGGAAGCGGCTGAAAAAGGACTGCGCTGCTTGGGGGGAGTTCCTTTCACAGCGTGTGGGTAGTCTGTCCAGGGGTAAAGTTGCGGGGAGGACAGGGGGGTTGAGAAGGAGGGGGTCGGCCGGGGATCATCCAGCTCAATAGCGGATCAGGGGGCGATTGATAACAGGCAAGCGGGCGGTGGAGCTTACTCCATATGTCAGTGCGAGTAACCTCAATTGATCCCTTGTTCGCGCTAACACAAGAGTAAGCTCCACCGCCCGCTGACCCACTCCTCTCTATGATCTTTGCTCTTGAGCTGGTCCCCTCACTGTTCAGACGGAGAGCACTGCCAGAGGTGAGCGGGCCGGCAGAAGGCGCTGAGATGGCAGTCGGTTCCGCTGGCCGGTGATGGAGGCCACTCGTAGCCACGCGAGCTGCTTCCCTCCCCGGCCACAATGCGGTGGCGCCCGGAGCGCCTTGGCAGCGGTGAATGAGTGTTACTGGCATGAACCTACACCCCTCCTTCTCATCGCTCCTTCCCTCCTCGCAACTTTACCCCTGGCTGGACTCCCCACACGCTGTGAAAGGAACTCTCCCCCAAATTGTCATGTTACTCACGACACGTGACTCATTTACAATTATTTATTTATATTTCGACGAAATTTTTTTTCCCAATTGGGCCCCGCACCTCCTAAAGCCGGCCCTGGCCGTAGCATGTGCTCCAGCTATGCCTGCCTCTTTGTAGGGTACATCGAGAAATTACTGTACCAGGCATCCACTGGCCCTAAACCCGGAATCTACCTGTGAGAATCACGCCCTCACGCTGATCAGAAATTTCTCACGCTCTGTGGTGAGAAATTCTGTGATCAATAAAAATTTCAAAACTCGGATAAACTGCATGGTCCGCGGGTGTTGGAGAGCCGGCGCTGAGGGAGGGATGGAAGCAGCGGGCGGATACAGATGCGGGGAACCGGGGCTGGTGAGTTTCCGGGGCTGACGAGTATTTGCGCGGCTAGCGAGTCGCTCGCTGCAGCTTCGGTCATGGAGCACTCCGGACAGTGCGAGTGTCCCGGGCCGCTCGGAGGCGTCGGAAGCTCCGCTGCCGCGAGTGTCTCTGTGCCGAAGGGACAGACTCTCAAAGGGAGGTGGAGAGAGAGAGAGGTGAAGAGAGAGGGAGGGGAAGGAGACAGGGAGACAGGGGGAGAGAGAGAGGGGGGTGAGAGGAGAGAGAGGGGGGAGAGACAGAGGGGGGGGGTGAATGGAGAGAGAAGGGGGAGAGAGGGAAAGAGGTAGGGGAGAGAGAAGGGGATGAGTGAGGTGGGAGAGGGGGGGGGGAGAGGGGTGAGAGGGTAGAAAGAGGGAAGAGAGAGAGGGGGTGGAGAGGGAGAGGGTTGGAGAGAATGGGAGAGAGAGGGGGAAGAGAGAGGGGTGGTAAAAGAGAGAGGGGGAAGAGGGAGAGATGGAGTAAGAGAAAGAGGAGAGAGATGAGGGCAAAGAGAAAGAGGAGAGAGACAGAGGAGAAAGAGAGAGTGCAGAGAGAGCAAGGGAGGGGGGGGGGGTGAGGTGGGAGGGAGATATGGGGGAGAGAGAGGGAGAGATAGGAGAGGAGGAAAGAGAGATGAGAGAGAGAGGGGGGAAGAGAGAGAAGTGAGGAGAGACAGAGAGAGAGGGGACAGTGTGTGGAGAGGGAGAGGGAGAGGGGGAGATAGAGAAGGAGGGAGAAAGAGAGAGGGGGGAGAGAGAGAGGGGGAAGCGAGGGGGAAGCGAGGGGGAGAGAGATGAGAGAGAGAGGGGAGGGAGAGAAGAGGGGAAAGAGAGAAGAAAGAGAGGGGGAAAGAGAGGGGGGAGAGAGTTGGGGAAAGAGAGGGGAGAGAGAGTTAGGGGAAAGAGGGGAGAGAGCGGGAGAGAGGGGAGTGGGGGAGAGAGAGGAGAGAGGGGACGAGAGAGAGGAGGGAGAATGAGGTGGGACGGAGAGAGAGGGGGGAGAGAGAGGGGAGAGAGAGGGGAAGAGAGGAGAGAGAGAGAGGGGGGGGGAGGGGGGAGAGAGAGAATGGGGTGAGAGAAGAGAGAGGAAAGGGGAGAGAATGAGAGTGGAGAGACAGGGGAGAGAGAGGGGTGAGAGGAGAGACAGAGAGGGAGAGAGGAGAGAGAGAGGGGAAAGAGAGATGGAGGGGAGAGATAGAGGGGGGAGAGAGAGGGGGGTTGAGAGGAGAGAGTGCATCCTGGAGGACAACCAGTGGCTGCTGGAAGTAAGTACCAAGCACTGGGTAAAAACGGTGGAAGATAGTGGACTTCAAATGTGGGTGGTTGGAGAAAGCATCCTGCTTGCCTGCTAGATTTTCACTTGCTGTAACTGCAGGAAAAATGTTCCCGATGTTGGGGGCGTTCAGAACCATGGGTCATAGTTTAAGAGTAAAGGGGGGGCCAGTTAGGACTGAGATGGAGGACAAACTTTCTTCACGCAGAGAGTTGTGAATCTGTGGAATTCTCTGTCACAGAAGGCAGTGCAGGCCAATTCACTGGATGTTTTCAAGAGAGAGTTAGATTTAGTTCTTGGGGCTAACAACATCAAGGGATATGGGGAAAAAACAGGAAAGAGGTACTGATTTTAGATGAATAGCCATGATCGTATTGAATGGCAGTGCTGGCTCGAAGGGCCGATGGCCTATTCCTGCACCTATTTTCTATGTTTCTATGCTTGAGTATATGGCAATAAAACTCGATCATTTGATTTTGAAGCATTCATGCATGGTGGAGGTATAATGCAGTCATAGAGTGATACAGTGTGTGTCAAGTCTTCTAATATTTTTTGCAGTTTCCCCGCTTGAAAGGGATTTAATTTATCTACCCCGAAATGATGAACTGGATTCACTCAGACCAAACACTTCTTTTCCACCTTTTATTTCCTCCTTCTTTTATTTTGGCAGATTAGTTTTTATCAGTTTAGGTCTTTATCAGTTTTGGTCTTTAACAGTTTTGGTCTTTAACATGTGAAAAACCGGCTGCCAATCGGGTCGGTAGAAAAATCAGTCCTGCTTGCCTTTTCTGGCTCTCGCGGCAGTCTTTTCGGACAGTCTTTTTGATTTACTGCTGGATTCACTGCTCGCAAGTTTCTTGTCTCTGCTTCACTGGCTTCTGGTGCTCTGTGCCCTTTTGACCCCCAGGCAGAACTCGGCAGGCTGGGGTTCCGCCCACTTTAATCACTTCTCGTGATTTCAATTGTAGCATTTCTCTGCTCGCAAGTTTCTTGCATTTCAGTTTGACTTGACACCTCCCACTCGATCTTCCAATGGAACCACTTGGGAGATCGACGCTTTAAAGTCAAACTTTGAATGGGGGTTTGAACTTGGTCACCTGATGCATTTTTGTCTTGTTCTTCTACTGGAAGTAAGACAACTCCCCAGACTTTGAGTTTTACCCTCTTCTTGACGTCATCGTGTACGTGGTAGGGTCCAAAGAGGTCTACTGTTGTAAACTCAAAAGGAGCAGCAGGTTCAGTTCTTTCAGGCGGCAGATCACTCATTACTTGTTGACATTTCTTTGCTTTTGCTTTCTTGCAGATTATGCAGTGATCAACGACTTTTTGAGCAATTCTCCTTCCTTTTATGACCCAAGCCTTTCTTCTCATTTTAAGCAAGGTCCCAGCCACTCCGTCATGACTCTCCCCGTGAGCCTCCCGAGCTAGCAGCATGGACACCCAGGCATCAACGGGTAGGATGGGAACAGCAACTTTATCCTCTTCAAAGCTCTGCACTCTGCCACCACAAACCATCAGCCCAGAATCTTGGTCTTTATAGGCTACCAGTCGATCTGTTGTGGTGCTTGGGAAAGTTGTGCCCAATTGCGCAGCACAAAAAATGTCTTTTAGAGCATTTTCTCCTTCTCTTACTGTAATGACTCCTGTCAAAGAGATGGCCTCCCACTTTGGATTGTTTAGGGCTTTCCACAAGATGATACCACTTCTCCACTTGAATTTGACTGTGTAGCTCAAATACTTCTTTAAACGTGAGGCGAACACTGCTCCACACATCTCTGCTTTAACAGCGTCTCCTCGGTGGTCCAAGGGAGTTAACTTGGCCTTGGATTCCCCAAGTCTGACAATTGGGCCATGGTCTGAATCCCATCTCAGGTACATCACTGCCCCGTAGGTGTGCTCACTTCCGTCAGAAAAGGTGATTCCCAAGGGTTCAGTTGCGGAGCAAGAGGGAGTCAGTGCCCTGACGAACTTGACTTTTCCAAGTTGTTCGTACTCTTCAAAGAGCTTAATTGCATCCTCCCTGAGTCCATCTGAGAGTGCCATGTCCCATGTGTCTCTGACCGAACAGCTTCCCTCTTTTGCTTCTTGGAAAGCTCTGCGTACTAGAATCGCTCCCTTTTGCTTAACAGGAGCCACTATGCCGATGGGGTCATATAGCCCTGCTACCTGGCTGAGAAGCTCTCTTCTTGTTAGGGGATTTGGCGTCTGAGTTTTGATTTGTTCTTGTAGAAGGCTTTGACCAAGCCGCATCTTTTTCTTTCTCTTGGAGAAATTGATTCCCACCATAACGTGGAGCATGTCCTCTTCAACAATGTAGCCTAGACCAAGTGCCTTGTTATCATCATCATGCATTTGGTTTGGTAGGATCATGCTTTTTGTTTTGCTTTTCTTTAAACCATCATTGTCCTCCTTCCTCCCACTTTGGCCAGACAGAACCCAAGGCTTGAGCTCAAACCCACCAGCTTTTAGGATTCGTTCCACATTTGCTGTGATGATTCTCAACTGGTCGAGGCTGTTGTGAGATGTGAGGATGTCGTCAACATAGCTGTCTTTCTGGAGTACTTGCTGCTCATCCTTGAGGTGGGTAAAAGAAGGAAGATTAGCAGTCTCACGCATTGCCAACTGTGCAATGCACCCCGCAGGTTTGTCTCCGATGTTCACTCTTGTGATAGCATACTCTCCCAGCTCCTCGTCCTCGGAATCTCGCCAGAGGAATCTGTGTAAGTGTACTTCACGGTCCTCCAACCAGACTGAGTTATACATCTTCTTTATGTCTCCCAGAGCAGCATAGATTCCGCCTCTGAATCTGAGGAGGACGGCGCGAATTTGGTTGAGGACGTCTGGACCTTTCATCAGCAAATCATTTAAGCTGACACCATTGCACTTTTGGCTGCTGTTCCACACTAGTCTCACTGGGGTTGTGACAGAGTGGGGGTTTGGAGCAATAAGGTGACTCACATACCACACTGGTCCCTTCCAGTTTGCAATCATGTCTTCGGACAATTTGATTGCAGCCTTTCGGTCCACCATGTCGTGCACCTGAGCTGTGTAGGCACTTTTCCATTCAGGTTCTCTGGATAGCTGCCTCTCCGTCCTGAGAAATGTGGCTTCCACTGTCCTTTTATTATTTGGTAGAGAAGCTGGGTCTTCCAACCAAGGATAGCTAGCATGCCAATGTGGGTCTTTACTGTGACGGTCTCCTGTTACGTAGGTGAGGCCTTCCCTTACCACTTCGAGCTCTCTCTCTTCAGCAAGAGTAATTTCTTTTCCGCCTGGCTGGCAGTTTCCACAGCGGCAACCCCCGCACTTTGGCTCGCATGCTGCTCCAATGCTATCCCACTTCCACCAATCCAAGAAGTCCCGATTGGCAGTTGATGTGCGTGACTTCTGGACTTTGACGGCGACCTGTCCATTTGGTGAAAGTTCCTCAGGGACTGGGGCAGTGAGCTCCTCATACTTTAAAGCAGCTGCTCTCATTGATCTTGCGAAGTGTGTTTTGGACATGTGGGCTGACATGGTAAGCTTCTCAAACAGCTCAGGATGACAACCTCCAACAGTCTTTCCCAGTGGTCCATCCCACAGAATGAGATCTCCAACAGTTCTAATCCTCTGAGGCGCTAGCTGACCTTCTCTATGGCTTATGAGCAAATGTATCTCTTTTGGTCTCACAAGTTCCTCAAGTGGGACGTCTGGAAAGAACTTTTGCAGCTGCTGTGGTGTCACATGTTTGTGAACATCTGCGATGCTGTCCAACCCATAACAAACTAACTGGTGCGACTTGAGTGTGCCCTTGGGAGTCTTCACTCGGATCTTTAGAAGGTAGCGCATTGTCTCTACGTGGACCTTCATCCCCCCAACTCCATGGACGATAAGCGTGATGTCTTCACTCCTAAGGTTCAGTCTACTCGCAGCCTTGTGAGTTATGTAGTTGGTATCTGAAGCCAAGTCAATTAATGTCCCAACCTTTTGTCCAGCATTTGCTATGACCTCCAAAAGCATCATAATCACTGGATGCTCTTGCAGTCCACCTTCCTTTAGGAGGCTTGGCTGATGCTTTGCAGTGTTGAAGGCTCTTGATGCAGTGTTGGAGAACACATCTCGGCATTGTTTTGCCAACTCTGGTGGAAGTTTGCTGAAAAACTCCTCTTGGTCCACTGTATATTTCTTCTTGCTTTTATCTTCCTCTGGACCAAATTTACTCCTTCTCTGATCCACACTGCTTTTCCTCATCTCATAATTGGGGCACAGATAAAAATGATGCTCAGGATTCTGTTCATCCTTGCCGATTTGATTTTTACACAGATATGAACCATCATCATGAACTTCAAGACACTTTTTGCATGCTCCCAACTTCTTTATTGCAGCTCTTTTCTCTGTCAGCTTTAGCCCTCGAAACTGCTTGCAGAAGTACAGCTTCCTTTTATGCTTTATGTCACCACAGACTACACAACTTGTGTGGTCATTTTCTGACTTGGTTGACTTGGTTCTGGCATGTCTTGGTTCAGTCCGAGTTTCCTTTCTACTCGGCTCCTCGTCCCTCAGTTGCTCGAGCTGTTCATATATGCTCTCCTGCTCTTTGAGAAATGACAAGAGACTGTCAAACCGTTTCTCTGGTGCCACACCATTCCTCTTGTCAGCTACATAAACCAGCCATTCCTTCTTAAGGGTTTCTGGAAGCTTGGTTTCAATTGATTTTGTCATCAGTGGATTTTTAATAGCGCCTGTGTCTCCGAGATCGCTCAAGTCATTAAGCGCCTTTTCCACAGCTTGAATTAATTCCACTATTTTACGTGGCTGATGTCCTCTGACAGGTGGGATTCTCTGAAGCTCCTCCACTATCTCAATAGCAATAGCTGTTTGATTTCCAAACCGGTTCTCTAGGACACGAAAGATATCATCTGCAGTGTTATAACTTGTGAGGCGGAGGTCTCTTGTAATTTTGTCCTCCAGACTGTCCAGCAATTGAACCTTCTTCACCTCATTTGATCCAGTGGGTTCACCTTGCTTTTGCAGTGCTTCCCAATCCTTCCTCCATCTATAAAAGTCACGCTTGTTTCCAGTAAACTTAGGAAGGGCCGTGGGCCTCAGTCTGATGGCTGGTGAAGGATAATTGAAAGCTTTCGCCGCTTGTGCTAATCCTTCAGCGTCCTTCTTTATTCTTGCCTGTATGAAGTCAGCCTTCCTGGAAACCAGCTTGGGGACGAGAAGCTCGAGTGTTCTTAGGTGTTTCTGGAAGCTCTCTTGCTCATCCAGAGGGACCCAACGTTTCCACCGACTGTACGTCTCCTTTGCAGTCTGTACCAGTTTCTGCAGGTGGTTAAGCATGAATTCGTATGCTTCTTGGTTGCTATTTGATGGTGCGGTGGCAGCAGCAAGTTCACATGCACCATCTGCTGTCTGTAGTGAGGTGGATAATTCAACATTTCCAAACTTTGCCCATAGAGTGTCCTGGATGAGCCCTTTGACCTCTTTTAGTTTCGACTCACACTCCTTTGCAGTCTTTGCCATGTCGGCATTTTGCTGTTCAGTTAACACAGTTTCTTCTTCTGCGTCCAGCTCCGCCTCCAGCTCTGCAATGAGTCCAGCCTCCACATCGTCATTGGCTTCCATGACTTTTTCGGCCTCCTGCATGAGTTTGTTGAACTTGTTCCTGAGCTCCTCTTCAGACATTTCTTCATGGTTCCTAATGATGCTGTTAACAAGACGAGAGAATGCCCGTTTTGCTGTTGTCCTCTTCAGCTTGAGCTGCTCAGCTGACTTTCCAGCAACTTCATCAGCCATGTTTTATCTTGACTTAACTGTCTTTTTTCCAGGTTTCCAGACCTCCTGGCCCCGCCCGGTTTTTCACTGTTAAGTCTTCTACTGTTTCCAGATCTCCTGGTCACAGCGGTTTTTCACTGTCAAGTCTTCTAATATTTTTTGCAGTTTCCCCGCTTGAAAGGGATTTAATTTATCTACCCCGAAATGATGAACTGGATTCACTCAGACCAAACACTTCTTTTCCACCTTTTATTTCCTCCTTCTTTTATTTTGGCAGATTAGTTTTTATCAGTTTAGGTCTTTATCAGTTTTGGTCTTTAACAGTTTTGGTCTTTAACAGGTGAAAAACCGGCTGCCAATCGGGTCTGTAGAAAAATCAGTCCTGCTTGCCTTTTCTGGCTCTCGCGGCAGTCTTTTCGGACAGTCTTTTTGATTTACTGCTGGATTCACTGCTCGCAAGTTTCTTGTCTCTGCTTCACTGGCTTCTGGTGCTCTGTGCCCTTTTGACCCCCAGGCAGAACTCGGCAGGCTGGGGTTCCGCCCACTTTAATCACTTCTCGTGATTTCAATTGTAGCATTTCTCTGCTCGCAAGTTTCTTGCATTTCAGTTTGACTTGACAGTGTGAAAACAGGCCCTTCGGCGCAACTTGCCCACATCCGCCAACATGTCCCAGCTACGCTACCTGCTTTTGGTCCATACCTCCAAACCTGTCCTATCCATGTATCAGTCTAACTTTTTCTTAAATGTTGGGATGGTCCCTGCCTCAACTACCTCCTCTGGCAGCTTGTTCCATACACCCACCACCCTTTGTGTGGATAAAGTTACCCCTTAAAAAGTTACCTCTTAATAATACTTCATACAAAAAACATTGAAATCATACTTCTACAGTGCACTAAAACATGATTTGAATATATTAAATTTCAAAAAGTTCCTATCCTTGGAAGGGGTACCCCCTTATTCCACACCCTCCCCCCCCCCCCCCTTCCGCCCCCCCCCCCCCCCCCGGTCGCTATGCTCCCTCGGGCTTGGTCTCTCGCAATTTCTCACCCCAACTCTCACCCAATGTTGGCAGCCCTGGATAAAGTTAGATTGTAGTGGGAGACATTAAGACTAGTGGGTGAACTGGGAAGGGGGAGGGGATAGAGAGGGGGCAGCAAGGGCTATCTGAAGATAGAGAAGTCAATGTTCATACTGCTGGGGTGTAAACTACCCGAGCAGAATATGAGGTGCTGTTCTTCCAATTTGCGCTGGGCCTCACTCTGACATTGGAGGAGGCACAGGACAGAAAGGTCAGATTGGGAATGGGAGGGGGAGTTGAAGTGCTGAGCCACCGGGAGATCAGGTAGGTTAAGGCGGACTAAGCGGAGGTGTTCAGTGAAATGATCGCCGAGTCTGCGCTTGGTCTTGCCGATGTAGAGAATTTGACACCTGGAACAGCGGATACAGTGGATGAGGTTGGATGACGTGCAAGTGAACCTCTGCATCACCTGGAAAGACTGTTTGGGACCTGGGATGGAGTTGAGGGGGGAGGTAAAGGGACAGGTGTTGCTTCTCCTGCAGTTGCAGGGGTAAGTACCTGGGGAGGAGGGGGTGGTTTGGGTGGGAAGGGACGAGTTGGCCAGGGAGTTTTGGAGGGAACGATCTCTGTGGAAATCAGAAAGGGGTGGAGGTGGGAAGATGCGGCTAGTAGTGGGATCCCGTTGGAGGAATACATGCTGCATGCAATGGCTGATGGGGCGGAATGTGAGGAGAAGGGGGATTCTGTCCTTGTTACGAATAGGGGGAGGGGGAGCAAGAACAGAACTGTGGGATATCAAAGAGACCATAGTGAGAGCCTAATCTATAAGAAAAGAGAGGATCCCCTGTTTCGCAATGAATGAGAACATCTCCTATGCCCTGGTATGCAACACCTCATTCTGGGCGGAGATGTGGCGTAGACGGAGGAATTGGGAGTAGGTAATAGAGTCTTTACAGGACGCATGGTGGGAAGAAGTGTAGTCAAGATAGCTATGGGAGTGAGTGGGTTTGTAGTAGATGTCGGCCAATAGTTCGTTTCCTGTGATGGAGACGGTGAGATTTAGAAACGGTAGGGAGATGTCGGAGATGGTCCAAGTGAATTTGAGTACAGGATGGAAATTAATGGTGAAGTTGATGAAGTCAGTGAGTTCTGCATGGGTGCAGGAGTTAGCACCAATGCAGTCGTCCATGTAGCGGAGGTAGAGTTCGGGGATGGGGCCAGTGTACGCCTGGACAGGGATTGTTCGATGTACCCAACAAAGATGCAGATATAGCAAGGGCCCATGTGAGTGCCCATAGCCTTGGATTTGGAAGAAGTGGGAGGAGTCTTAGAAGAAGTTGTTGAGGGTAAGGACCGGCTCTGCTAAGCAGAGGAATGTATGGGTAGATGGAAATTGGCTGGTTCTGCGTTTGAGGAAGCAACGGAGGGCTTTAAGATTCTCCTGATGGGGGATGTAGGTGTAGAGTGTAGAGTGACTGGACATTCATGGTAGAGATGAGGGATTGGGGGCCTGGAAAAAGGAAGTAATTGAGTAGACGAAGAGTGTGTGAGGTGTCTTGGACATAGGTAGGGAGGGATTGGACCTGGGTGGAGAGGATGGAGTCGAGGCATGTGGAAATTAATTTGGTGGGACATGAACAAGCAGAAACAATGGGTCTGCCAGGACAGTTCTGTTTGTGGATTTGGGGGAGAAGATAAAATCGAGTGTGCGGGGCTTGGGAATGATAAAGTGGGCAGAGAGATGGAAGTGATGAAATCAGTAATGGTGTTTGAGATTAAGGCCTGATGCTCGTCTGTGTGGTCATGGTCCAAGGATAAGTAGGGGGATGTCGCCTGGCCTCACTTCGGTGGAGGTCAGCGCACCAGACTACCACGGCACCTCCCTTGTCGGCGGGTTTGGTTATACAGTCGGGGTTGCTGCAGGCTGTACGTTCAGAAGGTGGGGGGGGGGGGGGGGGGGAGGTGAGAGGTGAGAGTGAGTAAGAGGAGTGAAACATTTGAGGCGGTTGATGTCCCACCGGCAGTTGGAAATGAAAAGGTCCAATGAAGGTAGAGGGCCATCTGGGGGAGTCCAAGAGGAGGGAATCCGTTGGAGATGGGAGAAGGGGTCGCCACTGGGTGGTGAGGACTCCTTCCCATAGAAAAAGGCCCAGAGATGGTGGCGACAGAAGAAGAGCTCTACGCAGAACCGGAACTCAATGACGTGGGGGCGGAGGGATACAAAGGTGAGGTCTCTGCTGAGGACAGCCCTTTCCGAAGCAGAAGGGATGATCTAGGAGGATGGTGAACACCCGGCAAGGGTGGGGTTGGGGACCGATGAAGGCAGGTGAGTAGATGGAGGCCGAGGCGATGTCTGGTGGGGGTAAGGTGGGTGTTCAGAGAGGAGGGGGGAATGAGGACTATTGTATGGGTGGGGAGTAGCTGGGGCCACCTGGCTGAAGGTGGAAGGGGATGACCTAGTGGACCCCCCACTGTGGTTCCCTGTGGTGGGGGGGTGGGGGGGGGGGGGGGGCGGGGGGGGCGGGGGGGGGGGGGGGGGGGGGAGCAGGAAGACCCAGCGCAGTCAGCCCCCGTTCTGTGAGTCTGCATCGTGGAGACTGTACGCCCAGTGCTGAATGTCCCAGCGGTATGAATATTGACTTTTCTAACCAGATATCCCTTGCTTTTCTTCTCTATACTCTTCCCCTTCCCAGTTCTCCCACTAGTCTTACTGTCTCCGACTACATTCTATCTTTGTCCCGCCCCCTCCCCTGACATCAATCTCAAGAAAGGTCTCGACCCGAAACGTCACCCATTCCTTCTCTCCAGAGATGTTGCCTCAACCGCTGAGTTACTCCAGCATTTTGTGTCCACCATCTAATATAAACCCACTGACCCACAGCTATCTAGACTACATGTCTTCCCACCCTTCTTCCCGTTATGGCTCTATCCCCTTCTCCAGATTTCCCCTGTCTACGCTGCTTCTGCGCCCAAGATGAGGTGTTCCATACCAGGATATCAGAGGTATCCTCATTCTTTAGGAAACGGAGGTTCTCCTCTTCTATCAAAGATGAGGCCCTCACTAGAGTCTCCTCGATAACCCGCAGATCCGCTCTTGCTCACCCTCCCGTCTGTCTGTCTGTCTGTCTGTCTGTCTGTCTGTCTGTCTGTCTGTCTGTCTGTCTGTCTGTCTGTCTGTCTGTCTGTCTGTCTGTCTGTCTGTCTGTCTGTCTGTCTGTCTGTCTGTCTGTCTGTCTGTCTGTCTGTCTGTCTGCCCCCCTGGCTTTCTATCTACGTGTTTATCTGTATATTTATTCTCTTGCCTGAGTTGTTTTGCTTCTACCTATATGATTTGAATGGAGATTGGGCCAGTTTGACGTGGCCTAATGCACCCACTAGCCACCACTTCCCATCTCCACCCCTTTCCGTTTTCCGCAGGAAGTGTTCCCTCCGCAACTCCCTGGTCAACTTGTCAATCCCACCCAAACCACTGCTTCCCAGGTACTTTCCCCTGCAACCACAGGGGATGCAACACCTGTCCCTATACCTTCCCTCTCGACTCCGTCCAGGGACCCCGACAGTCTTTTCAGGTGAGGCAGAGGTTTATTTGCACCTCATCCAACCTCATGTACTCTATCCGCTGTTCTAGGTATGGACTCTTATAGATCAGCGAGACCAAGCGCAGGCTCGGCGATCGTGTCGCTAAACACCTCCGCTCAGTTTGCCTAAACCTACCCGATCTCCCGGTTGCTAAACATTTTAAGTCGTCCCCCCCTTCCCACACAAACCTTTCTGTCCTGGGCCTTCTCCATTGTCAGAGTGAGGCCCAGCGCAAATTGGAGGAACAGCACCTCAAACTTCACTTGGGCAGCTTATACCCCAGTGGTATGAACATTGGCCTCTAACTTCAAGTAACCATTGCTTTCCCTCTATCTCCAGCCATCCCCCTTCCCAATTCTCCGCCCAGTTTTACTGTCTCCGACTACATTTTATCTCCTTTTGCTTTGTTGTTACTTATCCCAGATAACAATTATCTATTCTAAATTTTCCTTGCACTCCATTCCCTTTGTCCTATTTTCACACCTGATAAACCTTATCTGTGCATCTCGCTCTCCCCTGACATCAGTCTGAAGGCGGGTCTCAACCCTAAACGTCACCCATTCTCTCCAGAGATGCTGCCTGTCCCGTTGTTACTCCAACTTTTTGTGTCTATCTTCGATTTAAACCAGCATCTGCAGTTCCTACCAAAGCAGGTAGTTGGGTAGGTACTATAATAGCATTTAAAAGACGCATGGACAGGGTCATGGATAAGATGCGGAGTAATATACCACTTCCAGTTGCAGTTGAGATGTTGGCAGAACAGTTACTTCGCTCAGCCATTGCGCTTACCATCTGTTACGTCTGCATTGAATTTACATGCTTTTTGCGTGACCATGTGGATTGACTCCGAAATAGAAACATAGAAACATAGAAAATAGCTGCAGGAGTAGGCCATTCGGCCCTTCGAGCCTGCACCGCCATTCAATGTGATCGTGGCTGATCATCCAACTCAGTATCCTGTACCTGCCTTCTCTCCATACCCCCTGACCCGTTTAGCCACAAGGGCCACATCTAACTCCCTCTTAAATATAGCCAATGAACTGGCCTCAACTACCTTCTGTGGCAGAGAGTTCCAGACGTTCACCACTCTATGTGTGAAAAATGTATTTCTCATCTCGGTCCTAAAGGATTTCCACTTTATCCTTAAACTGTGACCCTTTGTCCTGGACTTCCCCAACATCGGGAACAATCTTCCTGCATCTAGCCTGTCCAACCCCTTAAGAATTTTGTAAGTTTCTATAAGATCCCTCCTCAATCTTCTAAATTCTAGCGAGTACAGGCCGAGTCTATCCAGTCTTTCTTCATGTGAAAGTCCTGACATCACAGGAATCAGTCTGGTGAACCTTCTCTGTACCATATGGCAAGAATGTCCTTCCCCAGATTAAGAGACCAAAACTGTACGCAATACTCCAGGTGTGGTCTCACCAAGACCCTGTACAACTGCAGTAGAACCTCCCTGCTCCTATACTCAAATCCTTTTGCTATGAATGCTAACATACCATTCGCTTTCTTCACTGCCTGCTGCACCTGTATGCCTACTTTCAATGACTGGTGTACCATGACACCCAGGTCTCGTTGCATCTCCCCCTTTCCTAATCGGCCACCATTTAGATAATAGTCTACTTTCCTGTTTTTGCCACCAAAGTGGATAACCTCACATTTATCCACATTATACTGCATCTGCCATGCATTTGCCCACTCACACAGCCTATCCAAGTCACCTTGCAGCCTCCTAGCATCCTCCTCACAGCTCACACTGCCCCCCAGCTTCGTGGCATCCGCAAACTTGGAGATGTTGCATTCAATTCCCTCATCCAAATCATTAATATATATTGTAAATAGCTGGGGTCCCAGCACTGAGCCTTGCGGTACCCCACTAGTCACTGCCTGCCATTCTGAAAAGGACCCGTTTACTCCTACTCTTTGCTCATATTCCAGGAGTGAGCGGGCCAGACGCTGTAAATTGTCCCGCTGTAAGTGGGCACCAGGGCAGGGTGGAGGAGCAACACTATTAGATACAAAAATATGGGGGGGGGGGGGGGGGGGGGGGGGTGTTAATGATGGTTGGAAACATTTGAGTTAAGGAGCACTAGCTCCAGAAATGAAATTTGCATGTAATTAATTGGATGGAAACATGAAATACAAGATTGAGGTGGAGAGATCAATGCTGTTCGTAATATGTGTTATGAAGTCGAATCAAACTGACAGCGAGCTGATTAGTAATGTATAGGTGTCATGAAAACGGTAGAATTGTGAAATGAGGGAGATTGTCAATGTGTACAACCGGATATAATTGTTTCGAAAATGTTTGTGTTGCAGTTCCGTTGAGCTGGGGCTTCCCTTTTAGGTACATTTAGTGCTGCTTATGAAGTGATTATCTTCACCATTTCAACTGTGTTTGACTGTTTAATGGACGTGCGAGGGCTTTTGTAAACCATAAGATTATTGTTTGGAATCCTTCTTCAGTCTAATTCTAAAGGAGGGTCCTGGCAGGAAAATTCATCTGTCGATTCCTTTCACACATGCTGATTGACTTGCTGAGTTCTTCCAGCCTTTTGCTCTTTGCTCTTTGCTCAGGATTCCAGCATATGCAGTTTCCAGTGTCTCCATAAGGTTATGTGATGATGTATGTGACGAAGTGGGCGGCGCGACTCTTGTCAGCAGCGGCCTCTGCAGTCCGTCTGTCTTTTTATTGTTTTCTGTCTTGTTCTATGTAGTTTTTATCGTTTTTTTTGTCGGGGTATGTGTGTGTGGGTGGGGTGGGGGAACTTTAAGGTCTTTCCTCTGCACGGGAGACCCGACCTTTTCTTTGTCGGGTCTCCGTTGTCGTTGGGGCTGCAACGTGGAGCGGCCTCCAACAGGAATGACCTGGGGCTCCAGTCGCGGAGCTGCGGATTTACTCACCATCACGGAGCTGGCCGAGTCCGGAGCGGGTGGAGCTGTGGTGGAGCGCTGCTGTGACCCGACACCCGGAGTTTCGGAGGCTGCTACCGCAGGTCTGTGGACGGTAATGCCGGGAGCCCACGGGTCCCTGGTGGGAGACCGCTTTTCGGGGCTTCCGCAGCGGCGACTTCTCCCGCCCGAGTTGCGGGGTTGAAGATTACCTGGAGCGGGGCCTACATCACCGCCCCGCGCGGCTTGGAATGGCCGCGGGATTTTGTGAGCGCCCGCCCGGGGCTCCAACACCAAGAGCCCGCCGGGGCTCCAACACCAAGACCCGGTACGTGGCCTTGCATCGCCCGGCGTGGCTTTAATGGCTGCGGGACATTTAACATCGCCCGCCGGGGGCTTTGACTCTGTCTTTGACTCTGACATGGGGGGGAGAGGGGTGTGCAGGGGAGAGATATGTTTAAGTTTTGCCTTCCATCACAGTGAGGAGGACTCACTGTGATGGATGTTTATGTGAATTGAATTGTGTTGGTGTGTGTCTTGGTTCTTTTTTTGTATGGCTGCAGAAACCAAATTTCGTTTGAACCTCATGTGAGGTTCAAATGATAATAAAAGGTATTGTATTGTATTGTATTGTATGCTTCAGGTGCTCGTGGTCTACAAGGTCACCTGCTTGCTTAGTTTCAGGCTGCGAGAGTGGCGTTGCGTCCACTTCATTTAATGTGCTTATGGTCTAGAACAGTTTATCATCATGTGTTCATGTACCGTATAGCAAGGTGTATGTTGCAGCAGCAGCAGCAGTAGTGCCACATATATAGCGCACAAAAACATACATTTTACATGACAGTAAAAAGAAGACTAAAAAACGTGAAGGTTTAGGAAGTTCGTCATGTCCACGAAAACTGTGACCAACTTTTACCGATGCTCCTCAGAAAGCATTTTATCGGGATGTGTCATCATATGGTTTGGGAAAAGCTTCATCCAAGACCACAATAAATTGTAGGGAATTGTGGACATAGCCCAGTCTATCACACAAACCAGCATCACTTCCATTGACTACATCTACACCTCGCTGCCTTGGCAATGCCACCAACACAATCAAGGATGAGTCTCACCCCGGTCACTCCTCCTCCCCTCTCCCATCAGGCTAGAGGTACGGAAGTGTGTAAACCCATACCTCCACATTCAGGGACAGCTTCTTCCCAGCTATCATCAGGTAACTGAACCATCATACCAATAACTAGAGAGCGGTCCTGAGCTAACACCTACCTCATTGGAGACCCTATCACTTTCTTTAGTCGGACTTTATCGGAATTTATCTTGCACTATATTTCATTCCCTTTATTCTGTATCTGTAGACTGTGGACGGCTCGATTATAATCATGTATAGTCCTTCCGCTGGTAGACACAAAACCCTTGGGTTTCGACCCGAAACGTCACCCATTCCTTCTCTCCAAGATCGTGGGACGAGGTGCTTTTTCGTTTCCTTTTGTGACACAAATCACGTATCTACCTGTATTTATAACATATTGTGTGAAAATATTATAGAAATCATACTTGAAACTCGTCAAATCCAAAACCTGTACATATTTTTAAAATATGAGAAAAAACTCACATTTTCCCAGTAGTAATTGTCCAATCAATGCATGTTTGACATTGATTCGGACGCTGATTGACCAATCACAAGCTTTTTTTCATGCTATCCAGGCAGCGAGCACTCTGGGATAATGGCTGCCTCCTAATTACAGCAAAACAATAGCAAGGTTTTGAAGGAATAAAGGTAATGCTAACCTTGCCGATAATTTTGTTTTACAATTGATTTATCGTTGTAAAGTTATGATGTGAACTGTTAATTAAAAATGATAAATAAAAATGTGGAAGGTAGACAAAAATGCTGAAGAAACTCAGCGGATGTGGCAGCATATATGGAGCGAGGGAATAGGTGATGTTTCGGGTCGAGACCCCTCTTCAGACTGATGTACGATTTCCTGAACACATTTGGCGTTGTACCCTGTCTAAGCCCTTGTAGGCTCATCAGTCTGAAGAAGAGTCGAGACAGTGTTTCTAAGGTTTTACGTAAATAGGTTAGGACAAGGAATGGGCGGACCCGCGATTTACATTTCATAATTGTAGCAAAACCAACTTTCATCGTATTATACGGGTACTTGAAGTTGTCGATTGGAGTTGTATGTTTGTGGGTAAAGGGAATTTCGGAAATTAGGATGCCTTTAGAAGATTGATGAGAGAGTATAATGTATGCATGTGGCTGTTAGAGTGGAGGGTAAGGCATCTGGCAATAGGAAACACTGGAGACCTCGAGGTATTGAAGCTTTGGTTAAGGAAAAAGGAGGTATGAGATGGGTATCGGCAGCTGGAATCAGGTGATTCCCCGGAGGAGTTTACAGAACTGAGGAGCATACTTACCAACGCAATCAGGACAACAGAAAAGCAGCAGGAGGAAGCTCTGGCTAAGATAACGGAGTCAGAGGATATGGGAGAAGGCAGGAGCGGGGTACTGATTGGGGATGATCAGCCATGATCACATTGAATGGCGGTGCTAGCTCGAAGGGCCGAATGGCCTACTCCTGCACCTAATGTCGATTGTCTATTGTCTATTGTGCTTGTGACAATCTACAAGATGGCCGCGCCGTTGTGTTTGGCTGCCCGTCGTCTCCCGCCTGGACAAAGCCCCAATCCAGGTAATCTCCACCGTTCGTATGGTCTGCAGTCAGAGCTGGCGTACGAACGGCAAGCACTACTGGACTGAGCCCCCGACTGAGCCCCGGGCTGGGCCCCCGACTGAACCCCCGACAGACCCCCGGACAAGGCTTACCGTTACCCTTACCGTTCATCCTCGCTCGGCTCCCGATGGGTGTATGGGCTGGACCTTGCGGCGGCCGCTGCACGCGCCGAGTCAGAAGGCGGGGTAAATGCACGGGCGCCCTGGTAAGGTTGAAGAACCTCACCCGCGCCCGTTTAACATCAGCTCACCTCGCCCAGCGCTGTGAAGACGGATCTGGTCGGCCCTACCGCTCCATCCATCGGCGTTCCTTCGTGCCCATGTATGTTTCTCTCTGGTCGATCCTCCCGGTCCCAGGTCTGTCGGTACGCGGGCTCCCAGCAAGGCCCTGTGTGAAGCGCAGTGGCGTGGTCTCCTTGAACCTCCGCCCGCTGGCGTGGGAGCCGCTACCGGCCCTCAACTCACCTGCAGTCCCTGCAAAAGTGGCCCTGATCAATGCGAGATCAGTGCTCTATAAAACCTTCGTCCTATATGACTTCTTCATCGCATGTGGATTGGACTTCCTACTGATCACTGAAACCTGGCTTAATCCTGGCGAGCTTGCTCCACTTGTGGAACTCTGTCCTGATACCTGTAACATTTTCAGCTCGCCCAGGCTCTCCGGTCGCGGTGGGGGCCTAGTCACTGTGTTTAAGAAGCATTTCAACTGCCGCCTTCTGAACGCTGATCACGTCTCCAGTTTTGAACATCAATTTATCATAGTTGGTCTAATCTGTCCGCTTTTAATTATTCTTGTGTAGCGCCCACCAAAAACAAATAAGGATTTAATCTTACAATTTGGTGATCTTATCGCTAGCTTGTTGCCCCAATTTGACCGGGTTCTGATTCTTGGTGACTTTAAAATTAATGTCTGCTGTCCCACAGTCTCTTGTGAGTGAATTTATAAACCTGGTTGAGTCCTTCAATCTGTCTCTACTCACCACTGGACCCACGCACAAGCTTGGACATACACTAGATTTAGTGCTTTCGTCCGGTCTCCCAATTGGAAACACAGATATTATTGATGCCTGTCTGTGTGATCATAGTGCTATTATATTCGATATATCTCAAAATCCCATCTCCCTGCTCGCTACTCCCGCTACGTTAACTCCACGACGGCCAGTAAGTTCTCTGAGGCTCTCATAGCCGCCCCAGACATCTGCACTATTGAGGCGTCTCCCCTCCATCTCAGTACCGACTACCTAATTTCTCTATTCAACACCAATTGCTCTTCCATTCCGGATTCTGTTGCTCCTCTTAAAATAAAAAAGCCTAAGCCTAAAGGCTGGACGTGGCTAAATGACACCACCAGAGCCCTAAGAATAGAATGCAGAAAATCAGAACGGAAATACAAATCTGATAAGCTTCAAATTTCTATGTCCTGAAAAACAATCTTCACAAATACCAGGAAGCAGTAAAATCTGCAAGAACAAAATACTTTTCCAACCTTATCTCCAAAAATGCTCATATTGGCCCTGTCCCACGGTGCGAGTTGACCCACAAGTGACCCCGAGTGAAAGACTCGTGGTTGTGTTCGAGATTCCAAGTTTATGATCAAGAGTTTAACCGAGTTCCCACGGGTATGACTAAGTTTGCAGTTTACTTGTCATTTCTGCGATGTTCCAACTTCATCTCCCGAGTTACCCGATTCCTCTCCCGAGTTACTCTTGTGCCAACAACATCTACCGACGTGTTGAAAAATCATCACATGGTAAAAATGACTTTGTTTTATATAACTTTAAGTGTGGATTTAATTTTTCATTTTAGTGTAAGTAATTTCATTGCATCTGTCTTTTCTTTAAAAAGTGGTTATCATGCATCTACTTATCTGATGGTAGATCTAAAAACTTGCCATTGAGTGCTTTGCATTGTCTCTTTTATTGCCTGAATATAGGCTTGTGCTCCATTTCTCAGCTGAATGAGTATATACTGGAAATACATATTTGTGCTTCATTTGTTAATTTGCATGTTTGAGAAGCTCCTTTTCAGACCACTGTGTTGTTTGCTGTGGTGCTCCTTTTCTCAATATGTGCAAAAAAGCGTTTTTTATATTGAACAAGATGAATAAAGACGTTGTTTCACATTCACCGTGCTGTTTGTCTTATTTTAGGGTTAGTTAGCAGTCTTGTTGTGCCTGGCCCCTTGGGCAAGTGTGACCATAATATGGTTGAGTTCTTCATTAGGAAGGAGAGTGACACTGTTAATTCAGAAACAACGGTCCTGAACTTAAAGAAAGGTGACTTTGAGGGTATGAGACGTGAATTGGCCAAGATATACTGGCAATTGATTCTTAAAGGGTTGACGGTGGATATGCAATGGAAGGCATTTAAAGACTACATGGATGAACTAGTTCATCCCAGTTTGGCAAAAGAATAAATCAGGGAAGGTAGTGCATCCGTGGATAACAAGGGAAATCAGGGATAGTGTCAAAACAAAAGATGAAGCATACAAATTAGCCAGAAAAAGCAGCCTACCAGAGGACTGGGAGAAATTCAGAGTCCAGCAGAGGAGGACAAAGGGCTTAATTCGGAAAGGGAAAGTAGATTATGAAAGAAAACTGGCAGGGGACATAAAACTGACTGCAAAAGTTTTTTATAGATATGTGAAGAGAAAAAGATTAGTTAAACAAATGTAGGTCCCTTGCAGTCAGAAACAGGTGAATTGATCATGGGGAACAAGGACATGGCAGACCAATTGAATAACTACTTTGGTTCTGTCTTCATAGGCCGATAAATCCCCAGGGCCAGATAAGTTGCATCCCAGAGTATTTAAGGAAGTAGCCCCAGAAATAGTGGATGCATTAGTGATAATTTTTCAAAACTCTTTAGATTCTGGAGTAGTTCCTGAGGAATGGAGGGTAGCTAATGTAACCCCACTTTAAAAAAAAAGGGAGGGAGAGAGAAAACGGGGAATTACAGTACAGTTAGTCTAACATCGGTAGTGGGGAAAATACCAGAGTCAGTTATTAAAGATGGGACAGCAGCACATTTGGAAAGTGGTGAATTCATTGGACATAGTCAGCATGGATTTATGAAAGGTAAATCATGTCTGACGAATCGTATAGAATTTTTCGAGGATGTAACTAGTAGAGTGGATGAGGGAGAACCAGTGGATGTGTTATATCTGAACTTTCAGAAGGCTTTCAACAAGGTCCCACATAAGAGATTAGTATGCAAACTTAAAGCATACGGTATTGGAGGTTCAGAATTGATGTGGATAGAGAACTGGCTGGCAGACAGGAAGCAAAGGGTAGGAGTAAACGGGTCCTTTTCAAAATGGCAGGTAGTGACTAGTGGGGTACCGCAAGGCTCAGTGCTGGGACCCCAGCTATTTACAACATATATTAATGATCTGGATGAGGGAATTTAATGCAACACCTCCAAGTTTGCGGATGACACGAAGCTGGGGGGCAGTGTTAGCTATGAGGAGGATGCTAGGAGGCTGCAAGGTGACTTGGATAGGTTGGGTGAGTGGGCAAATGCATGGCAGATGCAGTATAATGTGGATATAACCATATAACAATTACAGCACGGAAACAGGCCATCTCGGCCCTACAAGTCCGTGCCGAACAACTTTTTTCCCTTAGTCCCACCTGCCTGCACTCATACCATAACCCTCCATTCCCTTCTCATCCATATGCCTATCCAATTTATTCTTAAATGATACCAACGAACGTGCCGCCACCACTTCCACTGGAAGCTCATTCCACACCGCTACCACTCTCTGAGTAAAGAAGTTCCCCCTCATGTTACCCCTAAACTTCTGTCCCTTAATTCTGAAGTCATGTCCTCTTGTTTGAATCTTCCCTATTCTCAAAGGGAAAAGCTTGATCACGTCAACTCTGTCTATCCCTCTCATCATTTTAAAGACCTCTATCAAGTCCCCCCTTAACCTTCTGCGCTCCAGATAATAAAGACCTAACTTATTTAACCTATCTCTGTAATTTAGTTGTTGAAACCCAGGCAACATTCTAGTAAATCTCCTCTGTACTCTCTCGATTTTGTTGACATCCTTCCTATAATTGGGCGACCAAAATTGTACACCATACTCCAGATTTGGTCTCACCAATGCCTTGTACAATTTTAACATTACATCCCAGCTTCTATACTCAATGCTCTGATTTATAAAGGCTAGCATACCAAAAGCTTTCTTTACCACCCTATCTATATGAGATTCCACCTTCAAGGAACTATGCACGGTTATTCCCAGATCCCTCTGTTCAACTGTATTCTTCAATTCCCTACCATTTATCATGTACGTCCAATTTTGATTTGTCCTGCCAAGGTGTAACACCTCACATTTATCAGCATTAAACTCCATCTGCCATCTTTCAGCCCATTTTTCCAAATGGCCTAAATCACTCTGTAGACTTTGGAAGTCCTCTTCATTATCCACAACACCCCCTATCTTGGTATCATCTGCATACTTACTAATCCAATTTACCACCCCTTCATCCAGATCAATTGATGTACATGACAAACAACAAAGGACCCAACACAGATCCCTGAGGCACCCCACTAGTCACCTGCCTCCAACCCGACAAACAGCCATCCACCATTACCCTCTGGCTTCTCCCATTCAGCCACTGCTGAATCCATCTTGCTATTCCTGCATTTATACCCAACAGTTTAACCTTCTTAACCAACCTTCCATGAGGAACCTTGTCAAAGGCCTTACTAAAATCCATATAGACAACATCCACTGCTTTACCCTCGTCAATTTCCCTAGTAACCTCTTCAAAAATGGATAAATGTGAGGTTATCCACTTTGGTGACAAAAACAGGAAAGTAGACTATTATCTGAATGGTGGCCGATTAAGAAAAGGGGAGATGAAACGAGACCTGGGCGTCATGGTACACCAGTCATTGAAAGTAGGCATGCAGGTGCAGCAGGCAGTGAAGAAAGCAAATGGTATGTTAGCATTAATAGCAAAAGGATTTGAGTGTAAGAGCAGGGAGGTTCTACTGCAGTTGTACAGGGTCTTGGTGAGACCACACCTGGAGTATTGCGTACAGTTTTGGTCTCCTAATCTGATGAAAGACATTCTTGCCATAGAGGGAGTACAGAGAAGGTTCACTAGACTGATTCCTGGGATGGCAGGACTTTCATATTTAAAAGACTGGACAGGCTCGGCTTGTACTCGCTAGAATTTAGAAGGTCGAGGGGGGATCTGATAGAAACTTACAAAATTCTGAAGCGGTTGAACAGTCTAGATGCAGGAAGATTATTCCCGATGCTGGGGAAGTCCGGAACAAGGGGTCACAGTTGAAGGATAAGGGGGGTCTTTTAGGGCCGAGAAAATTCTGGATGCGAAATGGGACAAAAATTCAGGACACGGAAAGGGACAAATATTCAGGACGCTAAAAATGACGGAAATTCAGGAGCCGAAAAGGGACATAAATTCAGGACGTGAAAAGCGATGAAATTTCAGGACGGGAAAAGCGACGAATATTCAGTACGTGTAAAGCGACAAAAATACAGGAAGCAATAAGCGTCAAAAATTCAGGACGCGAAAAGCACCAACATTTCAGTACACGAAAAGCAACGAGATATCAGGACACGAAAAGCGATGAAATTTCAGGACTCTGAAAGTGATGAAAATTCAGGACGCGAAAAGCGACGAAAGTTCAAGACGCAAAGAGCAACGAATATTCAAGACCCGAAAAGCAACGAAAATTCATGATGCATAAAGTGATGTAAATTCAGGACGCAAAAAGCGACGAAAATCAGGACGTGAAATGCGACTAAAATTGAAGAGGCGAAAAGCGACAAAAATTCAGGACGCGAAAAGTGACGAAAATTCAGGACATGAATAGACAATAGAGAATAGACAATAGACAATAGGTGCAGGCGTAGGCATTCGGCCCTTCAACCAGCACTGCCATTCAATGTGTTCATGGCTGATCATCCCCAATCAGTACCCCGTTCCTGCCTTCTCTCCATGTCCCCTGACTACACTATCTTTAAGAGCCCTTTCTAGCTCTTTCCTGAAAGCATCCAGAGAACCCACCTCCACCCCCCTCTGAGGCAGAGAATTCCACAGACTCACAACTCTCTGTGAGAAAAAGGGGTTCCTCGTCTCCGTTCTAAATGGCTTACCCCTTTTTCTTAAACTGTGGCCCCTGGTTCTGGACTCCCCCAACATCGGGAACATGTTTCCTTCCTCTAGCGTGTCCAAACCCTTAACAATCTTATATGTTTCAATAAGATCTCCTCTCTTCCTTCTAAACTCGAGTGTACAAGCTCAGCCGCTCCATTCTCTCAGCATATGACAGACCCGCCATCCCGGGAATTAACTTTGTAAACTATGCTGCACTCCCTCAATAGCAAGAATGTCCCTCCTCAAATTAGGGGACCAAAACTGCACACAATACTCCAGTTGCGGTCTCACTAGGGCTCTGTACAAATTCAGAAGGACCTCTTTGCTCCTACACTCGACTCGTCTTGTTATAAAGGCCAACATGCCACTCGCTTTCTTCACTGCCTGCTGTACGTGCATGCTTACTTTCATAGTCTGATGAACAAAAACCCCCAGAGGAAGTTGTACTTCCTCTTTTCCCAACTTGATGCCATTTAGACAGTATAATGCCTTCCTGTTTTTGTTACCAAAATGGATAACCTCACATTTATTCACATTAAACTTCACCTGCCATGCATCTGCCCACTACCCCATCCTGTCCAAGTCACCCTGCAATCTCATAGCATCCTCCTCACAGTTCACACTGCCACCCAGCTTTGTATCATCTGCATATTTGCTGATGTTACTTTGAATCCCTTCATCCAAATCAAATTAGGGGAAATGTGATGAAAATTCAAGACGTGAAAAGCGACGAAAATTCAGCATGAGAGATGCAATGAAAATTCAGGATGCGAAACGGGACGAAAGTTCAGGTCACGAAAAGGGACAAAAATTCAGGACGCTAAAAATGATGAAAATTCAGGACGTGAAAAGGGACGAAAATTCAGGATGCAAAAAGGAACGAACATTCAGGATGTGAAAAGCGATGAAAATTCAGGACGCGAAAAGCGACGAAATTTCAGGAAGCGAAAGGCGAAAAAAATTCAGGACGCGAAAAGCAATTAAATATCAGGACACGAAATGCGACAAAATTTCAGGACACGAAAAGCGACAAGAATTCAGGACGCGAAAAGCGCTGAAAATTCAGGATGTGAAAAGCGATGAAAATTCAGGCCGCGAAAAGCGACGAAATTTCAGGAAGCGAAAAGCGAAAAAAATTCAGGACGCGAAAAGCGATGAAATATCAGGACACGAAACACGACAAAATTTCAGGACATGAAAAGCGACAAGAATTCAGGACGCGAAAAGCGCCGAAATTTCAAGACGCGAAGAGCGACGAAAATTTAAGACGCAAAAAGCGATGAAAATTCAAGATGCGAAAAGCGACGTAAATTCAGGATGTGAAAAGTGACGAAAATTCAGGAGATGAAATGCGACAAAAATTCAAGATGCGAAAAGCAATGTGATTTCAAAACGCGAAAAGCAACAACAATTCAAGACGCGAAAAGTGACAAAAATTCAAGACGAAAAGCCACGAAAATTTAGGACATGAAAAACCACAAATATCCAAGATGTGACAAGCCACGAAAATACAAGACATTTATAGCCACGAAAATTCAAGACAGGAAAAGCCACTGAGCTACCTACTGGATAGCTCGATGGATAGATAAACTGAACTACATATAGCTAGCTAGATTGCGACCTACTGGATAGGTAGGAAGCTAGCTGGATGTCTTCATACTGGATAGCAAGGTAACCAGCTGGACTGAGCTACATATTGGATGGCTAAATAGCTAGCTAGACTGAGCAACACACTGGATAGCAAAGTAGCTAGCTAGATGGCTATATACTGCTCGATAGCTAGCTGCTGTCTGAGCTACATACTGGATAGCTAGGTAGCTAGCTTGATGGCTACATACTGGAGAGCTGGATAGCGAGCTAGACTAAGCAACATACTGCATAGCGAGATGGTTAGCTAGTTGGCTATACTGGATAGCTGGATCACTAGATAGACTTTGCCACATACTGGATACCTAGATAGCTCGCTAGATGGCTACATAGATGGCAAGATTGCTAGCTAGATAGCTAGATAGCTAGATAGCTAGCTGGATGTCTATATACTGGATAGCCAGGCAGCTAGCTGGACAGCTACGTATTGGATGGCTAGATAACTAGCCAGACTGAGCTACATACTGGATGTCTATCTCCTGGATAAAGCTGAGTCTCACGTTGCGAGTTGACACAAGAGGTACCCCGAGTGAAAGACTCGTGGTTGTGTACGAGATTGCAAGTGTATGATCAATCGTTGTGTCCTTGGGCAAGACACTTCACCCACCTTTGCCTGTGTGTGAATGTGTGTGAATGTGTGTGAGCGATTGGTGGTGGTCGGAGGGGCCGTAGGGCAGGGCAGCTGTGGTTACAGAAGTAGCTTACCACCACCGAGTATGACTGAGGAGTGAATGAATAATGCGATGTAAAGCGCCTTGAGTATTAGAAAGGCGCTATATAAATCCCATCCATTATTATTATTAAGAGTTTAACCGAGTTCCTACGGGTATGACAAGTTTGCCGTTTACTTGTCATTTCTGCGATGTTCCAAGTTCGTCTCCCGAGTTACTCTTGAGCCAATCCTGATTGAAGGTTTGTTTTAATAAGCAACAGTGTTATGTTTTAATAAGCAACAGTGTTATGTTTTAATAAGCAACAGTGTTAAAGAAGACCTTTCCATCCTGTGGCTTTGTTTTAAAGATAGAATTCAGCGCGGCCGCATCTATTGATGTGACCTACAAAGGGAAAATGCGCATCATCCAGTGCCAGAGCAGTTATACTTATGATTTGTTTGAAACACACAGGTTTGATATGTTTTAATTGAATTTACTGCCATGTCTACAAGAGTTGACAAGTTTCACGAGTACCTGCCGTTAGCGCCACGAGTCTCTAAGTTGCGTCCACGAGTTCCATACGTTAATCGTACATTATAACCATATAACCATATAACCATATAACAATTACAGCACGGAAACAGGCCATCTCGACCCTTCTAGTCCGTGCCGAACACGTATTCTCCCCTAGTCCCATATACTTGCGCTCAGACCATAACCCTCCATTCCTTTCCCGTCCATTATTACCACGAGTTTTAACTCGGGGTACCTCTTGTGTCAACTCGCAACGTGAGACTCAGTCAATATAGCAAGGTAGCGAGCTAGATGGCTATACACTGGATAGCTAGCTAGACTGAGCTACGTACTGGATAGCTAGATAGATAGCTACTGGATAGCTGGGTTGCTAGCTATGGCCTACATGCTGGATAGCTATATTGCTAGCTAGATGGCTACATACTTGATAGCTAGGTAGCTAGCTAGATGATTACATACTGGATAGCAAGGTAGCTAACTAGATTAAACTGCATACTTGGATAGCTAGATAGATAGATAGACTGAGCAACATACTGGATAGCTAAGTAGCTAGCTAGACTGAGGCTACATACTGGAAAATTAGATAGCTATCTAGAATGAGCTAAATACTGGATAGCTAGCTGGATGGCTAGATAAAGAGAGGGTGCCTAGAAATAGGGGGGATTTAGGGAAGTGCACCTGGAAATGGGGATTTGGGGTAGGGCATGTAAATAGGAGGGGGATTTAGGGAAGGGCACCATTAAATGGTGAATTAGGGGTGGGCATCTATAAATGGTGAATTAGGGAAGGCATCTGTAAATTTAGGGTAGATTTAGGGGAGAGCAATAGAATATGAGCAACAACAACAATAACTGGTGTGCTGTTACACCAATCCACGTAACAATCTCATATTGTCTTTGGTCAAAATTACTCTTGTTCCCCCCTCATTAATTTATTCTCACGTGTACCGAGGTACAGTGAAAAGCTTTAGTCACGTGCTAACCAGTTAGCAGAAAGACAAAACATGATCACAATTGAGCCAGCTAGATGGCTACATCCTGTATATCTAGGTAGCTAGCTAGATGGCTACATACTGGATAGCTAGGTAGATAGCAAGACTGAGCTACAGGACATACTGGATAGCTAGGTAGCTAGCTAGATTAAGTTACATACTTGAATAGCTAGATAGATAGATAGATAGACTGAGCGACATACTGGATAGCCATGTGGCTAGCTAGATTGAGGCTACATACTGGAAAACTAGGTAGCTAGCTAGAATGAGCTACATACTGGATAGCTAGCTAGATGGCTACAT
Source organism: Amblyraja radiata (assembly GCF_010909765.2). Classification (NCBI taxonomy): domain Eukaryota; kingdom Metazoa; phylum Chordata; class Chondrichthyes; order Rajiformes; family Rajidae; genus Amblyraja; species Amblyraja radiata. The sequence goes on along the minus strand of NC_045983.1, from coordinate 1,423,264 downwards.
ATAGGGGAGAGGATATAGGATATACATGCCTAGATATACATGCCTAGATATAGGAGGGATTTAGGGAAGGGCACCTGTAAATGTAGATTTAAGGTAGGGCGTAAATGGGAGGGGGATTTAGGGGAGGGCACCTTTAAATGGTGAATTAGGAGGGCATCTGTAAATGGTGAATTAGGGGAGGGCACCTTTAAATGGTGAAGTAGGGAAGGCTGTAAATTTAGGGTAGATTTAGGGGCGAGCACCTGTAAAGGAGTAATACAAAATAGTAAGATTAAACGAGAACTTACCAGTTTGAAGTTTGATCTTTATTTTATGAGTAGTTACATCGAGGGATTACGTGAAGAACCCTGCCAGTCCACATGCGGTCAAACTTCAAAGCAGCGGTGTGAAATCACAGAAAGCAGTAACTGAAGTAACATAGTAAGATTATAAACCAGACCTTCCAGATGACCTTTATGATATTGAGGGCCGGGAGTGGTGGGCACGTAATCGCTCATCGTAACTCCTCATAAAATGAAGATCAAACATCAAACTGGTAAATTCTCATTTAATCTTACTATTTTACTTCGGTGTCACGTGAGTGATTCCGTGACGCTTTCAAAGCTCTGTGATTTCATGCCGTAGATCCGACTCCAGGCGTCTCACACTGCATCAATTGACTCAGGATGAATGAATAATGAGCAATGCATTGAAACAAGGTACCGATTAACATGTTGATGCTTATTCACAAAAAGAAAGAAAGCAAACACAATAGCGGCCCCTCTCTCCCAGGGGGAAGCTATAAACAGAACTTAAATGGAATGGGTGAACACCCCGGGTTTGATACGTGGTTTGTTATAAACCTCTGAAAGTCAGTTCATTTGACCATCCTGCGGCCGCGAGAATATGGTCTAGAGGGATGTCCATTGCCATCGCTGCTGACTTTGATGCTGCCCTGGTGGAATGAGATTTAAAATTGTCATTGTTAGCTCCTACACAAACCAGCACTTGTTTCAACCATCTTGAAATGGCCTGAACCGACACTTTCATATGTGGCTTTTTGTGGCTAATAAACAATGCTACTTCCGAACCTCTGAGGGTCTTGGTGACCTTGATATAATATCGCAAGTGCGCCACTACCCACAGTCGTAAATCTGTGGGATATGCTGACAGTACAAGCTTGAATCCTGACACCCCTGGTCTGCTCTGTTTAATTAGATCATAGATGTAAACATAACATCATTCCCGATGACACCATCCTGTCCAGTCGCAGCTTCTGCAAATTCTGAACCCGTTGCGCTGAAACCAGCGACATGAGCATGACCAACTTAAGAGTAATGTTGACCAAAGACAAAGATGTGGCTGGACCCCACTGATGAAGCAGTGTCAGTACCACACTCACAACCCAGATTTCAGAATATCTGGGCCTGGGGAAATTGGAATTAAATACCCTGCATAAACCGGGATATTAATGGATGACATCCTACAGCCTGTAGTTCCAACCCCAGCCACAAGTAAGATGACAGGGCATTTCTGGCAGTATTGATGGCACTATAGGTCAACCCTTCATCAAAATATAGCTTGGGCAGAAATTCTAGCACATCTGAGATGCACGCTGTGTGGTATGTAATGTTCCCATGTAAACAAAACTCCTCCCATTTCCTGACATGAGAGATGTACTGCTTTTTGGTACTATCCCTCCAGGACAATGTGACGACGTCCACGGTACGATTGGATAGTCCCAGACCCAGGTATGGCCTCCTCAGAATCTGCAACTAACAGATTAATACGATCATACAACGTGTTGATCCCCGCCCACAGGGTGCACCAATAGGTCATTACGTTGTGGGACCGCCATAATAGGCTGTGTTATTATGTCCGAAATGAGAGGGAACCTTGGCTGTGTAGGCCACCAGGTACCATCAAACTCCTGAGGCGGAGTCCTGCTTGACCTTGAGCAAGCACCGACTGATGTGGCAGAATGGGGGAAATGCATATGAAACACTCCATCCCAGTGTAGCGAGAACGCGTCTACCACTACTACCCCTGGGTCTGGTTCCCATAAATCATACCTGGTGATTGAGTCTGGATGCAAACAAATCGATATCTGGCATCCGATAATGAACAACAATATCGTTAAATACATCATAATTCAACATCCATTCTGTGTTGTCATTGAATTTGCGTGATCTGGTGTCTGCCACCATGTTGAATCTGCCTGGCAAGTAGACAGCTGAACCCCAAATGTTTCTTTTAATGCACGAGTGCCAAATATGGTTAGCCAATCTATCCAATTCCGACTTGATTCCACCCATGTGATTAACATACGCCACTGCCGTGGTGTTGTCAATCTGAAGCTGAACATGTAAGTGATGCTTGGTGGTACAATAAGCCTTAAGTCCATAAAATGCTCCCAATAGCTCTAAATAATTAATTCCATGTGATTGGAGAATAAATGCCTCATGCATATTCCATCTGCCTCCACAGCTAGAATGGTATCAGTAGCACCCCAACCTAGGGCTCTAACATCAGTCAGTAAAACAACTGAAGGTTCTTCAATCAGAATTTTGCTCGAGCAATTTGAAATGTTCCTTGTCCAAGTCAAGTCAAGTCAAGTTTATTCGTCACATACGCATACGAGATGTGCAATGAAATGAAAGTGGCAATGCTCGCGGACTTTGTGCAAAAAGACAAACAAACAAACAATCAAACAAATTATAAACACAATCGTAAACACACACATATTCTTTTACATATTAAATATTGGAAGGAAAAACGTTCAGTAAAGTAAAGTAAGGAAGAACCACTGTACTTCAGCAATAGCTTCAGCTGGTAATTGCATGGACTTGTCGAAATGACCTGCATGTATCCTGAGTGCCTGTACCTTTGCCCTTTGTAATTTTTGTAATGCAAAGATCCATATTGGGCAGCTGGAAAGGCAGCCACTAAGTTGCCAATCAAGCTGGCCACATGTCTAACTGAAGGCCGTTGCTCCCCATAAGCTTGTTACAGACTCCAATTAAATCTAATCTCTTGTCCCTGGGCAGAGTCACAGACATGTAAGTTGAATTAACAGTGTCCCATATTCAATAACTTTAACTGGTATCAATTTTGATTTAGCTGGATGAATGAGACCAATCTCTTAACCAATGAGTTTAACAGCTGAAACAGATAATTCAGCTGCCTCCCAGGTCTTCCCAATTATTAAGATATCATCCAAATAAGCCATTACAATATGACCCTGATCCCGGATTAGCCCCAGTACTGGTTTTAGCACCTTAGTAAATAATCTAGGGCTGAGATTAACCCATTAGGCAGTGCTTTAAATTGACATATTTGCCTCTATCCAGCTAAATTTCAAATATCTGCAATGATCCTTATAAACAGGCACTGAGTAATATGCATCCTTTAGATCTATTCTGAACCTGCCTCTAAAGGCAACTCTGGCCACGATTCTGAGCCTGCCTCGAAAACAACTCTGGCCACAATTCTGAGCCTGCCTCGAAGACAATTCTGGCCCCACATATTTCCCCAGCCTGTCTCGAAGGCAATTCTGGCCAAAATACTGAGCCTGCCCCCAATTCCAAACCTGCTTGGAATGCTAGCTTTGCGCTAAGTAAATGACAATGTCTTAACCATTTGTGCATTGTACAGCCAAGTGTAGATATTATCACCTTGTAAGTGGTCCACTTACACCATGTATCTGCCTGGTTACCTTAGTTGTAGAGTAGAACTGGTAAGGTGCGTGGAACCTCTGCCCAGTTTTCATGCTTCAGTGAACCGCTTATTGCCGATGAAGACGTGGGGTGCCTTGTCGCCGAAACGACGAAGCTTTGCTCATTGTGGGTACCTTAATTCGTCCGATAGCTTTTGCTTCATCCTCCAGGTTTTGAATAGGTCTTACCTGAATAGAAGTTTCGGCGGCTGGCTCTAATGTCCCCCTGATAGCGCTGTTCACTGCCGGCCCACATGTGCTCCAGTATGTTCCACAGACATGCTTTAGAATTTGAAGTCACTTACATACTGACCACTCGCACTCTCCTCTGAAAGAGGGCGAATCGTAGGCAGCCCTGAAAAGGTGCTACCGCAGTCTCCTGACACCTGCGCTGATAGGGCTCTTCCAACGGACCTATACCAGGGTGGAACATTTTTTCCCTGATTCTGTTGGGATGGCAAACCTTGCTGTCAGGAATGGTACCTCTGACCCATGCCCTTCATCCCTTGGGGTATGCACCACGGATATACCCTCAGACTCGGCGTCAGAATTACACTGTCCCGGCATGCTCTCCTCCTCCAAGAGGGAGACATTAAGCAGCCCTATCCCAGGCGCTGCTGGCGCGGGCTCTTCATAGGCCGGCGCTGACACAACTCCTGAAACCATTTGTGTGTTGTAAGGCCACTAGGGCCCCTTCCATCCTTATCATGGGGGTGCTAACGTTCTCTCCTTTCATACAACACAACCGTCTAAATATATACATTACTGGAGGGGAACCCTCCCAATCCGACTCGTCCAAGTCCATAGGGCTGACCGCTTTATTGTTGGTTTTACCCCATGTCCTGGGGACCACTGCGGTCTGGGAGCCGCTGACCGCACTGTCAGCGACTCTGGTGTGATGCCGCCTTCGTCCTGGATTTACCCCTCCCCGAGAACGACAGACCGCATTGTCAGTGATTGGGAACGCGAACCCGACATCCACTGACTATCCGCTTCCGCGGCCGTAACCGGGTCTCCCCACAGCTCATAGCCGGTTTCCCTCGCCGGGTTTCGCGACAATATCCAGCAGGAAATCTCTGTAAAAGCCGTTCCTGCAAACAATCAGAACCTGGTAAGAAAAATACAAACTTACCTGTAGGTTTAAACTTACCGCTGGCAGGAGCGACGCGCCTGCCAGTCCGGTGCTTCGCCATGCGAACGACGTTTTGATGTGCATGCGGACTGGCGGGGTTCTTCATGGAATCACTCACGTGACTCCGAAGTAAAATGAGCAACAACAACTGAAGCCAACATGTAGAGGAACCAACGAGAGAGCAGGCTATTCTAGACTGGGTATTGAGTAATGAGGAAGGGTTAGTTAGCAGTCTTGTTGTGCGTGGCCCCTTGGGCAAGAGTGACCATAATATGGTTGAGTTCTTAATTAGGATGGAGAGTGACATTGTTAATTCAGAAACAAGGGTCCTGAATTTAAAGAAAGATAACTTTGAGCGTATGAGACGTGAATTGGCCAAGATAGACTGGCAATTGATTCTTAAAGGGTTGACGGTGGATATGCAATGGAAAGCATTTAATGACTGCATGGATGAACAACAACAATTGTTCATCCCTGTTTGGCAAAAGAAAAAATCAGGGAAGGTAGTGCATCCGTGGATAACAAGGGAAATCAGGGATAGTATCAAAGCAAAAGATGAAGCATACAAATTAGCCAGAAAAAGCAGCCTACCAGAGGATTGGGAGAAATTCAGAGTCCAGCAGAAGTGGACAAAGGGTTTAATTAGGAAAGGGAAAATAGATTATGAAAGAAAACTGGCAGGGAACATAAAAACTGACTGCAAAAGTTTTTTATAGATATGTGAAGAGAAAAAGATTAGTTAAACAAATGTAGGTCCCTTGCAGTCAGAAACAGGTGAATTGATCATGGGGAACAAGGACATGGCAGACCAATTGAATAACTACTTTGGTTCTGTCTTCACTAAGGAAGACATAAATAATCTGCCGGAAATAGCAAGGGACCGGGGGTCAAATGAGATGGAGGAACTGAGTGAAATCCAGGTTAGCCGGGAAGTGGTGTTAGGTCAACTGAATGGATTAAAGGCCGATAAATCCCCTGGGCCAGTTAGTCTGAATCCCAGAGTACTTAATGAAGTAGCCCCAGAAATAGTGGATGCATTAGTGATCATTTTTCAAAACTCCTTAGATTCTGGAGTAGTTCCTGAGGATTGGAGGGTAGCTAATGTAACCCCACTTTTTAAAAAGGGAGGGAGAGAGAAAACGGGGACTTACAGACCAGTTAGTTTAACATCGGTAGTGGGGAAAATGCTAGAATCAGTTATTAAAGATGGGATAGCAGCACATTTGGAAAGTGGTGAATTCATTGGACAAAGTCAGCATGGATTTATGAAAGGTAAATCATGTCTGACGAATCTTATAGAATTTTTCGAGGATGTAACTAGTAGAGTGGATAAGGGAGAACCGGTGGATGTGTTATATCTGGACTTTCAGAAGGCTTTCGACAAGGTCCCACATAAGAGATTAGTATACAAACTTAAAGCACACGGTATTGGGGGTTCAGTATTGATGTGGATAGAGAACTGGCTGGCAGACAGGAAGCAAAGAGTAGGAGTAAACAGGTCCTTTTCACAATCCAAGTTTGCAGATGACACGAAGCTGGGGGGCCGTGTTAGCTGTGAAGTGGATGCTAGGAGGCTGCAAGGTGACTTGGATAGGCTGGGTGAGTGGGCAAATGCATGGCAGATGCAGTATAACGTGGATAAATGTGAGGTTATCCACTTTGGTGGCAAAAACAGGAAAGTAGACTATTATTTGAATGGTGGCCGTTTAGGAAAAGGGGAGATGCAACGAGACCTGGGTGTCATGGTACACCAGTCATTAAAAGTAGGCATGCAGGTGCAGCAGGCAGAAAGCGAATGGTATGTTAGCATTCATAGCAAAATGATTTGAGTATAGGAGCAGTGAGGTTCTACTGCAGTTGTACAGGGTCATGGGGAGACCACACCTGGAGTATTTTTGCATGCCGTTTTGGTCTCCTAATCTGAGGAAAGACATTCTTGCCATAGAGGGTGTACAGAGAAGGTTCACCAGAGTATTTCCTGGGATGTCAGGACTTTCATATGAAGTAAGACTGGATAGACTCGGCTTGTACTCGCTAGAATTTAGAAGATTGAGGGGGGATCTTATAGAAACTTGCAAAATTCTTAAGGGGTTGGACAGGCTAGATGCAGGAAAATTGTTCCCGATGTTGGGGAAGTCCAGAACAAGGGGTCACAGTTTAAGGATAAGGGGGAAATCTTTTAGGACCGAGATGAGGAAAACATTTTTCTCTGGAATTCTCTGCCACAGAAGGTAGTTGAGGCCAGTTCATTGGCTGTATTTAAGAGGGAGTTAGATGTGGTCCTTGTGGCTAAAGGGATCAGGGGGTATGGAGAGAAGTCAGGTACAGGTTACTGAGTTGGATGATCAGCCATGATCATATTGAATGGCGGTGCAGGCTCGAAGGACTGAATGGCCTACTCCTGCACCTATTTTCTATGTTTCTATGTTTCTATGTACAGTGAAAAGTTTTAGTCGTTTGCTAACCAGTTAGCAGAAAGACAAAACATGATCACAATTGAGCCAGCTAGATGGCTACATACTGGATAGCTAGGTAAATAGCAAGACTGAGCTACATACTGGATAGCTCGGTAGCTGGCTGGTGATCTACATACTGGACAGCTTTGTAGCTACTGAGACTGAGTTACAAACTGGATAACTATGTAGCTCGCTACATGGCTACAGACTGGATAGCTAGCTACATACTGGTGTTTCATAATTACAAACAACTGAATTAGAAGAACAGCACCTCATATTTCGCTTGGGCAGCTTACACCCCAGCGGTATGAACATTGACTTTTCTAACCTCAAGTAACCCTTGCTTTCCCTCTCTCTGTTCCTCCCCCACTTTATTGTTCTGTTTCCCTGTTTGTATCTCTTCCATGACCAGCAATTGACCATTGTGGGCTCCACCTTTCCTGGGCCATCGTTTCGGGCTCTGATTTGTTCTGTACCTTCCCATAATTTCCCCTGCCTCTCAGTCTGAAGAAGGGTCTCGACCAAAAACGTCACCTTTTCTCCAGATATGCTGCCTGCCCCGCTGAGTTACTCCAGCTTTTGTGTCTATCTTCGGTGTAAACCAGCATCTGCAGTTCCTTCCTTGGTGAGGATTCGGTGTGTGGAAGGGCCTGTCTCCGCGCTGTATCTCAAAATTAAACTTAACCAACTAACATTGATGTCCACCTCATTTATTTACATTATATACATAAATTGGCTTGGCATAACAGTTTAAATTGTGTGATCATCGGCGGTCACTCGAAACGAGTATGACTGTCCTCTGGACATGTGGGCCTGCAGATGTCTGTGAAAGCCGATCCGCGATCCAAACACCTTGGTGCCACGTGGGCAGTGGAGACTGGTGGTGGTTGGTAGTTGTTGAGCGCCCTTCTCTCTCTCCTTACGGTGCTGTTGCCTTGTCTCTGCGACACGGCGTGTTTCCATTTCGTGAAGTGCAGCTCATTCATGCACGGACTTCCTCCAGGAGTGCATGTCCAGTGCAATGCACTCCCAGTTACTTGATGTGATGTGGAATTTTTTCAGACTGTTCTTGGTGTTGTCCTTGAAGCTTTTCTTTGGCCCGCCGGGGGCTTGCCGACCTTCCTTCAGTTGAGAGTACAGGATTTGTTTCGGGAGACGTGTTTTGAACATGCGGATGATATGGCCAGTTCATCAAAGTAGGTGCTGCATTATTATGGTGGTGATGCTGGTCATGTTGGCTTCCTCCAAAACGCTGATCTTGGTGCGTTTGTCCTCCCAGCTGATCCTCAGAATTTTTCGTAAGGATCTTCGATTATATTGTTCCAGGGATCTCAGGACCAAAAAAATAACAATCTCAGGATTACTGCCTGTGCCACGCTACAGTGAGAGTAGGAATGGAGCGAGGTGGATGATAAATGCGTGGCTGAATGACTGGTGCAGTGGGCAGGGATTCAAGTTTCTGGATCATTGGGACTTCTTTTGGGGAAGGTGTGACAGAAAGGACGGGTTGCACTTGAACCCGAGGGGGCCCAATATCCTGGCGGGGAGATTTGTAAAGGCTACTGGGGAGACGTTAAACTAGAATGGTTGGGGGGAGGGACTCAAATAGAGAAAGCTAGTAGACAGAGTGTGAGGCAGGAGGCAGAGAATGGAAGCACTCGGACCCAAAATCTAGGGGAGAAAGAAGAAAAAGAAGATAAACAGAGAATAAGAGGCGGCGAGTTTCTTAAATGTGCACATTTTAATGCTAGGAGCATTGTAAGAAAGGTGGATGAGCTTAGAGCCTGGATTGACACCTGGAAGTATGATGCTGTGGCGATCAGTGAAACATGGTTGCAGGAGGGCTGTGATTGGAAACTAAATGTTCCAGGATTTCGTTGCTTCAGGTGTGATAGAATTGGATGGGCAAGAGATGGAGGTGTTGCATTGCTTGTCAGGGAAGATATTACAGCAGTGCTTTGACAGGATAGATTGGAAGGCTCGTCTAGGGAGGCTATTTGTGTGGAACTGAGAAGTGGGAAAGGTGTAGCAACACTTATAGGGGTGTATTACAGACCGCCAAATGGGGAGCGAGAATTGGAAGAGCAAATATGTAAGGAGATAGCAGATATTAGTAGTAAGCACAAGATAGTGATTGTGGGAGATTTCAGTTTTCCACACATAGACTGGGAAACACATTCTGTAAATGGGCTGGATGGTTTGGAGTTTGTAAAATGTGTGCAGGATAGTTTTTTGCAGCAATACATAGCGGTACCTACTAGAGGAGGGGCAGTGCTGGACCTCCTGTTAGGAAATGAGACGGGTCAGGTGGTGGAGGTATGCGTTGGGGAACACTTCAGGTCTAGTGATCACAATACCATTAGTTTCAATATAATTATGGAGAGGGTCAGAACTGGACCTAGGGTTGAGATTTTTGATCGGAGAAAGGATAACTTTGATGAGATGCGAAAGGTTTTAAAAGGAGTGAATTGGGACATTTTGTTTTATGGAAAGGATGTAGAAGAGAAATGGAGGACATTTAAAAGGGACATTTTAAGAGTACAGAATCTTTATGTCCCTGTAACGAGGGATAAAATTGGTCCATTAGAGAGACAGAGTGGACAGGTATCTGTAGAGCCAAAAGAGACGGGGGAGATATTGAACAAATTCTTTTCTTCAGTATTCATCAAGGAGAAGGATATTGAATTATGTGAGGTAAGTGAAAAGAGTAGAGTAGCAATGGATACTATGAGATTCAAAGAAAAAGAAGTACTGACACTTTTGAAAAATATAAAAGTGGATAAGTCTTCAGGTCCTGACAGGTTATTCCCTAGGACAGTGGTTCTCAAATGGGGGTACGCGTACCCCTGGGGGTACGTGAAGGCACTCCAGGGGGTACGTGAGATTTTAAAATATAGGCCTACATATATGTAGGCCTATATTTTTGCGCTGGTTAGGGGGTACTTGGCTGAAAAATTATTTCACAGGGGGTACATCACTGAAAAAAGGTTGAGAACCACTGCCCTAGGACATTGAGGGAAGTTAGTGTAGAATAGCAGTGGCTATGACAGAAATATTTCTAATGTCATTAGAAATGGAAATAGTGGCCGAGGATTGGCGTACTGTGTTCCATTGTTTAAAAAGGGTTCTGAGAGTAAACCTAGCAATTATACACCTGTTAGTTTAACTTCAGTCGTGGGCAAATTAATGGAAAAGATACTCAGAGATAATATATATAAGCATCTGGATAAACAGGTTCTGATTAGGAACAGTCAACGTGGATTTGTGCCTGGAAGGTCATGTTTCACTAATGTTTGACTAATCTTCTTGAATTTTATGAAGAGATTACTAGGGAAATTGATGGGGGTAAAGCAGTGGATGTTGTCTATATGGACTTTAATAAGGCCTTTGACAAGGTTCCTCATGGAAGGTTGGTTAAGAAGGTTCAATTGTTGGGTATAAATGCAGGAGTAGCAAGATGGATTCAACAGTGGCTGAATGGGAGACGCCAGAGAGTAATGGTGGATGCCTGTTTGTCAGGTTGGAGGCAGGTGACTAATGGGGTGCCTCAGGGATCTGTGTTGGGTCCACTCTTGTTTGTCATGTACATCAATGATCTGGATGAAGGTGTGGTAAATTGGATTAGTAAGTATGCAGATGATACTAAGATAGGTGGTGTTGTGGATAATGAAGTAGATTTCCAAAGTCTACAGAGAGATTTAGGCCATTTGGAAGAATGGGCTGAAAGATGGCGGATGGAGTTTAATGCTGATAAGTGTGAGGTGCTACATCTTGGCAGGACAAATCAAAATAGGATGTACATGGTAAATGGTAGCGAATTGAGGAATGCAGTTGAACAGAGGGATCTAGGAATAACTGGGCATAGTTCCCTGAAGGTGGAATCTCATGTAGATAGGGTGGTAAAGAAAGCTTTTGGTATGCTAGCCTTTATAAATCAGAGCATTCAGTATAGAGGTTGGGATGTAATGTTAAAATTGTACAAGGCATTGGTGAGACCAATTCTGGAGTATGGTGTACAATTTTGGTCGCCCAATTATAGGAAGGATGTCAACAAAATCGAGAGAGTATAGAGGAGATTTACTAGAATGGTGCATGGGTTTTAGCAACTAAGTTACAGAGAAAGGTTGAATAAGTTAGGTCTATTCTCTGGGGCGCGGAAGGTTAAGGGGGGACTTGATTGAGTTCTATAAAATGATGAGAGGGATAGACAGAGTTGTCGTGGACAAGCTTTTCCCATTGAGAGTAGGGAAGATTCAAACAAGAGGACATGACTTCAGAATTAAGGGACAAATGTTTAGGGGTAACATGAGGGGGAACTTCTGTACTCAGCGAGTGGTAGCTGTGTGGGATGAGCTTCCAGTGGAAGTGGTGGAGGCAGGTTCGATTTTATCATTTAAAAATAAATTGGATAGGTATATGGATGGGAAAGGAATGGAGGGTTATGGTCTGAGTGCAGGTAGATGGGACTAGGGGAAATAATTGTTCGGCACGGACATGTAGGGCCGAGATGGCCTGTTTCGGTGCTGTAATTGTTATATGGTTATATGGTTATATGGTTCCAATTTGCTATACCAATATATGGTTCTATCGTTTCTAATAATAATAATAAATGTTATTTGTGGGCGCATTTCAAAAGTCTCAAGGACACCTTACAGAAATTAACAAGAGTAATAAAACATATAATCGGAATAAAATAAATAATAAAGACATCATCAATACACAAATTAAAGACAGAATTCGACCCAAAGACAAAAAAATCAAAAACACAATGTGAAGAGAGAGCAGCGGCAGCCAAACCGCGCCAGCGCACACTCTCCTTTCCGACAGCCATCTTGGACACAAACTAAAATATTCACTCACACACAAAAATCATCCACCCACAATGGTTACCACTGTGGGGGAAGGCACGATGTCCAGTCCCCATCCCCAGTTCTCCCAAAGTCAGGCCTATTGAGGCCTCCGCTATTGCCTCTACGGAGGCCCGATGTTCCTGGCCGTTCTCGCCGGGTGCTGTTGCCCCGGCGTCGGAAAAATCCTCTCAGCGGCTGGGCCACCTGGAACGGCCGCTTCCTAACCGCGGCTTCCGAAGCCGACAAGGCCGTATACGTTGTCTATATGTAGTTCAACAAGGCCTCTATTAAGATTCCGCCCAGTAGACCGCTGAGGAATGTCCCAGGATTATTGGGATCCAGGAAGATCGAGCCAATTGAACTTAAATCCGGTTTAATGGAAGAAAGCAAAGGTTGATGGGGGAAGTTTCATTTTCGGATTGGGGGCATGTGACGACAGCTATACCTTGGGGATTGGTGCTTGACCGGTTGCTGTTTGTGGTTCACATCAATAAGTCGGATAGGAATGTACATGTGCTGATTGGTAAATTTGCAGATGGCTCTAATCTGGGTGGATTCATAGATTCATGGTTATCAAAAGTTACAACAGGCTCTTGATCAGCTGGGCAAGTGGGCTGAAGATTGGCTAGCAGAGATGAGTGCAGATCAGTTCATCATCAATCAGAACATTATTTATAAGAACAGGGAGATCGCCGTACTAATTTATATTGTTTCTGGAATATTATGTATAGTCTGGTTCAAATGCAATAGGAAGAAGCTGACTGCACCGAATCAAGTACAGGAGATGTAAATGGGATGTTACCCAGGACGAACTGTTCAGTTATAATAAAATAAATGATAAGATGTATTTTATCTTCTTTGGAACTTCCCGCTCTGCAGAAACCTGCTGAACATGTACACAATGATAAGAGGCCTAGCAAGTATAGATATTGAGTAAGGTGTCCCCATATCAGAGGCGTTCCGGACCGCAGAACCTAAAAGACGGAGATTTAGTTTGGACCTCGAGAAACTTGTCACATGGTTTTGTTCTGCAAGGAACCACTTCAGCAAATGGTGGGAATATGTACTCTCCGAAGAGGTAAGAAGCATCTGGAGATGCACGTGGTGATACGACGGAGTCGGCTGCTGATCAAGTGTTGTTCAATATATTTGGCTCCAAAAGGTGAAAAGGACGTTCTCTTCTGAAAATATGAAGGTAGCATCTGTGATCAGATGGAAGCTTCATTCAGACAGGAGCGAAACTGTCAGCAATCGCAGTGGAGTAAGAAGACCGTGAATACTATATGTATAATGCAGACAAAGATCAAAATTAAAGCAGACAAGAGATTGCAACGATGAAAGTTCAGCGGACATTTATTTCATGAGCCTGCGACCTCCAGTGGGGGGGTTTATTTGTATTCGGGAAATGTACAGGTCGTTAATATGTCTACAAATTCCAACCGGCTTCTCGAAAATAAGCTCTCTATCCGTGAATTTACAAGTCCTTCGAATGCCGTTCAATGTGGATTCGTGATATTACAGTGAAATATCTACAGTAGAAAAGTGCTGGAGACACGTGCCACACCCACTGTAGAAACACGCTGAAATTCTAAATAACATCAATACGGCGGAAAGCATTGAATAAATACATAACTCGTGTTAAAAAGATACACTAACCATAATTTGTGCGGGCATGTTGCTCAACCCAGGAGTATAATGCATTGCAGAATTACCCAAAGGGTAAAAATAGATTACCGTGTTTGTTCAGTGGTCTGTGGCTAATGCGAGTTCAAGAGTCTATCCCACTATTTAACAGTGTCGTCTATAAGAGCAGTTTAAACCAATCGTCAATACATCGTTCATGTGGAATCTTGTGTACAGATAATCGCAGTTTCACAAACAAAATGACATATCCAGCAATATACAACATAGCGAGCATTTACTATCCTCTACTTGCAGTGGTTGGTATTCCCGGTAAGGCTCTCAATCTGGTTGCTCTGTGTGTGCTTCGTCTTTCTATTGTTGTACTTCGATCTGTCCACTAACTCGATCAATAATCAAGAAGTGTCATTGCAGTTGATATTAATGCCGACTTTGTTGACAACGTTTCACCTTCGTGAAATCTCTGTGAAATCGCACACGAGGCATTCTGTGAGCTCTGTGTGTGTGCTCTGAGCTCTGCGCTCTTTTTTTCTCATTTATTATATTGTGTACAGTGCACAATGTACAAATTATGTTGTGCTGCTGTAAGTAAGAATGTAATTGTTCAATCTGAGACATATGGCAAAAAACATTCTTAACTCTTGATTCTCTTGAAAACTTTGTGCTGGCAAACAAAACATTTTACGTGGAAACAAATCAATTCCCTCCCACAATTGTAACTCCTTCAACCTGCTGTCTCGGTTATTTTGGAGACCAGGATATCTCGACAGTAACAGACAATGGATTCCTCCTGACCCACACGTACAAATGCCTCCGTAGGACTGGAGGCATGGGGTGTCAGCTGACTTGATATTGTGTTTCCTATCCAACGCAATGTACACGGTACACCCAGCTATGAACCACGTCCCGGTATTACCGGATATATTGGACCAATTTTGTTCCTGTGGGGTTGCGAGTTCTTCAGCGGGGATTCGGTTTGTTTACGTGAAGCGATGCACCAGATGTTCGACTAAACAGGAACCCCATTGCTGACTCGCAGGGACACAGAAATGGGCAAAGTGGCCAATCTTTATTGTGCTTAGATCCACACATTCCAATGATCAAAGATATCTTGTCAGATTATCAATGAAATGCGAAGTTGTTCGACGGCAACTTTGTAAAGAGGAACAGAGTTAAGGTTCAAAGTCAAAAGCTCTGAATCCGCACGAGACAGGAGAGAGAGAATGGCAATTGCCGTTCGGGTCGGGAGGTGTAGATAGAACAACGGGTTTCCATCCATGAGGGGAATACCAACATGGCCGAAAGCATAGTGAATTGATGACTACCTCAACATGATAATTTGAACAGGGGGAGATGGGACATTAATTGATAAAATTTGCGGAAGAAGATAATTCTAGTGTGAGTCACGGGCACATAACGGTAATAATTCGGAACTGCGGCGCTGCATCGTTTCAGTCCGTTCTACTAAATATGGAGAAAGGACATTCTTCAATGTAGAGACGCAGTTAGACTGGTAATTAAGATAAGTTGGATCAATGCTTCATTAAAAACGCGCTCAGACCGTGAAGGGGAACCTGAACTTTGTCTTCATGTCGGTTTAAATCTCCATCCTATTGCGTCTCTGGCATTTTCGATCCGTGGCCTCTGCCTGCATGCAGACGCTGAGCACAACATTGAGGAACAACATAGAAACATAGAAAATAGGTGCAGGAGTAGGCCATTCGGCCATTCGAGCCTGCACCGCCATTCAATATGATCATGGCTGATCATCCAACTCCAACAACACTTCATCTTCCCCTGCGAATGCTACAGTCTTCTGCATTAAATACCGAACTTTGTAACCGGATAACTCGCCTTAACGGGATAGCCCTGTTGTGCAACAGCTGATCACCATATAACTGGTTCTGATATGCATGCTCAATTAGCACAATCTCACACCTCCGGGAAGTCTGGCAATTTGACATGAGATGGGGCGAGACAAGTTTGCCAATATGGTGAGCACAGACAATGTGTTCTATATATGCATAGCTCTTTGGATCTATGCTCTACCTTTTGTATCTGTTAGGTGGCGCTGTGGTAAAGTTGCCGCCTGACAGCGCCAGGGACCCGGGTTGGATCCTGACTACGGGTGCAGTCTGTACAGAGTTTGTACTTCTCCCCTTGACAAGCATGGTGTTTCCCGGGTGTTCCGATTTCCTCCAACATTCCAAAGACGTACAGGTTTGTCGGTTAATCTGCTTGGTATACATTTAAATGATCCCTAGTGTGTAGGATGGGGTTCGTGTGCGGAGATCGTTAGGCGGTTAGGCGGTACGGACTCAGTAGGCCGACGAGAATCTAACCGCGCCTTATGTGTATCTCTAAAACATTCATTGTTTTATCTGCTCTCACTGTCGGTTAATATTATTCCAGCCACACTTGGCGTTGCTTATTCGCGCCATCAGAGTTGGCCATTTTGTTCCATCCACCTCAAAGCACCTACCCGCCACGGACGTGAACTTAATTCTTAGTGTTTCACTTTTCCACAGGTGTCGTCTGTCGCTTTAAGTTTTTCCAATCGCTTATCTTTTATTATTGCGGGTAACCTCGGTACATTTGCAAAAAAACCTACTAACAGCTAAAGGATTGTTCACTCCCTTGCCTCCCAGCTTTGCAATACGAAGTATGACTCACACTTGCCGTTTGCCTCCACAAATGATATGCAGGCGAGCTGATAACGTAGGCAGTGTTTTCAGATAGTGGCGCCTGGAAGGATGCCCAGGAACGTCCCTGCCATGCAAAACATTTGATGCTGATTCGTTTGAATGTTTATGACATTTTCTCTCTGTCTTCCGTTTTATTTACAGTTAATTTAACGGCGATTGGGATTCTATCGCGCGGAAAGTGTGGACTCTCCAAATGTATCACTCGCTACCTGGTGGGAATGGCAGCGGCTGATTTCACGGTGGTTGTCATTGCTATCGTAGTGGAGCAGCTTAATAACCTTTACCAGTACGCTGATTTCCTGCACATTACACCGGTATGCGCCCTTACGCTTTTGTTTAAAGTCGCAAGTATGGACTGCTCCGTTTGGTTAACAGTTGCTTTCACTTTCGATCGTTACCTCGCGATTTGCTGTCAAAATCTACGGAAGAAATATTGTACTGAGAAAACAGCGACAAACGTTTCACTAATAGTCGTGGCATTGAGCTGCTTGAGATGTATTCCATTTTATTTTCAAGTCGAGCCTTACCTCATAATTAATAACGTCCCTTGGCGTTGCGTTCCTACGCGTGAATACTTCACTTCACACTGGTGGAAAATTCACGAGTTGTTCGACAGCATCGTAACACCATTATTACCAATCTGTTTTATACTTCTGTTCAATGCTTTAACAGTTAGACACGTGATAGCGGCAAATAAAATACGCAAGAGACTCCAGAGAAACAGTGGGAATGAAAGAGATTCAGAGGTGGAAAACCGGAAAAAATCAATGATACTGTTGTTCGCTGTTTCAGGGAATTTCATATTACTGTGGATGCCCTATGTAATACATTCAATGAATTGGCAAACGGAGAATTTTGGCTACAAAGATAAACATTTCAGTTCTCCGGCATATATTTTACAACAATGTGCAGATATGTTGCAGTTTTTAAGTATCTGCACCAATACGTGTATTTATGTACTGACACAAAGAAAATTCAGGGAAGATCTGAAAAATGGAATAAAGTGTCTGTTAACATTGAACGGGCAGCTGTGTAAATAACAAAATGGCTAAATGCAATAGGTTGTTATTTTCAGAAATATATTTGACGGGCTTTTGTATTTTCGTGATTATACCTTAACCAAGGCATGCCGATAGCTGACAGGATTGAGTCTGTTGTAGGGGCTTAAACAATCGGAGTACAGGTAAATAAACACCGGAGGCATGGTTGTTGCATTGATAAACCTGAGATGATGGCAGTACTGGTCCAGGCTTTGGCATGTGGAAGGCATTTGTAACGAGAAATGTAATTACCTTAAATACGCTGTGATTAAATATGCAACATCGAAATACTAAGCGCTGGACGTATTTCGGGGGTCCTGTTCTACGGGATCCGAACCGAGTTCTTGTTGAGATTATTATGACAATAGTCAAAATGTCGGTTCTTCTATGAGGTTCAAGACACCGGAAGATTGATGTCAACCTACTCGTTCGTGCATTAACTCTGTTTCAGACAGACCGTATATTTAGATTTCCTATGAAACCGTTTACAGCTCAGTTCCTTCTCTGGGTAAGGCGTTTTGCTCTTCGGATTATTCGATTATTTTCCTTATTGAGGAAAACAACGGTAGAAATGACAACACCCCCTCAGCAAGTGGGGCATCGATTTATTTACATGTTCACACGTTCACAAGTTCATGACTTCTAAGAGCAGAATTAGGCTATTCGGCCCATCAAGTCTACTGCGTCATTCAATCATGGTTGATCTATCTTTCCGTCTCAGCTCCATTCTCCCGCCTTCTCCCCATAACCCCGGACACCCTTACTAATCATAGACGTCTGCTAATCTAGTATTCTGCATTCTCAGTGCTGCCTCACTTACGTTGGAAAGACCAAACGCAGGTTGGGTGATTTCTTTGCCTGGTGCCTGTTGAATGTCTGTGATCATTCCACATGCGTGAGTCTGAATGTCCTCATGCTAGCCTTTCTTGTTGAAATCATATTCCAGCGCGGCGCCCAATCTGTGTACCCCTTAAAGTGTTGTGTTGAAGTCTATTGCACTTTCACACAAAAGAGGTTGATGACTCGAAGACGTTGTCGGGCTAGGCAGCGCCCCTGCCAAAGAGCACGAAAACACGCCCTTCGCCCCAACTCGTCCACGCCGAACCGCCTATGGCGCATCCAAGCTAGTTCAATTTGCCCGCGAGTTAAGGAAATCAAATACAATGTATACGTTTAAGAGGAATATACGCATACATCTTGTCTGGTCTTGTACGCGTGTATGTGTGTGTATATGTATGTGTGTGTGTATATGTGGTTGTCTTTACATCTTCACAAAAACACTACGCGGTACCGATTAAATTTTTACATATTCCGATTGACATTTCCCCCCTCGAGGCCGAGATCACCTGCACTGAACATTTTATGCGTTATTTCTCGACTTGTTAGTGATTAAAAGTAAGCAAGAAGTTTAAAAACGTCAAAAGACTTTGAATTAAAAACGACCAGCTTTCACAGATGACGTCACAATGACGTCACAAAAACGACCAGCTTTCCATATAACCATATAACAATTACAGCACGGAAACAGGCCATCTCGACCCTTCTAGTCCGTGCCGAACACATAATCTCCCCTAGTCCCATATACCTGCGCTCAGACCATAACCCTCCATTCCTTTCCCATCCATATAACTATCCAATTTATTTTTAAATGATAAAAAGGAACCTGCCTCCACCACCTTCACTGGAAGCTCATTCCACACAGCTACCACTCTCTGAGTAAAGAAGTTCCCCCTCATGTTACCCCTAAACTTCAGTCCCTTAATTCTCAAGTCATGTCCCCTTGTTTGAATCTTCCCTACTCTCAGTGGGAAAAGCTTTTCCACGTCAACTCTGTCTATCCCTCTCATCGTTTTAAAAACCTCTATCAAGTCCCCCCTTAACCTTCTGCGCTCCAAAGAATAAAGCCCTAACTTGTTCAACCTTTCTCTGTAACTTAGTTGCTGAAACCCAGGCAACATTCTAGTAAATCTCCTCTGTACTCTCTCTATTTTGTTGACATCCTTCCTATAATTATGCGACCAAAATTGTACACCATACTCCAGAATTGGCCTCACCAATGCCTTGTACAATTTTAACATTACATCCCAACTTCTATACTCATCCTATATTTCACGTTATTCGCAATTAAAGCTTTAAAATGGGAACTTTCACTAGGTTTTTACATATTCTGATTCGCGTTTCCCCCCTCTTGGCAGTGACCACCTTCACGGAACATTTTATGCTTTATTTCTCGACTGATTACTGATTAAAGTTACCAAAAATCAAAATACTTTGAATGTAATCCGACCAACGTCAACTGATGACATCACAATGGCTCGACTAGCGGGGGTGGGGCAAATTGCTATTGTACACGCAGGGCAGGTGCAATTGGATGTTTTTAAAGAGCGCTGCTGAGGTAGACCGGGGAGTGCTGGAATTAGACGTTCGGGAACTGCTTGAGTATAGGACCATACCTTTCACGGGAGCTACGGGTTGGGAACGTGTGCGTTGGGGGAGCAGACACGATGGGTCTGCACTTGGTCTAATATAGTATTCAAAGAACCATCTAGTTTGTCTGTCTGTCTGTCTCTGTCTATGAGATGAAGAAACTACGCTTAAACGGTACACAATTGCGTGAATTTTTGCAGCATCTTACTCAGCTTTTTCCCGTGGTCATTAGTGTCAAGTTTCTTCACATTTGATGGTATATTTCAAAGGTTATTGATATTTGAAGTTTAAAAAAACCCCAACGGAAAATAGTAACTGCAGGTGAGTGAGATACGTTTCTAGCAGCTTCCAGTGGCATCTCACAGTCGTCCAATCACAATGGGATCTCATTTACACAAGCTGTCGTGAAGATTCCGAAAACCGAAAATAACATCACACCGTGATCTCTGCTGCCAATACAGAAGCTATGAGAGTTGATGGATTGTGTGATGGAAGGAGAAGAAATGTGATTTAAACATTGTCTTTAGTGAGGTAGCGGGGGCGCCGTCCAGTTGGCTGCCCAGCCTGCAGCTGTCTGTCTTTGCACTTCTTTCTTTTATTTCTAGTGTGTTAAAAAATGTTTCCATTCTTTTTTATGTGTGGGGGGGTGGGGGGGGGGGGGGGGGGGGGGGGGGGGGGGGGGGGGGGTTGGGGGTGCTCCTCTTCCTTGCTTCGGAAGCCGCGGTCTCCAGCAGTTCCAGGTGTCCCAGGCCGCTGAGAGGGTTCTCGCGACGCCGGTGCACCATCACTCGGCGAGAGGGCCTGTAACATCGGGCCGCCGTAGCGGCGACAGAGGTGGCCTCAATAGGCCCGACTATGGGTGAACAAGGCGATGGGGACTGGACTTTGTGCCTTTCTTCACAGTGGGAGCCATTGTGGGGGGATGTTTATATGTTTATTGTTAAATTATTTAATGTTGTGTCTTATCTTAATTTGTGTGCTGTAATGGCAAGTCAAATTTCGTTACATTAATTGGTGTATGTGATAATAAATATCCTTTGTATCCTTGAAAGGGGAGCGATGAGGGGGGAAGTGACTGAGGGAGGGGAAAAGGATAGGGAGTGAGCGGTGACAGAGAGTCAATAGGATCACAGCTTCAAGGCAGGCACGTGCCGTGAGTAATTACTCAAGGTAGGCAGAAGGTACACAAAAATGCTGGAGAAATTCAGCGGGTGCAGCAGCATCTATGGAGCGAAGGAAATAGGCGACGTTTCGGGCCGAAACCCTTCTTCAGACTGATAGGGGTGGGGGGGGGGGGGGGGGGGGGGGGGTGGGGGGGGGGGGGGTGAGATGGAAGGAAAAGGGGAGGAGGAGGAGCCCGAGGGCGGGGGGGGGGGGTGGGAGGAGACAGCTCGAGGGTATGTCTGCCTTCCGCAACTCCTTGTCAATTCCTCCCTTCCCTCACGTACCGCCCCCTCCCCGGGCACTTTCCGTTGCAACCGCAAGAAATGCAACACCTGTCCCTTCACCTCCCCCCTCGACTCCATTCAAGGACCCAAGCAGTCGTTCCAGGTGCGACAAAGGTTCACCTGCATCTCCTCCAACCTCATCTACTGCATCCTCTGCTCTAGATGTCAGCTGATTTACATGGGGAGACTAAGCGGAGGTTGGGCGATCGTTTCGCCCAACACCTCCGCTCAGTCCGCAATAACCTACCTGAACTCCCGGTGGCTCAGCACTTAACCATATAACCATATAACAATTGCAGCACGGAAACAGGCCATCTCGACCCTTCTAGTCCGTGCCGAACACGTATTCTCCACTAGTCCCATATACCTGCGCTCAGACCATAACCCTCCATTCCTTTCCCGTCCATATAACTATCCAATTTATTTTTAAATGATAAAAACGAACCTGCCTCCACCACCTTCACTGGAAGCTCATTCCACACAGCCACCACTCTCTGAGTAAAGAAGTTCCCCCTCATGTCACCCCTAAACTTCAGTCCCTTAATTCTCAAGTCATGTCCCCTTGTTTGAATCTTCCCTACTCTCAGTGGGAAAAGCTTATCCACGTCAACTCTGTCTATCCCTCTCATCATTTTAAAGACCTCTATCAAGTCCCCCCTTAACCTTCTGCGCTCCAAAGAATAAAGCCCTAACTTGTTCAACCTTTCTCTGTAACTTAGTTGCTGAAACCCAGGCAACATTCTAGTAAATCTCCTTTGTACTCTCTCTATTTTGTTGACAGCCTTCCTATAATTAGGCGACCAAAATTGTACACCATACTCCAGAATTGGCCTCACCAATGCCTTGTACAATTTTAACATTACATCCCAACTTCTATACTCAATGCTCTGATTTATAAAGGCCAGCACACCAAAAGCTTTCTTTACCACCCTATCTACATGAGATTCCACTTTCAGGGAACTGTGCACAGTTATTCCCAGATCCCTCTGTTCACCTGCATTCTTCAATTCCCTACCATTTACCATGTACGTCCTATTTTGATTTGTCCTGCCAAGATGTAGCACCTCACACTTATCAGCATTAAACTCCATCTGCCATCTTTCAGCCCACTCTTTCAACTGGCATAAATCTCTCTGTAGACTTTAAAAAGCTACTTCATTATCCACAACCCCACCTATCTTAGTATCATCTGCATACTTACTAATCCAATTTACCACACCATCATCCAGATCATTGATGTACATGACAAACAAAAGTGGACCCAACACAGATCCCTGTGGCACCCCACTAGTCACTGGCCTCCAACCTGACAAACAACCATCCACCATTACTCTCTGGCATCTCCCATTCAGCCACTGTTGAATCCATCTTGCTACTCCACCATTAATACCCAACCATTGAACCTTCTTAACCAACCTTCCATGAGGAACCTTGTCAATGGCCTTACTGAAGTCCATATATACAACATCCACTGCTTTACCCTCATCAATATCCGGAGTAACCTCTTCAAAAAATTCAAGAAGATTAGTCAAACATGACCTTCCAGGCACAAATCCATGTTGACTGTTCCTAATCAGACCCTGTTTATCCAGATGCTTATATATATTATCTCTAAGTATCCTTTCCATTAATTTGCCCACCACTGACGTCAAACTAATAGGTCTACAATTGCTAGGTTTACTCTTAGACCCATTTTTAAACAATGGAACAACATGCGCAGTACGCCAATCCTCCGGCACTATTCCCGTTTCTAATGACATTTGAAATATTTCTGTCATAGCCCCTGCTATTTCTACACTAACTTCCCTCAATGTCCTAGGGAATATCCTGTCCGGACCTGGAGACTTATCCACTTTTATATTTCTCAAAAGTGTCTGTACTTTGGCCCTTGTGGCCAAGGGGATCAGAGGGTATGGAGAGAAGGCAGGTACGGGATACTGAGTTGGATGATCAGCCATGATCATATTGAATGGCGGTGCAGGCTCGAAGGGCCGAATGGCCTACTCCTGCACCTAATTTCTATGATTCTATGATACTTCCTCTTCTTTGAGACTCATAGTTTCCATAGCTACTCTACTTGTTTCCCTTACCTCACATAATTCAATATCCTTCTCCTTGGTGAATACCGAAGAAAAGAAATTGTTCAATATCTCCCCCCATCTCTTTTGGCTCTGCAGATAGCTGTCCACTCTGACTCTCTAATGGACCAATTTTATCCCTCGTTATCCTTTTGCTATTAATATAGCTGTAGAAACCCTTTGGATTTACGTTCACCTTACCCAAAGCAACCTCATATCTTCTTTTAGCTTTTCTAATTTCTTTATTAAGATTCTTTTTACATTCTTTATACTCCTCAAGCACCTCATTTACTCCATGCTGCCTATAATTATTGTATATCTCCCTCTTTTTCCGAACCAAGTGTCCAATTTCCCTTGAAAACCATGGCTCTTTCCAATTTTTACTATTTCCTTTCAACCGAACAGGGACATAAAGATTCTGTACCCTTAAAATTTCACCTTTAAATGTACTCAATTTCTCTTCCACATCTTTCCCATAAAACAAAATGTCCCAATTTACTCCTTTTAAATCCTTTCGCATCTCCTCAAAGTTAGCCTTTCTCCAATCAAAAATCTCAACCCTAGGTCCAGTTCTGACCCTCTCCATGATTATATTGGTACTAATGGTATTGTGATCACTGGTCCCGAACTGTTCCCCAACGCATACCTCTGCCACCTGACCCGTCTCATTTCCTAACAGGAGGTCCAGCACCGCCCCTTCCCTAGAAGGTACTTCTATGTATTGCTGCAAAAAACTATCCTGCACACATTTTACAAACTCCAACCCATCCAGCCCATTTACAAAATGTGTTTCCCAGTCTATGTGTGGAAAATTGAAATCTCCCACAATCACTACCTTGTGCTTACTACTAATATCTGCGATCTCCTTACATATTTGCTCTTCCATTTGGCGGTCTATAATACACCCCTATAAGTGTTGCTACCCCTTTGCTATTTCTCAGTTCCACCCAAATAGCCTCCCTAGACGAGCCCTCTAATCTATCCTGCCAAAGCACTGCTGTAATATCTTCCCTGATAAGCAATGCAACACCTCCACCTCTTGCCCCTCCAATTCTATCACACATGAAGCAACGAAATCCTGGAATATTTAGTTTCCAATCACAGCCCTCCTGCAACCATGTTTCACTGATCGCCACAACATCATACTTCCAGGTGTCAATCCAGGCTCTAAGTTCATCCACCGTTCTTACAATGCTCCTAGCATTAAAATATACACATTTAAGAAACTCTCTCTTATTCTCTGTTTATTGTCTTTTTCTTCTCTCTCCCCTACATTTTGTGTCAGAGTGCTACCATTCTCTGCCTCCTGCCTCACACACTTACTGCTAGCTTTCCCAATTTGAGTCCCTCCCCCCAACCATACTAGTTTAAAGTTTCCCCAGTAGCCTTTGCAAATCTCCCCGCCAGGATATTGGTCCCCCTCGAGTTCAAGTGCAACCCGTCCTTTCTGTACAGGTCGCACCTTCCCCAAAAGAGGTCCCAATGATCCAGAAACTTGAACCCAAACCCACTGCACCAGTCCCTCATCCACTCATTTATCCTCCACCTCGCTCCATTCCTACTCTCACTGTCGCGTGGCACAGGCAGTAATCCTGAGATTGTTACCTTTGCAGTCCTTCTCCTTAACTCTCTACCTAACTCCCTAAATTCTTCTTTCAGGACCTCTTCTCTTTTTTTACCTATGTCGTTGGTACCTATATGTACCACAACCTCAGGCTCCTCTCCCTCCCATTTCAACTCCCCCTCCCATTCCCAATCCGACCTCTATGTCCTGGGTCTCCTCCATTGCGAGAGTGAGCAACACCGGAAATTGGAGGAACAGCACCTCATATTCCGCCTAGGTTGCTTGCGTCCCAATGGCATGAACGTTGAATTCTCCCAGTTTTGCTAGCCCTTGCTGTCTCCTCCCCTCCTTAACCCTCGAACTGTCTCCTCCCATCCCCCCGCCCTCGGGCTCCTCCTCCTCCCCTTTTCCTTCCTTCTCCCCCCCCCCCCTATCAGTCTGAAGAAGGGTTTCGGCCCGAAACGTCGCCTATTTCCTTCGCTCCATAGATGCTGCTGCACCCGCTGAGTTTCTCCAGCATTTTTGTGTACCTTCGATCTTCCAGCATCTGCAGTTCCTTCTTGAACACTCAAGGTCGGCAGCCTGTCGACTTAAAATAAAAAGGTAAACCGCGCGTGCGCAGATTGTTCTCTACGTAAAAATTAAAAATAAAAATAAAGACAGTAACAATTCAATTTGCCCAAGGATTCCAAGTCTCCTTCATTCTGAATTACTGAATGGTGGGTGGTGAAATGGTGATGGCAGGTGGAGAGATGTTGGGGAAAACGGGAGCACAGGGAAAAGTTGAATCAGTTGTCATCTTATTGAATGACAACACTTGTTCAAGGGACCAATTGGGGGGAGAGTTCCTTTCACATCGCGTGGAGAGCCTGTGCCAGGGATAAAGTTGCGGGTAGGGCAGGTGTGATGAGAAGGAGGGTGTCGGGGTTAATGCCAGTAACTCACTCATCGTTGCTGCGGCGCTCCGGACGCAGAGCCGCCGCATTGTAGCCGGGGATAGAGGCAGCTCGGGTAGCTGCAAGCGGCCGCAGGGACCCGACAACAGAACTGGCCACCACTTCAGCGCCTTCTGCTGGTCCGCTCACCTCTGGCAGTGCTCTCCGTCTGAAAATTTCTCACCCGACTTCGCTCATGTCAGCCGCTTCCTGCAAATCCTTAAATTCCCATAGCCGAGTAACCTCAATCGCGCTGTCAGAATTTAAGGATTTGCGGGAAGCGGCTGACATGAGTGAGCGGCAGGAGAGAGCTGCCAGAGGTGAGCGGGGGCCGGTAGAAGGCGCTGAGGTGGCGGGCGGTTTCGCTGTCCGGCGCCGTGGTCGCTCACAGCCACCCGATCGACTTCTCCCCCCCCCCCCCCCCCCCCCCCACCTCGTGCCTCAATGCGCTGGCTCCGTGCAAGGAGCGTCGCAAGTGGCATGATCCCGATCCCCTCCTTCACAACGTTCCTGGCCTCCCCACAACTTTACCCCGGGCCAGACTCCCCAAACGCTATGAAAGGAACTCCCCCCCCCCCCCCAGCACCCCGGGAAATACGGTATTTAGAAACATATAGCACCAAGAAATGTACTTATTGGTACACGCACCCCATTCTTCTCTCTTTGTTTCCTAAGATACACTTCAGAAAATGGCAATCCATATATGAAAAACCCGCCAAGAAACTAGCGCTGCGCATGCGCAGCAGCTCCTGGTTCAGGGTTGCAATATTCCTCCCACTCGTGTGAACGTAGTGATGGAAATGGTGCCAAAGCATATGCACACATGCCTGAGGCAGCTCCTGGTTCAGGGTTGCATAAGTCATCCCACTCGGATGAATGGAGTCATGGAGATGGTGCCAAAGTTATGCACACATGCCTGAGGCAACTCCTGGTTCAGGGTTGCATAAGTCCTCCCGCTCGGATGTATGAAGTGATGGAGATGGAGCCATATATTTTATGCTCCGTGTTACGGAAGCATGCACAGACAGTCCAAGGCATACGGATATATCAACGACTGGTTCAGGGTGCAATTTTTCTCCCACCATTAAGAGTGTCAGAGATCAGTACAAACTGACTCCAAACATGACCCCGAACATGACTATGTACCCTGATCCCATGCTGTAATGCATGATGTACGTCAATCGCATGAGGAAAAGCTGCGAGCTCTTGCCTCTAAAATTGCTGCTCCCTCGGGGACGGACAAGCCACTACAAGAGAAGTTGGCCACCGGCATCAGCTATCTAACAGAAATGACAAGCATGATAGACAGAGTCTGCAAATGGAACTTCGCTGAAGCTCCAAGAAAGATAATCGACATAGGGTTCTAGACGCTGATAAGTAAGGTCTCGTTATTAACCTCCGTAAACTCCGAAATGAAACAGTCTGTCGGCCCAGTATAGAAACATAGAAACATAGAAAACAGGTGCAGGAGTAGGCCATTCGGCCCTTCGAGCCTGCACCGCCATTCAACATGATCATGGCTGATCATCCAACTCAGTATCCTGTACCTGCCTTCTCCACATGCCCCCTGCTACATTTTGCCACAAGGGCCACATCTAACTCCCTCTTAAATATAGCCAACGAACTGGCCTCAACTATCTTCTGTGGCAGAGAATTCTAGAGATTCGCCACTCTCTGTGTGAAAAATGTTTTTCTCATCTCGGTCCTAAAAGAATTCCCCCTTATCCTTAAACTGTGACCCCTTGTTCTGGACTTCCCCAACATCGGGAACAATCTTCCTGCATCTAGCCTGTCCAACCCCTTAAGAATTTTGTAAGTTTCTATAAGATCCCCCCTCAATCTTCTAAATTCTAGCGAGTACAAGTCGAGTCTATCCAGTCTTTCTTCATATGAAAGTCATGACATCCCAGGAATAAGTCTGGTGAACCTTCTCTGTACCCCCTCTATGGCAAGAATGTATTTCCTCAGATTAGGAGACCAGAACTATACGCAATACTCCAGGTGTGGTCTCACCAAGACCCTGTACAACTGCAGTAGAACCCCCCTGCTCCTATACTCACATCCTTTTGCTATGAATGCTAACATACCATTCGCTTTCTTCACTGCCTGCTGCACCTGCATGCCTACTTTCAATGACTGGTGTACCATGGGATCCTGGTCTCGTTGCATCTCCCCTTTTCCTAATCGGCCACCATTCAGATAATAATCTACTTTCCTGTTTTTGCCACCAAGGTGGATAACTTCACATTTATCCACATTATACTGCAACTGCCATGCATTTTCCAACTCGCCCAGCCTATCCAAGTCACTTGCAGCCTCCTAGCATCCTCCTCACAGCTAACACTGCCCCCCCAGCTTCGTGTAATCCGCAAACTTGGAGATGTTGCATTCAATTCCCTCGTCCAAATCATTAATATATATTGTAAATAGCTGGGGTCCCAGCACTGGGTCTTGCGGTAATCCACTAGTCACTGCCTGCCATTCTGAAAAGGACCCGTTTACTCCTACTCTTTGCTTCCTGTCTGCCAGCCAGCTCTCTATCCACATCAATACTGAACCCCCAATACCGTGTGGGTTTACTGCCAGCATGGGCTATCTAGTCGTTTTCATTGTCTCTGGGATAAGATCAGGTTAATGTAGAACATTGGCAAGGTGCCTTACACAGTAACCTCAGCAAGTTCCAAGTAGGAACAGTTTGGTTACCATGGATCAGGGTAGACCATCACGAAATTAGCTGGCCATACCAGTCATGTGAGTGTATGTGTATATATGTGCGAGTGTGTATGTGTATATGTGTGTGAGTGTATATGAGTGTGTGTGTTTGAGTGTGTATGGGAGTGTATGTGAGTGTTTGTGTGTGTGGGTGTGTGTATGTGTGCGTGAATGTGTGTCCGTGTGTGCGTGTGGGGGGGGCGGATTGTGCGTGAGTGTGTGAGTGAGTGTGTGTGTGTGTGTGTGTGTGTGTAACTGTACTGCCAGCACACCAGCCATATGTTAACTGACAGACCACCAGCCGTAAGTCACTGAACTGCCATCCCACCAGCCATGACTAAATGAACTGCCAGCCCACCAGCCGTGACTCACTGAACTGCGAGCCCAAGAATCTATTCAGTCCACCCTCTCCACCTTCTCTCTCACAGAGTCTGTCACCTGTTTTCGGCAGAATTTCTGGCAGTTTCTCAGCTGTCAGCCTGCCAGGCCTGAGTGACTAAGCTGCCTGGCCTCAGTGACGGAGCTGCCAGACCAACAATCTATTGGGCACACAATGTCCATACTAGCCCTCTGGACTCCAGTCCCTTCGGCCCACAATACCTATGTTAGCGCCCCAGAACCCCCCCCCCCCCCCCAACTGCCCAGTAACATTTTAATTGTTAGAGAGTTAGAATATTGCGTCGGGGACCAGCTCTCCCATGTGAAGCTGGGACCCAACGGCCCACTAGTCTTAATAGAGGCCTTGCTGAATTCCATATAGACAACGTATACGCAGAAACGATAGAACCATAGATTAGTATAGCATATATCTATTATATATTAAAACTATGTGTGTGTGTGTGTGTGTGTGTGTGTGTGTGTGTGTGTGTGTGAAATGAAATCCCGTCATTTTTTCCATGTCGCTAGCTCATTCACTTTTACATTCAATTTTGCACTCCTCAAAACATTTTTTCTTTTTATGTACCCATTTTATAATAAAATATGTATTTTGAGGAGTGCAACATTGAGGATGTGGGGAGGCTCCTGCCGCGGGCCAAGCCCGGTACGACGCCCGCCCGCCCGCCGCCTCGCTCTGGGTCCTCAGGTAGATCCCCGCCCGTGGCCTCCCTCCAGTCCATGTCCATGTCCATGTCCGTCGCCCAGCGCCTGATGGGGAGGCTGCTGCCTGGGCTGGAGCAGAGCCTGAGCTGGAGCGGAGTGTGGGCTGGAGTAGAGCCTGGAGCTGGAGTGAGGGCCACACCTCTCTCCGCCTCTCATCTTTCTTCCCCCCTCTCCATCTCCCTCTCCTCACCCCTCTCCTCCCCCTCCTCCTCCCACCCCCATCCCTCTCTCCCCCCACCTCTCCCCCCTATACCTCTCCCACTCTTACCCTCCCCCCTCTCACACCACTCTTCCCCTCCCACTCTCCCCCTCCCTCCACACACTCTCCCTTCTCTCCCCTTCCTCCTCTCCTCCTCCTTCCCCTCCCTCATCCCCCCTCCTCCCTCTCTCCCCTTCCCCACCCCTCTCTCCCCCCTCCCGCACCCCTCTCGCACCCCCTCCCCACCCCCTCTCCTCCTCATCTCCCCCTCTCCCCCCTCTCCATCTCCCTCTTTCCTCACCCCTCTCCCTCCTCCCCTCCCACCCCTTCTCCCCCATCCCCCACCCCTCTTCCCCCCCATCTCCCCGCCCACCCCCCCTCTCTCTTGCACCAGTCCCCGCTCCCCCTCACTACCCACTCTTCCCCTCTCCCTCCCCTCCCTTCCTCCCTCTCCCTCTCTCTCCACCTACCTTCCCCTTCCCCTCTCTCTCCTTCCCCTCACCCCCTCTCTCCATCTCTAACATCCCCTCCTCCCTCTCCCACCTCCTACCCCTCTCCCTGCATCCTGCCCTCCCCGCTCAGCTCCCACTCCCCACTGTCCTCCTCCTCCCTCTCCCCCACCCCGCTCTCCTCTCCCTCACCAATCTCTCCCCTGTCCCCCTCCCACCCTCTCCCATCCCCTTCCCCTCTCTCTCCTTCCCCTCACCCCCTCTCTCCATCTCTAACATCCCCTCCACCCTCTCCCACCCCCTACCCCTCTCCCCGCATCCTGCCCTCCCCGCTCAGCTCCCACTCCCCACTCTCCTCCTCCTCCCCTCTCCCCTCCCTCCCCACTTCTCTCCCCACCCCTTCTCCCTCTTCCTCCCTCCCCCCGCCTGTGTGTTTGGCGGGTGGTTAGTGTGAGTGAGATGCCGCAGCCCCCCCCCCCCTCCCCGCAAACGCGCGTTGGGGAAACAGACCCAACGGGTCTGCACTTGGTCAAGTATATATATATATATATATACATATATTGTTGGTCTGGCAGCTCCGTCGCTGAGGCCAGGCAGCTTAGTCACTCAGTCCACCCCCTATTATGGCGTCACAATGCCCTACCAGCTGCAATGTTTCTCTCCCAGAACACCGAGTCCTTCACAGCAAATATTCTTCAGGAAAAGAATCTGCCAGCCTAAACCAGCACAGCAAAATTTAATGATTAGATTTGGATAACAATGATGACCGTGTCAGTAGCACCTATATCAAATTAAATCTTAGTGAAATTGTATATTTTTTAAGTTTAAAATTACCTGTACCATTGGGGGCTATGGTTACATTGTGCAATATTGCATTTGGGGGAATGGGTGGGTGGTGGAATCTTATATTGGGGAACGGGTTGCATTGGGGCCAGGCCTCCCGCATGACAGGGACCCAACGGGTGAATGGTGGAATCCTACGCCAGGGATCGGGTTGAATTGACCTCTCTTGTGGGCTATGGGTGAGTGGTGGATTATTGGGTTTGGGGAACGGTTTATGTTGGGGGAACGGGTGAGTGGTGGAAACGGGTTGCGTTCGGGGAACGGGTGAGTGGTGGTTTATTGCGTTGGGCACGGGGCCCAACGGGTGCCACTTGGTCTAGTATATTACTAATACTCTCATCCTGTCTGTGATATGTTTACGTGTTTATTTGTGCACGTGCTTTTGTTGCCCTGAATAACCCCAAAACCGCACACGATAGCACTACAATTTTTAGACCACCTTTGACTTGTGGTGTGTTTGTTTTATCAAGTTTCGTTCAGATTGACGTTTTATTTTATATCACATTTTTATGTTTATAAAACCTTACTTTGAGGAAGATTTTTCCAATCTGCACTGACAGTTAAGAGCTAGGATGTCACAATGGGATTGTAGCCTTGCCTGCTGCAATGTTGCTTTCCTCGTACACTTTAGTCCTTTAGCAAGTGCAATTGCATTTTTTTTTAAGTTTACAATGATGGAGGGTAAATGAGCTGGGAAAAGTTCAATGATTAGATTTGGATAACAAAGGGGAAGATTCTGCCAGCCTAACCCAGCACAGCATAGTTTAATCACTAGATTTGTACAACAAATGATGGCCTTGTCGGTGGCACCGAAATCACAATAATTCTGAGCGCAATCGCATTTTTAAAAAAGTTAAAAATTATCTGCGCAGTTGGAGGCTATGGCTGAGTTGTGGAATATTGCGTTGGGGGAATGAGTTGCATTGGGGGAACGGGTGAGTGGTGGAATATTGCGTTGGGGAACAGGTTGCGTTGGGTGACCAATCCTCCTGTGGGGGCTATGATTGAGTGGTCGAATATTGCATTGGGGGAACAGGTTGCATTGGGGGAGCAGGACTCCCGTGTGGCAGGGACTCAACGGGGCCAACTCGGTGTAGTGAATCACATCTTGTTTGTTTGTATCTATATTTGTTCCTGAAACTCCGCATAAACAGTACACGCGACAATTTTAGGCCAACCCTGTCACACGGGAGGCCTGCTCCCTCACTGTCCTGCGATGTCAACTGGCAAGTTTCGTTTAGATTGATGTTATATTTTACAAATTATTGACTTTTTAAACTTTAAAAACATTTGTCAGTGCCGCTCCCGCTTGCCACGCGTGCGCAGTTGGGGGAGGGCTGCCGGGCCGCGGCCATTTTGAGATCGCCATTTTGACTCCTGTCACAACCGGTATCTCTGTCGTCGTCAAACGGGGGCCCAACGGGATCACCGGCTGTCTAGTTAAATATTAAAGTTAGAAACATCTACGTTACTAATAAGGTTCTACGTTCCAGATAACATTGATGGGCAAAAGCGTTGTGGTGGAGGTACTGGAGTGAGAGGACCGTGTCTGCACCGAGCAACTCAACGACTTTGTGATTCTAATATGAATCGCCCTACACTCACGGTTCACCTTCGAAACCTCTTCAAAAACTGAACTGTCCATGCTGACTGTCCATAATTAACCCATTCTCTAATCATTTGGCTAAAATCAAATCCTGAGAAATCTTCTCCAATAGCTTCTCTACCACTGGCGTGAGACTCACTGCCTCATAATCCATTGGTAAGTTCCAGTCAATATTGAGCAAGTTACAATCACCCCAAAGACATCCCTGTTATTTTGCAATCCTGCAGTAATCTGTCGACATATCTGAATCGCTATTTCTCGCTTGCCATAGCGGGGCCTAGAGTACAAACTGAATGGAGTACTTGCACGTTTCTTATTTTTAAGCTCCACCTATATCGCCTCAGCGGACGATCCCCAAATATGTCCACTCTGAGTGCTGCCCCGATAGATTCCCTGATAAGCAGGGTAACGCCACCACCTCTTTTCCCGTTCTCTCCATCACATGTGAAACATCGAAACCATGGACATTGAGCTGCCAGTCATGACCACGTTTCCACAATGGCCACAACATCATAGTCTCAGGCACGATTCCGGCTCTAAATTCACCCACTGTCCCACATATTCCTGGCATTGAAATAAACACACTTCAACCCAACTGCTTCCAATCACCCCTACTATTTTCTGTTCTACTTCTCTAGGTCCCACTATGTCTTACTAATTTAAACGTTGCAGATAAGCACCAGCAAAACTCGCTGGAAACATATTAGCGCCCTACTGGTTCAGATGCAGCTTACTGTGCCTGCATGCGAAAGCAAATGGCAAGTTGGCCTTTATAACAAGAGGAATCGAATATAGGAGCAAAGAGGTCCTTCTGCAGTTGTACAGAGCCCTAGTGAGACCACACCTGGAGTATTGCGTGCAGTTTTGGTCCCCTAATTTGAGGAAGGACATTCTTGTATTGAGGAGTGCAGCGTAGGTTTACAAAGTTAATTCCCGGGATGGCGGGACTGTCATACACTGCGAGAATGGAGCAGCTGGGCTTGTACACTCTGGAGTTTAGAAGGATGAGAGGGTATCTCATTGAAACATATAAGATTGTTAAGGGCTTGGGCACGCTAGAGGCAGGAAATATGTTCCCGATGTTGGGAGAGCCCAGAACCAGGGCCCACAGTTTAAGAATAAGGAGTGAGCCATTTAGAACGGAGACTAGGAAACACTTTTTCTCACAGAGAGTGGCGAATCTGTGGAATTCTCTGCCTCAGGCAGGTTCTCTGGATGCTTTCAAGAGTGAGCTAGATAGGGCTGTTAATAATAGCGGAGTCAGGGCGGTATGGGGAGAAGGCAGGAACGGGGTACAGATTGGGGAGGGGGGGGGGTGATCAGCCATGTGCATGGAACGCTTTTGAATGGCGGTGCTGGCTCGAAGGGCCAAATGGCCTACTCATGCACCTATTGTCTATTGCCTATTATCATAGAACGTGGAAGAATGAAACACAGGAACGGGCCCTTCAGCACTCCTTGTCGGTGGCTAACATGATGCCAAGCTAAACTCTGTTTTACATGGTACATGTCCATTTTTACGTGCTACCTAAAACCCTCTTTAAAAACATTATGTAATCTGTCACCATTAACACCCCCCCCCCCCCCCCCCCCCCAACCCGGCAAAGCGTCCCATGCATAATCAATGTGTAAAAAGACATACTCCGTTGAATTTTGCCCCTCTCACAATTATTTCTCTCAATCACTACTTCCAATCTCTGAAATATCTGACCGTCTACTCTATCTATGCCCCACAATTATACACATTTCACTCAGGTCTTCTTCAGTTTCGACGTTCCAATTTTGTCCAATCTCTCTTTATAGTTAACAGGTTGAAAACCTCCTCTCGACCGTCTCTTAAACCGCCGCATTCTTCCTGTAATTGGGCGGTAGGGACTGCACGCGCCAAATCAAATGAGATCTGACCAAATGTCTATAAAGATGTACCATGACTTCCTGACTTTATACTGAGTGCAACATCGATAAATATAAGCACATCATACTTATTCGTTACTATTCTATCTACTTGTGTTGCCACTTTCACTGGAGTCACGGACACGAGATTCCGCTGCACATCAATGATGTTAAGGTTCCTACCATTAACTCCCTTACGTTCTCACATAGTACACAGAGAATTATGCGCAGAGGCGGGTTCTACACCACAATGTCTGTGCCAAACACAATGCTAATAGAGACTAAATGTGTAGAAAGGAACAGGTGTATACCGAAGATACACACAAAATGCTGGAGTAACTCAGCGGGTCAGGCAGCAGCTCTGGAGAAAAAGGATGGGTATCCCTCTTCAGTATTGATGTGGATAGGGAACTGGCTGGCAGACAGGAAGCAAAGAGTAGGAGTAAACGGGTCCTTTTCAGAATGGCAGGCAGTGACTAATGGGGTACCGTAAGGCTCAGTGCTGGGACCCCAACTATTTACAATATATATTAATGATTTGGACGAGGGAATTGAATGCAACATCTCCAAGTTTGCGGATGACACGAAGTTGGGGGGAAGCGATTAGCTGTGAGGAGGATGCTAGGAGGCTGCAAGGTGACTTGGATAGGCTGGGTGAGTGGGCAAATGCATGGCAGATGCTGTATAATGTGGATAAATGTGAGGTTATCGACTTTGGTGGCATAAACAGGAAAGTGGACTATTATCTGAATGGTGGCCAATTAGGAAAAGGGGAGATGCAACGAGACCTGGGTGTCATGGTACACCAGTCATTGAAAGTAGGCATGCAGGTGCAGCAGGCAGTGAAGGAAGCGTGTACTCGCTAGAATTTAGAAGATAGAGGGGGGATCTTATAGAAACTTACAAAATTCTTAAGGGGTTGGACAGGCTAGATGCAGGAAGATTGTTCCCGATGTTGGGGAAGTCCAGAAAAGCGGTCACAGTTTAAGGATAAGGGGGAAATCTTTTAGGACCGAGATGAGAAAAATATTTTCCACACAGAGAGTGGCGAATCTCTGGAATTCTCTGTCACAGAAGGTAGTTGAGGCCAGTTCATTGGCTACATTTAAGAGGGAGTTAGTTGTGGCCCTTGTGGCTAAAGGGATCAGGGGGTACAGGATACTGGATACTGAATTGGATGATCAGCCATGATCATATTGAATGGCGGTGCAGGCTCGAAGGGCCGAATGGCCTACTCCTGCACCTATTTTATATGTTGCTATGTTTCTATGTTTCTTCAGTCTGCTGAAGGGTTCCGAACCAAAACGTCACCCATTCTTTTCGTCCAGACATGCTGTCTGAACCGCTGAATTACTCGAACATGACCCATTCTAAAAGTGTCTTAAATATAACTGCCTCCACTACCATCCCTGGCAGCGCGATTCACGCACGCATTATTCCCTGTGTGGAAATATCCGCCCGCACATTCCCTTGAAACTTGCCCCGCCTTATCTCCAACTTGTAGCGGAGTTTAGGGATATGGGGAGAAAGCAGGGACCGGGTACTGATTGGGGATGATCAGCCATGATCACATTGAAGGGCCGTATGGCCTACTCCAGCACTTATTATCTATTGTCTATTGTCTATTGTCCGATATGGAAGGGATGGGATTTTCCCATTTGAGTCTACATTCCGAATGGTCTACAGCGGAGACCTATTGCACAAACAAATGAGTCTAGAGTTTTATTGACGTATCTCGCGCGGAATACAGAGGCTACATCTCCGACTGACTAGTTCCGGGGTGGTGGTGAGAGTGGGGCAGGGTGGGGGTGGAGGAAGGTGGGACGGAGTCCGTCTGAACGGCCCTCAGTTCCAAATTTTCAGAAAGCTGTCCCAGGAACCCGTGGCCACTGCCATCCCGTTCTCGGGAACGCCCAGGCAGCTGACGCGGTTGTCGTGTCCCGACAGAACTCCTGCGGGGAAGAGAGCGATAAGCGTCTGAGTTAGCGATGGCGGGAGTAAGGTGCTCTTGCAGAGAATGGACTGAGGTACAAAGAGAGGGAGAGGGCGTGAGGGAGGGAGAGAGGGAGGGGACGGTAAAAGAAGGAGGGCGAGGCAGAGTGGAGGAGTGTGCGTGGAGAGCGGAAGAGGGATGGGGGTGGGGAGGGATTGCGTGTGGATTGGGAGATGAGAGGAGAAAGATGAGCAGAGTCCAGTGGGGGAGGGACAGGGACGTAGTGGCAGAGAAGGGCGAGAGTAGGGAAGAGGGTGTGGAGAGAGGCCGTGTGCGGGAGGTGGAGAGTGGGAGGAATATGTGGGTGGGGAGTGGAAAAGAGCGGGTGGCAGTGTGGGAGAAAATGGAGCAGGACGTTTGTGCGTGGGCACGGGAACAGGGAACCGAGGGTCCGGGGACTCACCACAGCGCTCCGCCTTGAGCGTGTCCCAAACATTGCAGTTGAAGTCGTCGTAGCCGGCCAGCAGCAGGCGACCGCTGCGGGAGAAGGCGACCGACGTGATCCCGCACAGCACGCCCTCGCTGGCGTAAACCGCCACCTCTTGGTCGGCGCGCAGGTCGAAAATGCGGCAGCTGGCGTCGTCCGACCCCGTGCAGACCGCCTGCCCGCTGGGGAAGAACTGGGGGAGAGAGAGCAAAGGAGTCGCGGGGATCCCGTTCACTGCGACCACTCACCCTTTACTCCTTACAACTCATCCTCATCCTTTCTACTTTTCCTTCAGTACCTCACACTCCCCACCCTTCCCCTCTCGCCCTGCAGTTCACACCCATCATCCCTTACTATTCACACTTCACCAGTCACCCGTAACCCTCCACCCTTCACCCCTCAGCTTCACCCCTGATTTGTCATCCTCACTACTCGTCCTCATCCTCACCATCCCTTCCCCTTCTCACCCCTCGCACTCACTATTCATCCATGCTCTACCCTACACCCCTCACCCTTCGCCCTTCGCCCTTCACCCCTTCAACTCTCAATCCTCACCGCTCACCTTTCACCCCTCAATCGCGATCCCAACCCGCAATATTCGACCCTCTTCACGACTTTGACCCGGAAACAGGGCGGTTTCGTGCCAGGACGAAAGGAGACGTTTTGACCCGGGACCGGACGGTTTGATTCGAGACGGGCAATTCACCCGGGGAAGGAGGGGTGGATTTCGCACTGGCACGGGATACTTTATTTTGACCCAGGATGCGACATTTCGACATTGAGACGGGCAGATTGATTTGTGGTGAAAGAACGGGGATGGGTGGTTTGGACCCTGGGACGAAACGGGACAGTTTGAACTCGGGGAGTCGGGTTGATTCCAGGACTGATCGGTTTGATCCTGCGGTGAGTGGTGAATGTGCGTGTGTGTGTGTGTGTGGGGGGGGGGGGGTATAATTTGATCCAGAAGCCGGATCCCTGGCGATGGGGCGGGACAGGTTGATCGGTTAACCCCTAAAACGGACCTGTTTTACCCCGGGTGGGGATGGTTTCATCCCGGGACGGAATAGTTTGACCCCCCCCCCCCCCCAGCAGGACAAGGGAGGATAACGTGAACCACGGGGCCCCTCGCACTTACGCAAATGGCATTGATGTCGGACTCATGGCCCAGGAAGGTCTGACGACACCGGCCGTCCCGGATGTCCCACAGCTTGGCCGAAGCGTCGCACGCCCCAGACACGAAAAGCGAGAAGTCGGGCGACACCGCCAGACTCATCACGTCACCGCTATGGCCAAGGAAGGCGGTCTTTTCCTTGCCCGTCTCGATGTCCCAGAGAATGCTTCGCGGGAGAGGCGTAGTCAGTATATAGAAAGAGGACAAATAGGGGTGATGGGGAGGAAACAGGGGAGGGAAATGGGGAGGAGATGGGGGATGTGATGAGAGGGGCGGTGTCCGGAATAAATGTTCTGGGGTGAAGAGAGAGGGAAGTATAATAGGCGGGGAGAGGAAACTACTGGGAAAGAACTGACCGTCGCTGGACTCGGACGTGATCTCGGAGAGGGGTCATTGGTTCTGTAGGACAGGCAGTCAGAGTTATAGAGCACTGGAAGAGGTCAGCCCAACCTCCATTCCGCCCAAGGTGCCCCATCCAAGCTAATCCATCTTTGCCCGAGATCGGCCCACAACCCTCTAAATCGTTCCTTCTAATCGTTGTTATTTTACCTGCCTCAATTATCTATCGCAGTCGCTGCCTCAAAAAGGCTGGCAGCATCAACAAGGACCCACACCATCCTGGCCACACACTCATCTCCCCGCTACTTTCGGGTAGAAGGTACAAGTGCCTGAAGTCTGCAACGTCCAGGTTCAGGAATAGCTACTTCCCCACAGCCATCAGGCTATTAAACTCAACTCGAACAAAACTCTGAAAATTAATAGACCATTATCTGTTATTGCACTTCATCTGTTTATTTATTCATGTGTGCATATATCTATATAATGGTATATGGACACACTGATTTGTTCTGTATTCATGCCTACTATATTCTGTTGTGCTGAAGCAAAGCAAGAATTTCATTGTCCAATCTGGGACACATGACAATAAACTCTCTTGAATCTTGAATCTTATTTCCTCTGACTGCTCGATCCATATACCCACTAACCACATTACCCCCGAGGTTCCTATTAAATCTTTCCCTCTCATCTTACACCTCCACCATCTACTTATGGTTTGCTCGACCGTGGGGAAACGGACTTTCCTCTAGTAAAGTGCTGAAAACTGAATACATTACTCAAAGTACAGCTTCACTAACGTTTTGTACAACTGTAACAAAACGTCGTAATTTTTTATAGCCCATTCTCAAACTGGTGAAGCTAGCGTGCCAAAAGTCTTCAATGTCCTATTAAACCGTGGAGCGACATCAGGGAACTATGTACCTGTACTTCTAGATCTGTCTGCTCCACCCCACTCCCCAGCGGCCTGCCATTCACTTGCAACTCTTCACACTTATCTCAATTAAACCAATTTGCCATCCACATGCCCAGCTGATCAAAATCCCGCTATAGTTCTTGATAATCATCTTCACTATCTACTTTACTACCAATTTTACTTCATTATCAAATTAACTGCAAATGGACATCCATACAGACCCCCGGTAAGCCGCACGAAGAATCCCGGTAAGCCGCGGCCAAAGCCACTAGGATCGCCCACCGAGGACCGGGAAGGCACGACTCGAGGAAAGAGTCGGATGGAGGGCCTGTAAGGTGACCGGCTGCGGGAGGGAGTGCAATGGTGGAGTCGGCCCTGGAGGCCTGGGGCTCAGCTAGACGGGCGCCGGTCCAAGAGGCCGAGCACGTGGACTGGACGATGCATGCCCCATCACCTGTTGCTCATATATATGATCACTATGTTCTCTGAGTGGCCCTGGTCTTTCTATCGTTATCCTTTACCCTTAAGATACATAAAATGTCGTTAATCATTCTCCAGAGCTATCTCATTAACTATGCCACTCAGTAGCATAGTTAAGAAAATTAAGAATTTAGGATGAGAGGGCATCTTATTGAAACATAAGATTTCTAAGGGTTTTGGACACGCTTGAGGCAAGGAAACATGTTCCCGATGTTGGGGGAGTCCAGAACCAGGGGCCATAGTTTAAGAATAAAGGGTAGACCATTTAAGAACGGACATAAGGAAACCCGTTTTCACCCAGAGAGTTGTGAATCTGGAATTCTCTGCCTCAGAAGGTAGTGGAGGCCAATAATCTGGATGCTTTCAAAAGAAAGTTAAATAGAGCTCTTAAACATAGAGGAGTCAAGGAATATGGGGAGAAGGCAGGAACGGGGTATTGAATGTGGATGATCAGCCATGATCGCAGTGAATGACGGTGCTGGCTCAAAGGGCTGAATGGCCTACTCCTGCACCTATTGTCAGTAATTTAAACTCCACCAATGATACATTTAACTCTTCCTCCCTATGTCTGGCCAATGCCTTCTTATTTTCCTAAATAGGGCCTCAATTTCTCTTACTCCTACATGTCTTGCCTTTACTCCAAACAGAAAGTGTGCACCTTGAACTCTCACTATCATATTTTTTACGAGCTTGTGGCCATCGCTTTGTGCACCCTACTCCAATCACCTTCTGCAAGTTTCTGCCCACTATCACCAAAGTTGACCCTACTCCAATTTGAAACTTAAGCCCGCCGACCAGCCCTGTCCTTATACGTAATTATATTCAAGCTAGTGGAACTGCGGTTGTGGGTCACAGAGTGCCAGCCCACAGAAACATGATTCGATTGGCCTGCCCAGCTCCCGAAGAGTAGGTCAACGTTTGCCCTCTCATTTGTAGGGCCCTCTACGTATTGCCTCAATAAAGTTTCCTGATCACACTTGATAAATTCCACTGCATCTAAGCCCTTTCCATTGTGATAATCCCGATTAGGAAGAGGACGATGCAGGAAGGTGAAGGAAGACCATTGGGAGGGATGGGTGCACTTACCAGGTGGTGTCCCCGGAGCTGGTGATGATCTCGTTGTCGTTCAGAAAGCGGCAACAGGAAAGGTAACCTGGCAATGAGATGCGGCCCTTAGCAACTGGCGTGCGGGAGCCAACGACCCAACATCCTACCACACAGAGGACCATCCTCTGACCCCTGCATCACAGGGTCGCGATTGCCGCGACTTCTGACTCAAGGGACCAGGATCCCCGCGATTCTTCGATCAGAGGCCCTTAACCTCATTGGATCAGAGTACCATCATCCCAATGACTCATGGGTCGGCGGACCATGAACCCCGCGACCTTTCTCTCCATTGAACTCATTCTCTTTCTCCTCCCCTTCCCATTTCTCACCTCTCTCTCTCTCTCTCTCTCTCTCTCTCTCTCTCTCTCTCTCTCTCTCCCTCTCTCTCTCTCTCTCTCTCTCTCTCTCTCTCTCTCTCTCTCTCTCTCTCTCTCTCTCTCTCTCTCTCTCTCTCACTGTCTACTAATCACGCCGACCCCCCCCCCCCTCTCTCTCTCTCACTGTCTAAGCACGCCGCTAAGTCGCTCTGCCTGCCCCCCCCCCCCCCCCCCCCCCCCCTCTCTAGGCCTTTCTCTGTCCCACGTTCTCCCCACTAACGCCGACCCCTTCTCCCACCACTTTACCCCCTCCCCTCCTGGGTTACTCACCGTTGTGTCCCGCCAGTTCCCGATTCACTTTCACATTGCCCTCGCGGGACTTCAGGTTGTAGATGGAACACATGTTGTCCA
The DNA here is from genome assembly GCF_010909765.2 of Amblyraja radiata. Taxonomy (NCBI): domain Eukaryota; kingdom Metazoa; phylum Chordata; class Chondrichthyes; order Rajiformes; family Rajidae; genus Amblyraja; species Amblyraja radiata. Next base: position 1,381,333 of record NC_045983.1, on the reverse strand, counting down.
AACCGCCGCAGGCCACACAGTTACCAGACGGAGCGTAGCAACAGGTCATCACCCAGGAGGACCGCAGTGGGATGGCGTGCATCTGATGGGGAGGATTGGTGGGGCCTCAGGGATATACGTGTAGGGCGGCTTCCAAATATACATCCAACATATGTTGAGGGATGGGTCCTTTACACACACACTGGCCCTCACTAGGAAACGGGTCCCACACACATGCACACACTGATCCGCTCTAGCGGACGGGTCCCACACACATGCACACACTGATCCGCTCTAGCGGACGGGTCCCACACACAGTGACCCTCATTGAAGGGAGGAGACCCACATACACTGATCCTTACTGTCGGAGGGGTCCCACACGAACTGATCTCCACTGGGGAACAGTTCTCACGCACACTGGCCCTTGATGGGGGACGGATTCCACACACACTTACTCTCACTCGGGATGGGCTCCACACACACTGATCTTCACTGGTCTTTGGTGCCAAACGCACGCGCACATGCTCACCTGAGAAAATGTACTGACGCACACGGAGACATGTTCCCGCACGCTGATCCACACAATGATCCTCGCTGGGATATCACACACACACACACACACACACACACACACACACACACACACACACACACACACACACACACACACACACACACACACACACACACACACACACACACACACAAGCACGCACACACGCATGCACGCACACACACACACACACACACACACACACACACACACACACACACACACACACACAAGCACGCACGCACGCATGCATGCACACACACGCACATACACACAGGCACACAAACACAGACACACACACACACACGCACACGCACGCACGTACGCACACGCAGACACACGTACACACACACGCAAACGCACACACACGTACACACACGTACATACACAAACACGTATACACACAGCCACGCACACTCACGCACATACACACAGACATACAAACACACACACACAAACACACACACACACACACACACACACGCGCACACACACACACACACACACACACACACACACACACACACACACACACACACACACACACACACACACACACACACACACACACAGCATCATTGGCATGGTATTTTACCTTGTTGGTGGAGTAACTGTCCCAGACAATCAGCTTCCCATCTTGCGAGGCGCTGACCAGAAGTCTGTTGTAAAAAAGTTAGTTAGAGATGTGCACGTGTGTTCTGGGGCAGGTCGTAGTCGGGGTTGTGTGTGGAAATCACACTCACACTGACACACTCACAGACAGAGACAAACATATAGACAGCATCAAAGATGCACACACATGGATAGTCACATATTCGGACATAAACAGACATCACCGTCAACTCCCCCATCCCTCTGGCCGTACCGCGAATCCGTCCCCCAGTGCATGGCGTAGATTTTGGCCAAGTGCCCGCGCAGGGTGCGCCGAGTCCGCATCTGAATCCGACTCACGGCGTCCACACCGGCGCTCACCTGAGGGAGAGAGAGAGGACTGGGAACCGGTGCACAACTAACCACGACCGCACCGTCGCCCGAACGATCCCACCCTCACCCTCTCCGCGCATCTGGCCTGACACGGCCAGCCCCGAGCCCAGGCTGAGCCTGACTCCGGAATCCTCACTGACCCTCACCACAGCTCCTTCCTGACCCTCCACCGATCTCCCTCTCACCCTCCGCTGGACATCGCCCTAAACCGCCCACCCCATGTAGACCCTCCCTAACCCCAGCCAGTCCCTCACCCGAGCCTTCATTGACTCTATCCCCGGCTCGGTCCTCCTCCGAGCCATCGTACAATCTATCCCCGACCCGTTCCTGACCCACCCGAAACTTCCCTGGCCCTCCCACCCCCGAACTCTCCCTGACTCTCCCTCCCTCGTCCGCAACTTTCGTTTCCTTCTCTTTGAACAATCAGCATCCCCGACCTCTCCCTATACGCGACTCCTCTCAGCACACTCACTACTAACTACTACTACTAACACTTACTACTAACTACTAACTACTCACTACTACTACTACTTTCTTCAGCAGTTGTATGGGGCTCTGGTAAGACCACATCTGTAGTATTGTGCACAGTTTTGATCTAATTTGAGGAAGGACCTTGTGATTGAGGCAGTGCAGCGTAGGTTCACGAGATTGATCCCTGGGATGGCGGGACTGTCATATGAGGAAAGATTGAAAAGACTAGGCTTGTATCAACTGGAGTTTAGATGGATTAGGGGGGGATCTTATAGAAACATATAAAATTATAAAAGGACTGGACAAGCTAGATGCAGGAAAAATGTTCCCAATGTTGGGCGAGTCCAGAACCAGGGGCCACAGTCTTAGAATAAAGGGGAGGTGATTTAAGACTGAGGTGAGAATTTTTTTTTTGACACAGAGAGTTGTGAATTTATGGAATTCCCTGCCACATAGGGCAGTGGAGGCCAAGTCACTGGATTGATTTAAGAGAGAGTTAGATAGAGCTCCAGGGGCTAGTGGAATCAAGGGATATGGGGAGAAGACAGGCACGGGTTATTGATAGGGGACGATCAGCCATGATCACAAAGAATGGCTGTGCTGGCTCGAAGGGCCGAATGGCCTCCTCCTGCACCTATTTTCTATGTTTCTATGTTTACTACCCTAACCCCGAGCCATCTTTTGACTCCCACCCATCTCCTCCCTCTGCGTACCTGCGACAGGCTGCTGTCACACACCGCTTTCCTCGCCTCCTGCCAAGAAACCAGAAGAGAAGGGGTGGTCAAGATTGGGACGTCTGCCCGTCCCTCGGCTGATCCGGTCTCTTGTCACAGCGGGAACACTGACGTCGGGCTCGGCCTTCAATCTGCACCAGGCCAAAATGGGTCATGGCTGGGGCCGAGGTGGGACTGGTACTGCGGCCTCGGTGCGGGTGGGGCGCCCGGGGTGGTGAGGGTATGAGACGGGTATACAAAGGATGGGGGCTCCGGAGTGTGTGGGAGCCCGGGGTGAGGAGCAAGTGGGGTGGCAGCGGTGCGGATGCGGTGCTGTAGCCCGCCCCAGGGGTGAGGCGCAATTCAGGGAGACCCCGAGGTGGGGCACAAATTTGGTTGGACGGGGTGGCGAAATCCTTGGGGCTGGGTTTCAGGTGGGAGAATCCTCGGGTGCGGCAGCGCGCGGCGTGCGGAGTGGATGGAAGCCTCAGGTGAAGGGTGGGGTAGGGACTGGGGTAACCCCGAGAGTGGGGAAGTTGCACTCACCGCGATCTCTTGCTTGAGTGACTCCATCTCCTGCTTCAGCTGCTCCATCTCGGCCATGTTTCAGTAGTTCAAGTCGTTACAGCGGTGGCTGGCAGACGAGATTACGTCCGAGGGACGACTTGGAGTCTGATCAAGATGGATGAGAGGGGGATTGAGGGATAAAAAACACAGTTAGGCTATACGAAAATAGGATCTTCGGCCCAACTTGTTCAAGCCGGCCTATTGCCCATCTGAGCTAGTCCCATTTCCCAGCGTTTGGTCCATATCCGTCTAAACCTGTCCACGTGTGTTTATCTAATGTTGTCACTGTTCCTGCATCAACTACTTCATCTGGTAGCTCCTTCCATATAGTAGGTATGTTGCAAAGCCTACCTGAAGCGTCGCTGAAAATCTGTCGCTGCGAGTGTGCGCGATTTTGGCGCCGTTTAGAGGGGGGCGGGTTTAAAACGCGATTTTCTCTAGGCTGTTCAAATCGAAGATGTTCAGCCTAGTTAATTATTAACGAAAAATCGCTGGAAGACCCCGTCGCAAAAGCTATTATTAGTTTTAAAGGCCTCGTATAATAGTTATAGTAGTTTAAAAATCAATCTCTAAACCCGCGACCACCAGCAACCGCAGGGTCTCATAAAGCAGACAATTGAAGGTAGGCTGTATATTTTTACATTAAAAAGGGCTTCTTAAGATCCCTTTATACAAAGTTTAATATTGCGAGTAGCTCATTTTGGGCCCATTATATCCCGCAGTATTTTTCTGGGCATTTGGGGGCACAAATCTACCGCAATATGAACGTTCTAAACCTGCGCGTTCCACAGGGACCCACTGGAAAGCTGATTTAAAATGGACATTTATTTACAGCAATTGAACACTGAATTCCTTCCATTTGGCCTATAAATTGATGTAAATGAGATTTAAAAATCATGTTTTATTGTGAATTATTTGTGAATATTATTTGGACATTTAGGCTATTTAAAAATGTTAATCATTTATTAAGAAATGGATAGATATTTAGATCTAGTAATTGAAGTCTGAAATTAGCTACAATTAGGTAACTAACTAATTATATGCTTTAATTTCAGATCATCCAAGTAAGATTATTTTATATTTGTTTCAGAATGCTTCAATCTATGATAACTGAAAATTTCATTCAGTTCTCTTAATTTTTAAGAAAGTTATGGGCTTTTGACTCTTCACGATCACAGCTTTTTTGTTATATCCATAGAAAATCAATAGGGAACAAGATGCTCATTTCCGAGTATGAAATTGGCCATAACTTTTTAAATACTTGAGATATGAAAGTGAATTAGGTGTCAAATTAAACTTATTTTTATGCTTTATTTGATGGGATAAATTGCAGACTTGATTTTTAAAATCTCAAAATTTTGTAACATTGCTACATATAGCCGAGTGAAAAAGCTGGTCCTCTAGTTCCTATCAAATCCTCCCCCCTATCACACTGAAATCGCGCCATCTGGTTCTTGATTTCACAACCCTATAAAACAGATCATGACCATCCTTCTTTTGCACCCCTCATGATTTTGTAAACATCGATAAGGTCACCCCTCAGCCTCCAACGCTCCAGGGACACAGAACTGATCTATCCAGCTTCTCGCTATAAATCAAGCCCTCTCGCCCGTTAACATCCTGGTGAATCCCTCTTCAGCCTCTCTGGGGTGTTGGATATATAGAACGAGCTGCCAGAGGACGTAGTTCAGACAGGCGGTGGCTATAACTACGTGTAAAAGACATTTGGACCGGTACATGCAGAACCGCATAACACAGAAGAGCACAGCACATGAACAGACCATTCATGCCGATCATGATGTCAAATTAATTTAATACCTTCCGTCTGCAAGTGATCCATATTCCTTAATACCCTGCATATTCATGTGCCGATCAATAACCCATGGAACACCACTCTCATATATGCTACCATTACCATCCCTGGCAGCGCGCTCCGGACATCTACAGCCCTCTGTGTGAAAAACCTGCCCCGCACATCTCTCTTAAACATTCCCCTCTCTGGTGGTCGCGGGTGGTTGCGAGAAAATGTATGATAGGCGAGACATCATGGAATCTTTTAAAATGTCTATGAAGTCTGAACTGAAGGTCGACAGCAAACAATCTAAATTTGGCCAACGTCTCCTTGCACCGAATCCTCTCTAATCCGGGCAGCGTCCTGGTAACCTTTTCTGCACCCCCTCTGCACCCCCTCCAAAGTCACAATATTTCTGTAATGGGAACACCATAACTGCATGCAATACTCCAAATGTGGCACGACCAACGTTTTGCACAGCTGGAGTGGGAGGGCGGGGTGTTACAGAGATCGTGTGTCATGTTACAGCTATACAATATGTTGCCGACCACGGGGCCTGAAGAAGTGTTTCGGCCCGAAACGTCGCCTATTTCCTTCGCTCCATAGATGCTGCTGCACCCGCTGAGTTTCCCCAGCAATTTTGTGTACCTTCGATATTCCAGCATCTGCAGTTCCCTTTTGAACACCACCTGAGAACTACTGTGTGCAGTTCTGGTCTCCTAGCTCCAGGTGGATGTCATTAAACTGGAAAGGGCGCAGAAGAGATTCAACTGCTCTGCATCGGTGAGACCAAGCGCAGGCTTAGCGATCGCTTCGCCCAACACCTCCGCCCAGTTCGCAATAACCAACCTGATCTCCCGGTGGCTCAGCACTTTAACTCTCCCTCCTATTCCGAATCCGACCTTTCTGTCCTGGGCCTCCTCCATGGCTAGAGTGAGTTCCACTGCAAATTGGAGGAGCAACGCCACATATTTCGCTTGGGTAGTTTACACCTGAAGAATGCCCTCGACTCGAAACTCCGCGAACTCCTTTTCTCCATAGATGCTGCCTCATCCGCTGAGTATCTCCAGCATTCTTTGTCTATTTTAAGGGCATTTAGACGGGTGCATGAGCAGGCAGGGAAGGCTGGGGTGGTGGGGCTATAGTCCTCGGGTGAGTGTGAAGGAAAGCATTCCGGAGAATGGGGGGCGCAGGGTAGGGGCACCCGCACCCACCTCCATCCCTCCCCGTCATTCCATCCTGGTTCAGGAGCGATTTCCACCCACACACACACACACACACACACACACACACACACACACACACACACGCACGCACGCACACACACAAACACACACACACACACACACACACACACACGCACGCACACACACACACACACACACACACACACACATACACACACACACACACGCACGCACTCACACACACACACACACACACACACACACACACACACACACACACACACACGCACACTGCGACAAAGCAACTAACACCCAGCCGTCTCGACGTTGACAGAGCGAGCCGGCCACATGATGGTGCCCAGACCTGCACCTGGTTCATCAACCCCCGACACCACCCCGACTCTGAGGGTGTGGTATAAGAGGGATAAATGGAAAGTGAGACCTAATGAGATGGGGAGAGAGTGGGGAGACCGGAAGTGTAGAGGGGGGGCGAGAGGAGATAGGTGAAAAAAAGGGAGAGCACAAGAGGGGGAAAGAGGAGTAGAGAAAGATGGGAATTGAGAAGAGGAGGGGAGAAAGGGAAGGAGTTTGTTCATATGTTTCCATGTTTCTATGCGAAGAGAGAGAGAAGGGGAGAGAATGGGAGAGAGAGCAGGCAGAGGGAGAACGAGGACAGAGAGGAGTGAGAGGGTAGAGAAATTGGAGCGTGTGGGCAAAGGGAGAGAGGGCAGAAAGAGGGGAAGGTAAAGGGGAGAAAGGAGGAAGAGATAAAGGAGAAAGGGAGAGTGTAAAGGGATGGGAGGGATACAAAGAGAGTGCCTAGAAAGAGAAAAGAGAGAGAAACGGGAAGAGAAGGGAGAGGGAAATGGAGGGGATGAAGATGGGGAAAGGTGGCGTGAGAGAAGGTGTGAACGAAGGGGATAGAGAATGGAGAGGGGAATAAAGTGGAAGAGGGAGAGGGCAGGGAGTGCGGGGTGAGAGAGAGGAGTACAGAACGGGTAGGTAGTAGGAGAGAGAGGGCAGAAGGGAAAGGCGGGAGAGTGAAGGAGAGACGGAGATATTGGTGAGAGCTGGAGAGAAAGAGCAGGAAGGGAGAGAGATGAGAAACGGAGAGATAGAAAATGGTAGAGGTGAAGAGGGTGGGATGAGGTTGGCGTAGATGAGAAAGGAGAGAGAGAGAGAGAGAGAGAGAGAGAGAGAGAGAGAGAGAGAGAGAGAGAGAGAGAGAGAGCGACGGGGAGAGATATAGGATGGCAGAGAGATGGAGAGAGAGGGTGGGGAGGAGAAGGGGGAAGAGAAAGGGTGTCGAAGATTAGTGAAGAAACACTACCGCGCCCACACCGACCCCGACCGACCTCTACCGCCGCCCTGCTCCCTCCTTTTTGTTCCGTGCATTTAACTCTCTCTCCCCTCTCTCACTATCTCTCGCTTTTGCGCTCAACCCCCCACCTCTCTCTCTCTATCTCTCTATATCTCTCTCTCCCTCTCCATCTCTCGCTCTCCTCACCCCAACTCACATTCACCTCAACCATCGCTCCATTCTCTGCAACTCTCTTCACGGTCTACCCTCCTTCCTTTCTCCTCTCGCTCTCGCCCTCTCTCCGTCTCGCTCTCACTATCCCCCCACCCTGACTCTAACCCTCTCTCACCCCTATCTCCTATCTCCCTGCACACCACTTCTTCTCTCCATCTTCCCCTTCCCCTCTCTATCCCCGTCTCCAGCTCTCCCTCCCTGAGAGGAAAACGTGAAGGGCTGCATTAGTGGGAGAGGCAGATGTGTGTGTGTGTGTGTGGGGGGGGGGGGGGGGGGGGGGGGGGGGGGGGGGGGGGGGGGTCGCGCAAACCAACCTGTCGTAGCTGCGAAGACGAGAGGGACTGTTGGTGGATGAGCGGAGAGCGAAATATCACTCGCCTGCAGAGCCAGCGACCGGCTGCAGTCAAATGAGAGCCGAGGCAAATGAGGCGGGCGGGCTGGCTGAGGGTGGAGAAAGTTAGCTGAAGGTCAGGGGCACCTTCAGGTGTGGTCAATGTCATTCCGCCGAGATGGACTTTCCATCCGAGGCAACTTTCAACGGGCCCTCTCTGGCCGAGGAGGTGGCGATGGAGTGAATAGACAATAGACAAATAGATAATAGGTGCAGGACTAGGCCGTTCGGCCCATCGAGCCAACACCGCCGTTCACTGTGACCAATGCTGATCATCCACATTCAGGACCCGTTCCTGCCTTATCACCATATCCCCTGACCCCGCTATTTTTAAGAGCTCTATAGAACTCTCTCCTGAAAGCATCCAGAGAACTGGCCTCCACTTTCTTCTGCGGCAGAGAATTCTCTGGTAACAATGTTTTTCCTCGTCTCCGTTCCAAATGGCCAAACCCTTATTCTTAAACTGTGGCCCGTGGTTCTGGACTCCTTCAACTTCGGTAACACGTTTCCTGCTTCTCGCGTGTCCAATCCCTTAATAATCTTATATGTTTCAATAAGACACCCTCTCATCCTTCTAAACTCCAGTATGTACAAGTCCAGCCGCTCCATTCTATCAACATATGACAGTCCCGCCATCCCGGGAATTAACCTCGTGAACCTACGCTGTACTCCCTCAATAGTAAGAATGTCCTTCCTCAAATTTGGAGACCAAAATTGCACACAATACTACAGGTGTGGTCTCACTGGGGCCCTGTACAACTGCAAGTGACAATTGCGAGTAAACTTGGTGCCGATGAGATTCACCATGGCTTTGCCGGGACTGGGAGGTTTCAGTTAGAGGGCGAGGTTGCGTAGAAACATGGAAAACATAGAAAATAGGTGCAGGACGAGGCCATTTGGCCGTTTGAGACTGCGTCGCCATTCATTGTGATCGTGGCTGATCACCCACAATTCGTAACCCGGCCTGCCTTCTCCCCGTATCCCTTCATTACGCTAGCCCCGAGAGCTCTAACTAACTCAAAAGCTGGGGCTGGTTACCCAGGAGAACAGAAGACTGATTGGGTAATGGTGTTGAGGTTTATAAAATCAGGAGGGGCACAGAACATGTGTCCGGTCACAGTCTTTCTCCCAGGATTGGGTAGTCTAAAATTAGATGGCATCATTTTAAGTTGAGAGGGGAATGATTTTAAATATAGAACGCAGAAACAAGCCCTTCGGCCCACAATGTCCATGCCATATGTGATGCCGGTAAAATAATCCCTTCTGCCTGCATGTGGTATTCCCCCAATCCATGCCTATCCAGAAGCCTCTTTAGCTACATTAGCCTACATGACACATCTGCCTCCACTAGCGCCCCTGGTGGAGTGTCCCAAGCAACACGGGTAGACAACACGGCTGTGTAAACAACACGGCTTTTCAACGTTCCCGCTCTTGCCCTAAGGCTTCGACATTTCCATGTGAAAAGGGTTCTGACTGTCTATCAAGCTAGGCATATTGTAGTTGGATAACAGGGAGATGAGAAAGAGGAGATGAGAGGAGAGAGAGAAGAGAGAGAGAGATGAGAGAGAGAGAGAGACGCAAGGGAGCAGAGAGAGAGTACTAGCTATAGGAGCTATAGAGCGAGAGTAAAGAGGAGCAGGATCTTCTCGTCCTCGCTCATCTCTCGCTGCTCTCTCTCTCGCTACTCGATATCTCTCGCTTTATGCTCTCTCTCTCTCTCTCTCTCTCTCTCTCTCTCTCTCTCTCTCTCTCTCTCTCTCTCTCCCCCTCTCTCTCTTTCTCTGTATCCTTTATTTCTCTCCCTTTCATCCTCCATATCCCCTTTCCACCTCCATATCCCCTTCTCTCCTCTCTCTCCCTTTCCCCGTCCATCGATCTTGGCCTCGGGTGACACAATCGGAGCCGGTGGTGAGAGGGTTAACAAGCGGGAACAGGTGTTGTGAGTTGGCAGCATTTTATTGTCAAAGGCTATTAGCAGGCGGAGAACACAAACACAATCAGGCCACGGGACACAATAGGTAGAGTACAGATACACAGCGAGGGAACAAACACTCCGATATAACCCATACCCCTCATTGAAATAGTGATACACCCCGCATTCTCACTAACGATGACGCACCCCGCACCATTCACTGTCATACTGATACTCCTATCATTCACTGTAACACTGTTATTCCCCACAACCATCACTGCAACACTGATAACCCCCACTCCCATCACTGTAACACCGATACACCCCACACCCGTGGAATACTGATGCACGCCACACCCCACACCTTGACACTGATCCAACCCGCACCCCTCATTGTAACAACGTTACACCCCACACCCCTTACTATAACACCGATACACCCCACAGCCCTCACTGTAACACTGGTGCACCCACACCCCTCTAACATTGATGCACGCCACACCCCTCACTATAACAAATACACCCCACACCCCGCACTGTAACACATAGACCCCACACCGCTTACTGTGACACTGATGTATCTCACAAGTAACACTGATACACCGCACACCCTCAATGATGCACCACACGACCCTCCCTCACTGTAGATGAATTAAATAGACCATAGGATTTCCTGAGCCGCTGGGATAATCCGTTTGCAGTAAGAGCTTTGTGTGATCAGTAATTACTCTCAAATCTGGCCTTTGCTGTCGTGTGTTTGTGACCCAGATCGTAGCCCTGCCACTGCCGTGGCAAGACGCCAGTGAGCAATTAACCTGGCGAATACTCGGCCTAGGTGGAGGGTTAGAAAGGAAGATGACGGTAGGAGAGGGAGGAGAGGGAGGAGAATTGAAGGAGTGAAGGAGATCGGGAGGAGGGAGTGGACTGACGGATGGTGAGGCGAGAGGAGGCAAGGGTCGGATGAGGAGTGACAGGAGTGGCGGATAAAGAAAGGGTGGGAAGGGAGGGGGATGAGTACTGGATTGTCGGACTATGGGAGGGATGGAAGAGAGGGAGGAAGGGTGGCAGGAAAGGGTGGGAGATGGAAATGAGGAGCTTGGAAAGTAGGGGAGTGAGGGAAGGAGGGGTGAGAGGGTGAGGAAGCAGATGGGGTGAAAGGGGGGAAGGAGAGCAGGAATTGTGTGATGACCTACGTGAGCTGTGACCCTCCGCAGATCGCCTGTTTCCCAGGACAGCTGTCGGTTCGATGCTGGACCTCTGCGCTCGGGCAGAGGTTGAGGCAGTTGATGCACCGTCAGCCTCCACTTCTGTCTCCCAAATTCAGATTCAGATTCAGATTCAAATGTTATTGTCATTGTGCAGTGTACAGTACAGATACAACGAAATGCAGTTAGCATCTCCCCAGAAGAGCGACATGGAATATGAGCCATAAATAAATATATTTACGTGCATACAGTCGTAGTAGTGCATTTTTTTTCGGTGTCCGGGGGGGGGGGGGGGGGGGGGGGGGGGTATTGGCAATCACCGAGGTACAGTGTTGAGTAATGTAACAGCCGCAGGGAAGAAGCTGTTCCTGGACCTGCTGGTCCGGCAACGGAGAGACCTGTAGCCCCTCCCGGATGGTAGGAGGGTAAGCAGTCTGTGGTTGGGGCGAGAGCAGTCCTTGACTATGCTGAGCTTTGGACAACGCTTGCTTTGGACAGACTCAATGGAGGGGAGTGAGGAACCGGTGATGCTTTGGGCAATTTTGCTGAGCGTGGGTCCAAGAGAGGTCATCGGAGATGTTGACCCCCAGAAACCTGAAGCTGGAAACACCTTCCACCCCCGTCCCGTTAATGTGGATGGGTGTGTGCGTGCCACCCCTAGACTTTCTGAATTCTACAATGAGCTCCTTGGTCTTCTTGGAGTTAAGGGCCAGGTTGTTGTCAGCGCACCATGCTGCTAGGAGCTGGACCTCCTCCCTATATGCCGACTCGTCGTTGTTGCTGATGAGGCCAATCGCCATTGTATCATCTGCATACTTGATGGTGTTAGTACCATGTAAAGGTGTGCAGTCGTAGGTGAAGAGGGAGTAGAGGAGGGGGCTCAGCACACAGCCCTGTGGAACGCCGGTGTTCAGGGTGAGGGTTGAAGAGGTGTGCTTGTCTAACCTAACAGACTGGGGTCTGTTGGTTAGAAAGTCCAATATCCAGTTGCAGAGGGAGGGGTCGATGCCCAAGTTACCGAATTTGGTGATCAGTTTAGGGGGTATAATGGTGTTGAATGCTGAGCTGTAATCGATGAACATCAGTACAACTGCAGTGGAACCTCCCTGGTCTTATACTCAAATCCTTTTGCTATGAATGCTAACATGCCATTCGCTTTCTTCACTGCCTGCTGCACCTGCATGCCTACTTTCAATGACTGGTGTACCATGACACCCAGGTCTCGTTGCATCTCCCCTTTTCCTAATCGGCCACCGTTCAGATAATAGTCTACTTTCCTGTTTTTGCCACCAAAGTGGATAATCTCACATTTGTCCACATTATACTGCATCTGCCATACATTTGCCCACTCACCCAACCTATCCAAATCACCTTGCAGCCTCCTAGCATCCTCCTCACTGCTAACACTGCCCCCCAGCATTGTGTCATCCGCAAACTCCAGCGTGTCTCCGGGCCTGTCTAACTGTTTCTTGAACGATTGGATAGTCCCAGCCTCAACTACCTCCTCTGGGAGCTTGTTCCATACCCCCATTACCGTTTGTGTAAAAAAGTTACCCCTCGGATTCCGATTAAATCGTTTCCCCTTCAACTTGAACCTATGTCATATGGTTCTCGATTCCCCTACTCCGGGCAAAATACTCTGTGCGAGTGTGTTTACGGCTAGGGTTAGGATTAGGGTTGGAGTTAGGGTATCTCCGAACTAAATGTGACACAGTGGCCCCAAGGGTTGGACTCGAAGCCCTAATGTTCTGCCTGCTCCTCATGGGAACTAAACTGTTGGCCACGAGTTGTTCCTCCAGTGATCCCTCTTCGAATGGTCTCTCCAAACCCCCAGATGCAGCGGGCTTTTCAACTGGGTACGGGCAATGTTGTCAATGTACCAGTGCCACCCACCTGCTCCGGCCATTGAGTCTAAATACCAACCACTCATTTTGAAGCAAGGTGAGGGGGTGGAGGGGGGGGGGGGGTGCAGGTGGGGGGCGGTATTTTTCCCAAAGTCTGCATTCATCCCATAGTCAATGTTACTAAAACAGATGATGTGGAGTAGGCTTTGTGCAGAACTATTAGTGGGATCCAGCTGTCACAGGCTGGGTCCACAAATGGGGTCGTCGGGGAAAGTGGGAGGGTGGAGAATGGGAAAGGGGAGTGAGATGGGGGGGGGGGGTGTGAGGGAAGGGGGGGAGTGGAGAAGGGGTAGAAGAGTGGAGCGGGAAGAAGGAAGCTGAGAGGGGAAGGGAAGAGGGGAAGCAGGGGGGAGGGAGAAGGGGAGAAGGGGAGGGGGGAGTGGAGAAGGAGGGATGGGGTGGAAGAGGGGAAGAGGGGGTGGAAGGGAGAAGGGAGTTCCGTCTACACTCACTGAATCCATCCCTGTGAAAAGTTAGAGACGGTGATTGGATCTGGAAGCGGACCAATACATCTGTAAATAAAACTGAACGACTCAGACTTCTTTTCATTTACACAATTGATTGTATTGTATTAATTTAAATATATTAATGCTTAAAATCCATGCATTGAAGGAATAATATGTTACAGCCCATCTCTGGTCCCTAACCCTAACCGGGCGTCACCCGCAGGATAGCATACGTCAGCATGTGACAGGACACACAACATGATGAGACACCCAGATGTCGCCCCTGGATTTTGAACATTCCAAAATCCAGGGGCGACAGAGTGACACAGCGCGTCACCTGCGCATCACCGTGCATCACTACATGCATCACCGTGCGTCACTACATGCATCACCGTGCATCACTACATGCATCACCGTGCGTCACTACATGCATCATCACACATCACGATGCACCATGACCTGACCACGACGCAACAACATCTTTTCAGACTGTCGCAGAATATTTCGCACAAGTGGGATCGGCCCTTTACGACAATGTCTATGACAATGTCTACAACAACGCACCACCTGGTCGACGTCAAGCTACGGCAAGCTACCGACAACAGGCGACCCATAGGTCAAGCTACGTACACCCGTGACAAGCTACGACAAGGTAAAACAATTCAGTCGCTGGTACCTGTCGCCGGTTGACGCAGGTAGTCGCAAATGGAATTCACCGGTCAGTGGCGACAACCTGTCATCCTGGCGACCACCTACGTCATCCCGGCGACAAGCTACGACAGCACCTGCGGAAGGAGAAGTCACGCTAGGACAAGCCCAGGGTCGTCGTCTATTGCCGAAAGGTTTTGAACATATCGATATCCAGCAGTGACTAGAAAAACGCTTCAATTCTTTGGCCGACTGAGGAGACGACTCACGACCATTCAGGCGACACCCCTGCGACTATTTGGTGACAGCCTGGTTGCCTGTAGTCGCCTTAAAAATTGCACGGGCATGAGTGAATTCTGTGTGTGGGTGTGTGACTCTGAATGTGAGCATGAAGGGCTTGTCCCAGTTACGCGATTTTTCGGCGACTTGCCAGCACCCGTCATCGCAGTAGTTTGTCGAAAATTTTCAGCATTAGCAGAAAAAGGTACAACTCTTGGAGCGACTACTCACCACCAAACAGACGTCACCCCGCGATATAGAGAGGCGTGTGGCGGCCGAGAGATGTGACAGAGGCGGGGAGAAGTGTAGGGCCTGGTTGCCGTTGCAGAGACAAGGAACGGTTGTGGGGGAGGGGGGGTGGGGGAGGGGGTGTCGGGGCGGTGTATGTGGGGGAGGGGGGTTTTGGGGAGAGGGTGTGACGGAGAGGGATGTGGGGGAGAGGGGTGTGGGGGAGAGGGGTGTGGGGATGAGGGGGGGGGGGGGTTGGAGGGTAGCGAGGGTGTAGGGGAGGAGGGACAAGGTATAGGGGAATGGGATGTAGGGGAGGGTGGTGTAGCGGAGGGGGGTGTAGGGGAGGGGAGGTGTAGGGGAGGGGCTGTGTGGGAGGGGGTGTTTGGGGTCATCGGTTCCCGGTCCCTGCTCCGACCGCACCCCTGGCTCCAGGACCCGGCTCCGGACTCACTTAACTGCTCCCGTCCCCACGTCTGTTGCGCTCACAGCCCCCGCTCATGAACCCATACCTGCGAACACAACCCTCCCCAACCCGTGGAACACAGCGCACACACCGCGGTTTCATCTTTATTCTGGGCGGTTTCTGGACGTGCTCACGGACTTAGCCCTGCCTCTGGGTCTTTATTCTCCAGCGGGTGCCGGAAGGGACATTACCTTCATGGTGACAGACAGACGAGAAGACGGATCTGCTGATCTCACGATTATTTAAACCTTCATAATGATCATGAGGAACAAGGACATGGCAGACCAATTGAATAACTACTTTGGTTCTGTCTTCACTAAGGGGGTCAAATGAGATGGAGGAACTGAGTGAAATCCAGGTGAAATCCAGGTTAGCCGGGAAGTGGTGTTAGGTAAATTGAATGGATTAAAGGCCGATAATTCCCCAGGGCCAGATAGGCTGCATCCCAAAGTACTTAAGGAAGTAGCCCCAAAAATAGTGGCTGCATTAGTGATAATTTTTCAAAACTCTTTAGATTCTGGAGTAGTTCCTGAGGATTGGAGGGTAACTAATGTAACCCCACTTTTTAAAAAGGGAGGAGAGAGAAAACGGGGAATTACAGACCAGTTAGTCTAACATCAGTGGTACACAAAATTGCTGGGGAAACTCAGCGGTGCAGCAGCATCTATGGAGCGAAGGAAATAGGCGACGTTTCGGGCCGAAACCCTTCTTCAGACTGATGGGGGGTGGGGGAAAGAAAGAAGGAAAAGGGGATGAGGAGGAGGAGCCCGAGGGTGGGCGGATGGGAGGGTGGGAGGAGACAGCTAGAGGGTTAAGGAAGGGGAGGAGACAGCAAGGGCTAGCCAAATTGGGAGAATTCAATGTTAATGCCATAAGGACGCAAGGTCCCCAGACGGAATATGAGGTGCTGTTCATCCAATTTCCGCTGTTGCTCACTCTGGCAATGGAGGAGACCCAGGACAGAGAGGTCGGATTGGGAATGGGAGGGGTGTTGAAGTGCTGAGCCACCGGGAGGTCAGGTAGGTTATTGCGGACTGAGCGGAGGTGTTTGGCGAAACGATCGCCCAACCTACGCTTGGTCTCACCGATGTAAATCAGCTGACATCTAGAGCAGCGGATGCAGTAGATGAGGTTGGAGGAGATACAGGTGAACCTTTGTCGCACCTGGAACGACTGCTTGGGACCTTGGATGGAGTCGAGGGGGGAGGTGAAGGGACAGGTGTTGCATTTCTTGCGGTTGCAACGGAAAGTGCCCGGTGAGGGGGTGGTGCGGGAGGGAAGGGGAGGGAAGTCTAACATCAGTAGTGGGGAATCTGCTAGAGTCAGTTATTGAAGATGGGATAGCAGCACATTGGACAAAGTCAGCATGGATTTATGAAAGGTAAATCATGTCTGACGAATCTTATAGAATGTTTCCAGGATGTAACTAGTAGAGTGGATAAGGGAGCACCAGTGGATGGACTTTCAGAGGGCTTTCGATAAGGTCCCACATAAGAGATTAGTATGCAAACTTAAAGCACACGGTATTGGCGGTTCAGTATTGATGTAATAGAGAACTGGCTGGCAGACAGGAAGCAAAGTGTAGGAGTAAACGGGTCCTTTTCAGAATGGCAGGCAGTGACTAGTGGGGTACCGCAAGGCTCAATGCTGTGATCCCAGCTATTTACAATATATATTAATGATTTGAACGAGGGAATTGAATGCAACATCTCCAAATTTGCGGATAACACGAAGCCTGGGGGCAGTGTTAGCTGTGAGGAGGATGCTCGGAGGCTGCAAGGTGACTTGGATAGGTTGGGTGAGTGGGCAAATGCATGGCAGATGCAGTATAATGTGGATAAATGTGAGGTTATCCACTTTGGTGACAAAAACAGGAAAGTAGACTATTATCTGAATGGTGGCCGATTAGGAAAAGGGGAGATGCAACGAGATGTCATGGTACACCAGTCATTGAAAGTAGGCATGCAGGTGCAGCAGGCAATGAAGAAAGCGAATGGTATGTTAGCAATCATAGCAAAAGGATTTGAGAATAGGGGCGGGGAGGTTCTACTGCAGTTGTACAGGGTCTTGGTGAGACCACACCTGGAGTATTGCGTACAGTTTTGGTCTCCTAATCTGGGGAAGGACATTCTTGTCATATGGTACAGAGAAGGTTCACCAGACTGATTCCTGTGATGTCAGGACTTTCATATGAAGAAAGACTGGATAGACTCGGCTTGTACTCGCTAGAATTTAGAAGATTGAGGGGGGATCTTATAGAAACTTATAAAATTCTTAGGGGGTTGGACAGGCTAGATGCAGGAAGATTGTTCCCGATGTTGGGGAAGTCCAGAACAAGGGGTCACAGTTTAAGGATAAGGGGGAACCTTTTAGGACAGAGATGGGAAAAACATTTTTCACACAGAGAGTGGTGAATCTCTGGAATTCTCTGTCACAGAAGGTAGTTGAGGCCAGTTCATTGGTTATATTTAAGAGGGAGTTAGATGTGGCCCTTGTGGCTAAAGGGATCAGGGGGTATGGAGAGAAGGCAGGTCCAGGATACTGAGTTGGATGATCAGCCATGATCATATTGAATGGCGGTGCAGGGTTGAAGGGCCGAATGGCCTACTCCTGCACACGTTTTCTATGTTTATATAACTTTTGTAATCCTCCACCGATCTGATCAAAACTTGGTGGCTTGGAGCAGAGGAGAACGTTGAGTAAGGTGGCGAAAAAATCCTAGAGATATAGGGTACCGCTTGTGCGCAAATTTAAAAACAACGATAGATAGATAGACAGATAGACAGACAGACAGATATACAGATAGACAGATAGATAGATAGATAGATAGATAGATAGATAGATAGATAGATAGATAGATAGATAGATAGATAGATAGATAGATAGATAGATAGATAGATAGATAGATAGATAGATAGATAGATAGATAGATAGATAGATAGATAGATAGATAGATAGATAGATAGATAGATAGATAGATAGATAGATAGAACCATACGCTCAACTCCCCGCGGCGACCAGCATTCAGGGAAGGCCTCTGGAGTCCAAGTGGATACAGCGTGTTCCCTCTCCATCGACTACCCGCTGTCTTGACCTGCGAATGGCCACCTTGGCCAGGCCCAGGATTAAAACCAACAGAGATTCATCTCTCCCGAACGACCCTCCCCACTCCCTGACGTGCCCAAATATCGGAATTAATATGCAACTAAAACTTGAGAAGCAGCCCCTTCAAGTATTCGTACAAGAGCTGGAACCTCTCACACTCCACATACTCGTGGAACACAGTCTCTTCCTCGCTGCAGATGTTACAGGCGGTTGGCGAGTCTGTCAACCGACTCAAATATTTATTACACACCACAGCTCTGTGCAACAGGCACCCGACGTGAAGTAGGAGGTCTGCATTATAGAGGGACCTTCACTGGGGACCGCTCACACCATCAAGTGGTAACGCCAGGGCGTGTCCGGATGGAAGGTGAGGGTGAGGAAGTGTGGTGTGCGGGAGCAACCTGTACATTAAACGTTTCTCCGTGTCACGGAACGGCACACAGGGCATCTCGGAAAGGCGGCTCATGTTGTGTAATGCCGGCTCCGGGAAAAGATTCCGGGCATGGGCCCAATGAGCGATTCCGACGGAGAGGGGGTAAGCTCGGTTGGCATCATTCTGCGCACACGCCTTTCCTCGATACCCACCGTGACAAGGTGAGGACCGACAACTCTTCCAGTTCCAACACCCCCCTCCCCCCGAGGAGCAGCGGGCTGGCTGAAGGTGACCAGATTCATAACTCTTAAGATATCACGGGAAAAGCTGGGCAGATCCCGCATGACAGGTCGACTGATGCCTGTCACGGGGAGCCGCGAACCCCCCCCCCCCCCCCCTCTAGGTAACGGCCCTGGCAGAAAAGATACATGGCCAGAGTGTGCCATCTAGGAGGGTGCTCCGCGTACATGGACCTCCACAGGGTCCTGAGACCGAGAGCCGCCACCTGGGTATGACACATACATAGGGCTGGCCGATCTCCTCTAGCAAGAGACTCGGGAAAGCTGTGGAAACCCAGTGCTTCTTGTCTCCCCAGAGGTAACAAAGATAGATGACGTGACAAGAGTGGCCAGCTGGTACCATAACATGGAGGCCATCAGCTGGCTTATGTCCAGCACTCTACCCTAAAAGGGAACAGCTCTGAGCAAGCCTGACCAACGCTCCAGCCGGGCCATGACTTTCGTCTCCAGCTCTTGCCAGTTTTCCGGCCAAGCATCCTCAGTGAGACTCAGCTAGACCACCAGGTAGAGGTGGTGTGTGGTGCTCCATCATAAAGTATCAAATTGGCAAGTACGATGTTGTGGGAATTACAGAGACGTGGCTGTAAGAGGTCCAGAGCTGGGAACTGAATGTTCAAGGGTAAACGTCCTATCAAAAACGCTGACAGGTGGGCAGAGGGGATGGGGTGGCTATGTTGGTGTGGAATGAAATTCAGTCCCTTGCGAGGGGTGACAGAGAATCAGGAGATGAAGAGTCAGTGTGGACAGAACTGAGAAATTGCAAGGGTCAAAATACCGAATGAAAGTTATCTACAAGCCCCCAAAGAGGAGCCTACATATAGTTGAATCAAGAGTTCAAATTGGCATGTCATAAAGGCATTGCTACAGTTGTTATGGGAGATATCAACATGCAGGTAGAATGGGAAAATCAGGTTGGAGTTAGACCCCAAGAAAGAGAGTTTGTGGAGTGCCTCCGTGATGCATTCTTCAAGCAGCTTGTACTGGAGCCAACCAGAGAGAAGGCAATTATGGATTTAGTGTTGTGTAATGAACCGGATTTGATAAGGGAACTCGAGGTAAAGGAGCCATTAGGAGGTAGTGACCATAATACGATAAGTTTTAATCTACAATTTGGGAGGGAGAAGGGAAAATCGGAATTGTCAGTATTACAGTTGAACAAAGGGGACGATGGAGGCATGAGGGAGGAGCTGGCCAATGTTGACTAGAAAAATACCCTAGCTGGGATGACAGTGGAACAACAATGGCAGGTATATCTGGGAATAATACAGAAGATGCAGTATCAGTCCATTCCAAAGTGTAAAAAAGATTCGAAGGGGAGTAAGGGGCGACCGTGGCTGACAAAGGAAGTCAAGGACTGTATAAAAATAAAAGAGAGGTATAACATAGCAAAGATGAGCAGGAAGCCAGAGGATTGGGCAACTTTTAAAGAGCAACAGAAGATAACTAAAAAGGCAATATGGGGAGAAAAGATGAAGTAGGAAGGTAAGCCAGCCAAGAATAAAAAGGAGGATAGTAAAAGCTTCTTTAGATATGTGAAGAGGAAAAAATTAGTTAAGACCAAATTTGGACCCTTGAAGACCGAAACAAGTGAATTTATTTGGGGGAGCAAGGAAATTGGAGACGAGTTGAACACGTACTTTGACAATAGACAATAGACAATAGGTGCAGGAGGCCATTCGTCCCTTTGAGCCAGCACCGCCATTCAATGTGATCATAGCTGATCATCCCCAATCAGCACCCCGTTCATGCCTTCTCCCCATATCCCCTGACTGCTATTTTTAAGAGCCCTATCTAGCTCTCTCTTGAAAGCATCCAGAGAACCCGCCTCCACTGCCCTCTGAGGCAGAGAATTCCACAGACTCACCACTCTATGTGAGAAAAAGTGTTTGCTCGTCTCCGTTCTATATGGCTTACTCCTTATTCTTAAACTGTGACCCCTGGTTCTGGACTCCCCCAACATCGGGAACATGTTTCCTGCCTCTAGCATGTCCAAACCTTTAACAATCTTATATGTTTCAATGACATAACCTCTCATCCTTCTAAACTCCAGACTGTACAAGCCCAGCTGCTCCATTCTCTCAGCGTATGACAGTCCCGCCAACCCGGGAATTAACCTTGCAAACCTACGCTGCAATCCCTCAATAGCAAGAATGTCCTTCCTCAAATTAGGGGACCAAAACTGTACACAATACTCCAGGTGTGATCTCACTAGGGCTCTGTACAACTGCAGGACCTCTTTGCTCCTATATTCGATTCCTCTTGTTATAAGCATGCCATTCGCTTTCTTCACTGCCTGCTGTACCTGCATGCTTACTTTCAACGACTGATGTACAAGGACCCCCAGATCCCATTGTACTTCCCCTTTTCCCAACTTGATGCCATTTAGATAGTAATCTGCCTTCCTGTTTTTGCTACCTCACATTTATCCGCATTAAACTTCATCTGCCATGCATCTGCCCACTCTCCTAACCTGTCCAAGTCACCCTGCACTCTCATAGCATCCTCCTCACAGTTCACACTGCCACCCAGCTTTGTGTCATCTGCAAACTTTCTAATGTTACTTTGGATTCGTCTTCAGTAAGGAAGACACAACAATTTCCATCATGTATTAGTGGCCAGAGGATCTAGGGTGACGGAGGAACTGAAGGAAATTCATATTAGGCACGAAAAGGTGTTGGGTAGACTGATGGGACCGAAGGCTGATAAATCCACAGGGCTTGATGGTCTACATCCCAGGGTACTCTAGAAATCGTGGACGCATTGGTGATCATTTTCCCATGTTCTATAGCCTCAGGATCAGTTCCTGTGGATTGGAGGGTAGCTAATGTTATCCCACTTTTAAGAAAGGCAGGGGGAGAGAATTATAAACCAGTTGGCCTGACATCGATGGGAAGGAAGATGCTGGAGTCATGCTTGACTAATCTTCTGGAATTTTTTGAGGATGTAACTAGGAAAATGGACAAGAGAGAGCCAGTGGATGTAGTGTAACTGGACTTTCAGAAAGCATTTGATAAGGTCCCGCATAGGAGATTAGTGGGCAAAATTAGAGCACATGGTATTGGGGGTAGAGTACTGACATGGATAGAAAATTGGTTGGCAGTCAGGAATCAAAGAGTAGGGATTAACGGGTCCCTTTCAGAATGGCAGGCAGTGACTTGTGCGGTTATGCAAGGCTCGGTGCTGGGACCACACCTATTTACAATATGCATCAATGATTTAGATGATTGGATTCAAAGTAACATCAGGAAATTTGCAGATGACACAAAGCTGGGTGGAAGTGTGAACTGTGAGGAGGATGCTATGAGGATGCAGGGTGACTTGGACAGGTTGGGTGAGTTGTGGGATGCATGGCAGATTAATGTAAGGTTATCCACTTTGGTGTCAAAAACAGGAAGGCAGATTATCTGAATAGTGTCAAGTTAGGAAAAGGGGAAGTACAAGGAGATCTGGAGGTCCTTGTTCATCACTCACTGTAAGTAAGCATGCAGGTACAGCAGGCAGTAAAGAAAGCTGATTACATTTTGGCCTTCATAACAAGAGGAATTGAGTATAGGAGCAAATAGGTCCTTCTGCAGCTGTACAGGGCCCCAGTGAGACCAGACCTGGAGTATAGTGTGCAATTTAGGTCTCCAAATTTGAGGAAGGACAGTCTTGCTATTGAGGGTGTGCAGCGTAGGTTCACGAGTTTAATTCCCGGGATGGCGGGACTGTCATATGTTGATAGAATGGAGCGGCTGGGCTTGTATACTCTGGAATTGAGAAGGATGAGAGAGGATCTTATTGAAACATATGTTTATTAAGGGATTGGACACGATAGAGGCAGGAAACATGTACCCGATGTTGGGGCAGTCCAGAATCATGGACCACTGTTTAAGAATAAGGGTAGGCCATTTAGAACGGAGATGAGGAAACATTTCTCTACCCAGAGAGTTGTGAGTCTGTGGAGTTCTCTGCCTCAGAAGGCAGTAGAGGCCAATTCTCTGGATGTTATCAAGAGAGTTAGATAGAGCTCTTAAAAATAGCGAAGTCAGGGGATATGGTGAAAAGGCAGGAATGAGGTATAGAATGTGGATGATCAGCCATGATCACATGAATGGTGGTGCTGACTCGAAGGGCCGAATGGCCTAATCCTGTACCTATTGTCTATTGTCTATTAACCCCTCCGGCAGGGAGTCCACTTGCCACTGACCCACTAAAAGTCCGTAACACTTACTCCATTTGATCCTGGCGGAGGATGTAGCCGGGAAAACCTGCTGTCACTCACACATCCTCCGCAGGTCAACATGGTCAGTGAACAGAAGGAGTACATCATCGGCATAGGCTGAAAGAACCATCTGCACCCCCGGTCCTGGCCAAGCCAGGCCTGTCAACCCCCTCCGAAGAAGACACAGGAACGGCTCCACACAGACCGAGTACAACTGACCAGACATGGGACACCACAGGCGTACTGATTATTAGTCTGTGTGTGTGTGTTTATGTATGAGAGCGAGTGATTGAGAATTTGATTGAGTGTGTCAATCTGTGAGAGAGAGTTTGAGTGTGAGTTTGTTTGTGTGCGTGAGAGAGAGTGCATGTGTGTTAGTCTGAGTATGTATGAGAGAGCCTGAGTCTATGCGTCAAAGTCAAAGACAAAGTAGCCTTTATTGTCATTCAGACCTTGCGGTCTGAACGAAGTTTTGTTGCCTTGCAGTCCTACATATAGTAAAAATGACAAAAACACACAATAAACACAAATTAACATCCACCACAGTGAGTTCACCAGGCTCCTCCTCACTGTGATGGATGGCAAAAGTCTTAAGTCTTTGTCCCTTCCCTTCTTATTCTCCCTCTGCTCCGAGGCAATCCAGGCTTCAGATGTTGTGACCCCGCCGGGCGATGGTAAGTAATGTCAGTCCCGCGGCTGAATCCGAGCTCCGGTTCAACTCCGCGGCCCGAGGTGGTGTGAGGTGTGTCTGTGTGTGAGAGCAAATGTCTGAGTGTTATTCTGTGTGTGCGTGTGTGACTCTGATTGTGAGCATGAGTCTCTGTGCCAGATGGCTGAGAATGTGTGTGTGTGCGCGTGTGTGTGTGTGTGTGTGTGCATGAGTGTGTGTGCGCGTGTGCGTGAGTGTGTGAGTGTGTTAGTGAGTGTGAGTGCGTGTATCTCTGGCTGATGGAGTCTGTGTTAGTCTGTGTATGCGTGTGAGAGGGAGTGTCTGCGTGAGAGTGGGTGTTTATATATTTCATAGAACATAAAACAGTACAGTATAGGAACAGGTCCTTCGGTCCACAATGTCTATGCCAAACATGATGCCATGTTAATTTAACCTCCTCTGGCTTGACGTGATTTATATCCCTCCATTCCCATGTGACCTGACCACTAAAAGACTCTTAAAAGCCACTATCGTATTGGCGATGTGTTCTGGGTACTTATCACTCTTTGTGTAAAATAACTCGCTCCCTTTAGATCCGTTAAACACTGCCTCACTCACGTTAAACTCTGCTGTAGAAATGTAGCCTTAGAAATAGAATGCATTGTCGCATTAAGGGCCTGTCCCACTTAGGCAATTTTTTAGGTGACTACAGGCGACTAGGCTGTTGCCACATAGTCACCAGGTGTCCCCTGTATGGTCGTGCGTAGTCTCCTTAGTCGCCCAAAGAGTCGTAGCGTCTTTCTGGTCGCCGCTGGATTTTCAACATGTTGAAAGTTTTTCGGAGACAGTCGGCGACAGTGGGTTTGAGGCCA
The DNA here is from genome assembly GCF_010909765.2 of Amblyraja radiata. Classification (NCBI taxonomy): domain Eukaryota; kingdom Metazoa; phylum Chordata; class Chondrichthyes; order Rajiformes; family Rajidae; genus Amblyraja; species Amblyraja radiata. The sequence continues at coordinate 1,356,572 of NC_045983.1, read as the reverse complement.
ATGAGGGTAGCTTGACCTCTGACACAGGTGCTGTCGTAATGTCGCCAGGTGATATAGGTTGTCGCCGGTGCTGAGTTTTTTTTTGTTAAAGTAATGATTCTATTTCAAATGTTATGTTGAAGGGCGTCCAGTCGCGACCTACTACGACTATGATGGTCGCCGGCAGTCGCCTAAAAATAGCCTAAGACAGGACCATTAGGGAAAAAATGTTCTCACTGTCCACTCTATCTATACCTCGTCATTTTTGAGAGATACAGCATGGAACAAGGACATTCAGCCGACCGAGTCCATGCCGACCATTAATCATGATGGCGCCGCTGATAGTTACAGAGATAAGGAGGGGCAGGGCCGGCCTTAGGAGGTACGGGGCCCAATTGGGAACCATGTTGGTGAGCCCCAGGTTCCCAGCCAAGGTCTGTAGCTTCATATAAATATAAATAGCCTATTATAGACTTTATATCTCTATGGTAGAATGGAAAGTAATCAAAATGTGCGCTTAAAAAGTGCGTGCGGGTTAATGGATCAAACAGATCTAAGCTACATTTTAATGTAAAATTGCATACATGTAAGCCTACAAGTAACAAACAAAATGTGTAGATCACCTCTGAAAAGTACATAGTTACAATACCACTTGTTTTGGTGACTGTGAATTGAAAAAAAAGTAATTTAATTAACTAGATCCTGGAAAACCAATAACTATTGGTGTGTGTGTGTGTGTGTGTGTGTGTGTTAGTTGTCTGTGCGCAATGTGTGTGTGTGTGTGTGTGTGTGTGTGTGGGAGGGAAGAAGAGAAAGGGAGGGAGGGAGAGAAAGGAGTGAGAGAAGTAGAGAAGGAAGGGAGGGAGGGAAGGAGAGAAAGAAGGGAGGAAGGGAAGGAGAGAAGGGAAAAGAGAGAGGAAGGAGGAGGGAAGAGAGAAGGGAGGAAGGGAAGGGAGGGAGGGAAGGGAGGGAGGGAAGGGAGGGAGGGAAAGGAGGAAGAGGGCCGGCGGCGGGAGCGGATGCTGGGGTCCGGGCGGATAGGTGTGAGCTGAGGCCAAGGTTTGTAAACGTTTTTCCAACCAGCGGCCCGGCCCTCCCTGTATTGATCACCGCATCTCCCCGGGGAGAGGGGTGGAACTGGGGCTGTGTGCATGAAGCACAGCGACTGGAGAGGTGGGAGCGCTGCCCCGGGTCCGTGACGGAACAACCCACCTCCCCCCCCCTTCTCCATTCCCCCTCACACACCCCTCCCCATCTACCCCTTTCTTCCCCCTCCACCCCTCTACTCTCTCTCCACCCCTCTCTCCCCCCTCCACCCGGGGTAGATCTATCCGAGCCGAGAGTAGATTACTCTAACGTGGGGCCCAATTGGGAGCAATTGGTCCAATTGGCTTAAGGCCGGCCCTGAGGAGGGGTATGGGGGCCACAGGGAATTAGAAAGATGTGAGGTGTTATGGAAACAAGGGGGCGGCAGAGCAACTTGACCAGATGAGTTATGGAGACATGAGGTAGTTTTGAACCGTAAAGTGCCACGGATGCAAGGGTGGAGTGGAGGAGGAGGGGGAGGTTCAGAGATATGGAGGGATTTGAGGATCCGAAGAGGTACAGATAGGGCGGGGTATAAAAGGAGGTGTGTAGGGGCTGGACGAGAGCGGGTCGGGGATACAGATTCCAAGGCCCTTGTTACAGCCCATCACCCCTGCACTTTATCCCCATTTATCTGATCGCTGCTAATCCCATTCAGTGAGCTAATCCCATATTGTGTCCGATCGAGGAAAGAGACAGAGAGAGAGAGAGAGAGAAAGCATACTTTGACAAACTCAGTGTGGCAAACCCTGATTTTAAAGAACTAGATGATACGTCAAAACTAAGAATAATCCTTGGCGAAGGAAATACGGCACATCTTGGCGCACAATACGTAACAGCATGCCATAACCTGAGAGACGGTGAATGACCAACATACACATATGTACGCACACACTAATCGACATTAACTGACACTAAGAAATTAATATTGAATTGCTAAACTTGCTATTGTGTTGTACTGCTTACAGCTACAAGAACGTGTAGCAATCAATAAAGGGCTATAGGCCTATTGCGAGTTTATGTACAGGGACATATCTATCCATGCACTGTATACTTGTATTTATACTTATGCATTTTAAATATGTATGTCATGTTTTATACTTTGGCAATATAACAAAGTTTTTATCATGCCAATAAAGTTTTTTTTAATTGAAAAAATTGAAATAGAAATTGAGAGAGAAAGAGGGAGAGAGGGAGGGTGGGAGGGAGGGAGAAAAAGAGAGAAAACGAGAGAAAAAGAGAGAAAAAGATAGGGGGGAGAGAGAGGAGAGGGAGGGATCGGGGGAGGATTGGAGAAGGGGGGGGAGGGGAGTTAAAATTGATTTGTAATGGTTTCTGGTGTTATGGGGAGAAGGCAGGTGAATGGGATTGAGAGGGTAAGATAGATCAGCTATGATTGAATGGTCACGTTTGGCAGAATTTCCTCAATCTGCTCCTAGAATTATGTACTTAAAACCTGATGAAAATTGGAGAGAAAATATGAAGGGTGAATGAGAGTCGAGCGTGAGGGCGAGTGCAGACCTGTGGTCTTCTCGGTTCGGCGCCAATCTCAATCTGGGCGTTACTGTCCGTGGGGCAAGACGTTCGGGGCCAACTATGCCCTCTCACTCTCTATCTCCTCCACTCGCTCTCTCTCTACCCCCTCCCCTGTTTACTCTCTACCCATCTCTTTCCCTTCCTCCCACACACACTGTTCACGGTCCCTCTCCTTGCCTGTCTCGGTATCTCTCTCATCGATTGTTCACTCACTTTTAGTTTCTCTCTCCATACACTTTCTCTTCCTCTCTCTCTCTCTCCATCTCTCTCTCTGTCCCACCCCTTCTCTCTGTTTCACTCACCACCCCGCCCCACAGTATTACAGGCAGTGATTCTGTTAATGGCCCAATCCCTGGGATGATCTCAAGCATTTAATCCCTAAACCAGGATTAGGAACTAATTCCCTAAAGCCTTAAAATCTGGAGATAAATCGAGGTAGAGAAGCACACAAAGAATGAAAGGGGGCAGAGAAAGTGAGAGTAGAGGATAGGCGCAGAGACAGAGGTAGTGTGTGTGTGTGTGTGTGTGTGTGTGTGTGTGTGTGTGTGTGTGTGTGTGTGTGTGTGTGTGTGTGTGTGTGTGTGTGTGTGTGTGTGATGGAGAGAGAGGGGGGGGAGAGGTAGATATATAGAGGGAGCAAGAGAGAGATAGAGAGGGGTAGGGGAATAGTGAAAAAGAGAGACAGACAGGGAGATAGACAGTTACAGAGGGTATGAGAGAACGATGGAGAGACGGACAAAAAGATGAAATGGGACCATGAAGAACAAATAGAGAAACGAGTAAAGGCAGGGAACGAACGAGATGGTGATGGAGAAAATGTCAGAGAAAATCCGACTGGGAGCAAGAGAGAGAATGAAGATATCAGAGGGAAGGAGAGTTGGAGAGGAGCGGCAGAGAGTGATGGGGAAGATGGGTAGTGAGAAAGAGAGAGGGAGTCGAACCAATAAAAGATCAGAGATGAACGGTAGATTGAGTAGGAGGAGAAAGTTGGAGAGAAATTGAGTGCACAGAGAGGGCAGAGAAGACGGGAGGGAGGGAGGGGGTAAGGTAGAGAGCGTGCGGGAGAGAACAATGTTGAGGACATTGTGAGAGAGAGAGAAAGAGAGAGGGAGAGGGGCGAGGGAGGGGGGAAATGGCTGAAAGAGAGGAAAGGGTCAGGGGTGAGAGTATGATTGAAAGGAAGAGGTGGGGAGAAGGAAAGGGGGAGAAAGAGCAAGTGGGAGATAAAGATCTGGTGAATGGGAGAATGGGGACCAGAGAGAGAGAGAGAGATGGATCAGGTGGATGTGGCTGAAGGGGAGGGAGAGATATTAAGGAAACATGGGGAACAGAGAGGGTTGGAACCAATAGACAATAGGTGCAGGCAGTAGGCCATTCAGCCCTTCGAGCCAGCACCGGTGATCATGGCTGATCATCCACAATCAGTACCCCGTTCCTGCCTTCTCCCCATATCCTTTAACTTCGCTATCCCTAAGGGCCCCATCTAACTCGCTCTTGAAAGCATCCAGAGAACCAGCTTCCACCGCCGTCTGAGGCAGAGAATTCCACACACTCACAACTCTCTGTGTGCAAAAGTTCCTCCTCATCTCCGTTCGAAATGGCTCACCACTTAACCCACAGAGGCAGTCGAGTTCTGGAGGGTTAGAGGTCGCGCTGTTAGCCGAGGGTGCGAGAGGGTGTGGTGCACTGTGGGTGGTATAGTCCGATCTCGATGCTGCCCCAGTCTTGGGGACACTCGACATCTACACTGGGTGCAATGGGTCCACTATAGGTGATGGAGGTGGATATCTGTACTGTCCGGATCATCACTACCCTTTGAGGACATTGAACTTTGTCTTTGGAACTATGTGGCAGTGATGCAGTGAGAGCTGCTGCCCCATGTGGCCATAGACCCGGGTTCGATCCTGACTGCGGGTGCTGTCTGTGCCGAGTTTGTACCTTCTCCCTATCACCGCTCCGGGTTCCGCACATATTCCAAAGACGTGCAGGTTTGTAGGTTAATTGGCTTCTGTACATTTCATCGAGTGTGTAGGATACAAAAATGCAATAAAATAGAACAGGTGTGCGGGTGATCGATGGTCGGCGTGGACTCGGTGGCCCGAATGGCCTGTTTTTAATCGTATATCTAAACGGATGCGCTACTAGTTTATTCTGCACTCTCTATCTCGGTATTTGTTCGATTTAATGTACTTGATTGATTGTATTTATATATGCTACATCTGATCGGTTTGGACAGCTAGTTCGGTACATTTGACAATAACAACTAAACTTCAACCTATCCCTGACACGGCAACACGCAACCTCACATTGAGTACAATATGGGTTGTTATAGGGATCTCTGTGCAATCCGCTGCTTTAATAAACTACACATCGAGGCAATTTCAGCAAAACGCATGTTTAATAGAACTCTGGAGTAGCTCTTTTCGCCCGCACTGAACATTTCCGAGACCTCACCCTGCCCGAGGCCTGGGTTAACACCAAGTTACAGTCTGGGTGCCTCATCCTGCACCCCCCCCCCCCCCCCCCCCCGCCCACCCATATCCATCCTCACCACCCCTCTCCCTCCAGACTCCCATCTTTCAGCCAGAGTGGCCGATCATGACGGTGGGTGGGAGCGTGTTCCTTCAAAGCCTTTAACCCCCTCCCCTCCACAGCCGCACTTCCACCTCTGACAGCCCAACTTCCTTGCCACGTGACTATCTCCCTCTCCCTGTCCCCCTCCTTCTCTCCTGCCCCTGACTTCCTTGCCTATTCCCCCCGCTCCCTCGCTCTCTGCGTGTTGTGGGACAGTGAGATCTGGGAGTACAGGTGCATGGTTCGCTGAAAGTGGCTCACCAGCTGGATGTGGTGGTGATTTATGACACAACACCAAGTGCTGGAGCAGCTTCACTGAGCAACCCCAGCACTCTGTGTCTTTTGTAAACCAGCATCCGCAGTTCCATGTTTCTGCACAATGTAAACAATTGCTTGCCTTCATTGGGAAAGTAATTGAGGGCAAGGGTTGGGACCTCATGATACAGCTGTACAGGTCAGTGGCCAGACTACACCTGGAGAATTGTATGCCATCTGCTCACCCAGTTACAGGAAGTGTGGCATTTATCGGAAAGGGTGCAAAATGGATTCACCAGGTCGTTACCAGGGCTTGCGGGCTTGAGTGGTTGGATAGACTGCGGCCGTTTACTTCAGAGCACAGGAGGCTGTGATAACCTTCCTGATGTGTATAAAATCATGTGTGACGTGCATTAAGTGAACGCTCAAGGGCCTGTCCCACTTGGGCGTCATTTGCACATTATGCAGGTGGCGCTCGAAGATTTTGTGAATCCCAAAATACTGGGGCGCCGCGCGTGGCCGCGCATTACTGCCTACGTCACCACGCACCATGCGTGTGTATTGCACGCCATGCGCGCGTCGTGATGCGTAAATGATGTTGCATAAATGACGCGCAAATGACGCCCAAGTGTCACAGGCCCAGTCTGTATTCCAGTTGAGAGAATTCTAAAACTAGAGGGCGTGGGTTTGTTGAGGGGGAGGGGTACAATTATGAGGCACCTCGGTGGTAACGTTTAACCTCAGAGGGTAGTCTGTATCTGGAATGAGCTGCCAGAGGAAGCAATAGAAGCAGATACACCAACAGCATTTAAAATACCCTGACCATGGATAGGAAGGGGAGGGGGGGGGGTTAGAGGTTTATGGGACAAATGGGACTAGCGCAGCATTGCAACTGGGGCGGCAAGACCATAGTGGGTGAGAGCCAATTCCCATGCGGTACAGCTCGACAACTCTCTCCCACCCACCACTTTTCTCGTCTCCCTCCATTTCCCTCTTGCTCGCTCTTCCTCCGAACCAACCCTCCCTCCCCTCCCCTCTTCTATCTCCCTATCTCCCTCGGGAACATGGCCCCTCACCTCCGGGCGACCTCTACTGCATTAACCTCCCCCACCAACCTGCTGGCAGAGAGGCTCCGTCAGCCCAGGAGATAGAACGATGGCCATTCCTCCCCGCTCTTCCCCCGCCGCCCAATCAGAGCTCATCCTTCCCAGGCCGCCCCGCCACAACCGGCTCCGCCCTCCTCCGCTCCCGCTGTGTCTGCCGTCTGCCACCGGCCGGCCACTCCTCCTCCGCAGGGCGCGGGAGCCCTTTGTCCGGCTCGTGGCTACGGTCGACCGGCATGGGATCCGGAAACAGTTCCTGGGTCAGGGCGTCGATCTGAGAGCGGCCCTGTGGGGGGGAGAGAGAGAGAGAGGGTGAGCACAGGGAGATCCCACTGCATCCAGGGTGACCACAAGGAGGTTCCACGGGAGACAGAGAGCACGGAGAGATCCCACGGGGCTAGGAGAGCACAGGGAGATCCCACAGGAGAGAATGAAGATTCCACGGGGAAGCCCCATTAGCACCAGGGAAGTCCCAGCAACGGGGAAGAGAGCACGGACCGATCCCACAGAAAGATCCCACAGAAAGATCCCACAGGCAGAGAGAGGTGGGAGGATGGTGTGCGGGGTGAGGACGCTGGGGGGTTTAGTGACGGGGGGCTGAGTGGGGATTCGGGTAGCGGATACTAGGTATGGCAGTAGGGGCAGGCTGCAGAAGGGGAGAGGGGCAGTCAGTGAGGTCAGGGACAGACGGTTGGGGTGAGGATGGGCAGATGGTGAGTGGATCATGGACAGACGTGGGAGGTGCCGACATTGGGTCCGTGGTGGCAGCGAGGGGGGGGGGGGGGGCAGAGTCACGGGGATGGTCAGATGGTGGGGCCTAGGGAAGGGTAGATGGGTCACTCACCTTCTCGTTGTGCCTGGGGTCGAGGGTGTACCACAGGACGAGAGCACAACGTTGACCCCTTGTCACACCCCCAACACCATGGGACGTCCCGTCACCCCACCTGAAGGTCAGCAGGCGTCCGCACCTGGGAGTGACCTCCACCTGAGGGGATAAACAGAGTGAGGGTTCAATCGGCAGGTCAACCTGACCCACTTGCTCGAGTCAGAGTGAAGCCTCCTCCGCACAGTCCCATCACACACTCCCGGGCTCTGACACAGACTGAAGTTCTCTGTGCACTGTTCTGTTCTTTGATCATTTACATCAATAATCTCCCTCCCGCCCCAATTGCCTTACCCAGATGAGATGGGTGAAGACAGTTTGAACAGTGCTTTGGATTTCTGTCAAGTCTGAGAGGCCTCGGGTGGACCTGGAGAAGAAGCCTTGTTTGGAAGCATCAAAGTCGGCGAGGAAGTTCGACTGATATACTTCTTACTTATCTGGAGAACACTGCTTCTCTGCTCATTTGAACCGCTCCTTCACTATCGTACTACATCAACTGCTGGTTATGCTGATTTACAGCAACAATAGTGTTCTACTTGGCATCAAAATGGCGCGGTGGGTAGATCTGCTGCCTCACAGCGCCAGAGACCTGGGTTCCACCTCGGGTGCTATCTGTGTGGAGTTTGCACATTCTCCTCGTCACTGCGTGAATTGCTTCCCACGACCCAAAGTATTGCGGTTTTTCAGGATCGACCTCTGTAAAATAAGTGCTCCTAGTGTGCAGGGAATGTATACGAAAGTGGAATAACATCGAATTAGTATGAACGGATGAACAATGGTCGAAACGAGCCTGGTTTCCGTGGGCCGAAGAGCCTATTCCATGTTCTACCTCTAAACTAAATTAAATAAAGTTATATTGGTTGGTAAAAGTACAGATGATCAATGTCAGGTCACTCCTCAAAGAGGACATGTTTAAGGTGAGAGGGGAAAGATTTGATGTGATGCAAGCGTGCATATATGGAGACTCCAATGGGGGAAGGTGAGCATAGGGTGGATGGAGCACAGGGAGATCCCACGGGAGAGAACGAAGGCCAGGGAGGTCGATCTTAGGTGTCGAACACCTAGACGTAGGTGTCAAACACCTAGATGTAGCAATGTTACAACATTTTGAGATTTTAAAAATCAAGTCTGTAATTTATCCCATCAGATAAAGCATAAAAATAAGTTTAATTTGACACCTAATTCACTTTCATATCTCAAGTATTTAAAAAGTTATGGCCATTTTCATACTCGGAAATGAGCATCTTGTTCCCTATTGATTTTCTATGGACATAACAAAAAAGTTGTGATCGTGAACAGTCAAAAGCCCATAACTTTCTTAAAAATTAAGAGAACTGAATGAAATTTTCAGTTATCATAGATTGAAGCATTCTGAAACAAATATAAAATAATCTTACTTGGATGACCTGAAATTAAAGCATATAATTAGTTAGTTACCTAATTGTAGCTAATTTCAGACTTCAATTACTAGATCTAAACATCTATCCATTTCTTAATAAATGATTAACATTTTTAAATAGCCTAAATGTCCAAATAATATTCACAAATAATTCACAATAAAACATGATTTTTAAATCTCATTTACATTAATTTATAGGCCAAATGGAAGGAATTCAGTGCTCAATTGCTGTAAATAAATGCCCATTTAAATCAGCTTTCCAGTGGGTCCCTGTGGAACGCGCTGGTTTAGAACGTTCACATTGCGGTAGATTTGTGCCCTCAAATGCCCAGAAAAATACTGCGCGATATAATGGGGCCAAATTGAGCTACTCGCAATAGTAAACTTTGTATAACGGGATCTTTAGAAGCCCTTTTTAATGTAAAAATATACAACCTTCCTTCTGCTATCTGCTTTATGAGACCCTTCGGTTGCTGGCGGTCGCGGGTTTAGAGATTGATTTTTAAACTACTATAACTATTATTCAAGGCCTTTAAACCTAATAATAGCTTTTGCGACGGGGTCTTCCAGCGATTTTTCGTTAATAATTAACTAGGCTGAACATCTTCGATTTGAACAGCCTAGAGAAAATCGCGTTTTAAACCCGCCCCCTCTAAACGGCGCCAAAATCGCGCACACCCGTAGCGGCAGATTTTCAAAGACGCTTCAGGTAGGCTTTGCAACATACCTACTAGATGCTGATTTGGGAGCAACAAACTCCATCCATCTCCAGTGCCTTCATGAAGTGGCTGCCGACTGTATATTTCACAAGCATATATCTTCTGCGTCTCGGCAGCCTCCAATGTGCTGGCGCTGTGCTCGGGCCAACACTTGAAGGGCAGAGTTCTTCCCATTGTGCACACAGGCTGGGTCCACATACCGGCACTTTAACAGCCAACTGATGGAGGACGGCTGGTACCAGGATTCATTCCGACAGTTCTGGTCGGAGTGGACATTGTAACCGGCGGAGGCTTCCCTTCCCTAAGTCTACAGTGGGGTATGGAAAAGATCACACGTGTCTCTTTGGTCAGGAACATGCATGGGGGTCGACCAAGGACAGGATTCTATGATCGGCTGGATTGAGAGAGTTACTCGACATAACCTAGCTGCTAATACAGAAACCTCCCCGTGGTGCAGCCTGGGAAACATTGAATGGCATAATCTGATATTATTACCACCAGTAGGCCAATATCTGTATACTTACCCAAGCAATCTACTAGATGACGATGTCGAAGCACCACAGACACTCGCCCTCCTCGGGGCCTGCACTGTCAATCGCCTCAATCAATATTGAAGGCTTCTCCAGATGCAAGGCAGACATACTAGCGACAGCGGCCAAACGCTTCGACATAGTGAGCATGCAGGAAACCCACACCGGCCCTACACAACACCGACCAGCCATCCCTGGAATGAAGCTGGTGGTCGAGATCCGACACAGACAGTATGGGTCAGCTGTATTCAGCAGACCAAACCTCGCGATCGAAGAGGTCTGCACCCACACCACCGAAGGGCAAATGGAAACCATCACAGTTGCCCTCCCAAACATCTCTGTCACATCAGTGTATAAACCCCCCCAAAGTCCGTTCCTCCACTCTGAACTGCCAGACAGATGCAAGAGGAAATACCACATTAGCATTGGGGACTTCAATGCCCATAGCTCATTGTGGGGCTATGAAGTGAACAATCAAGATGGAGATGAAGTCGAAACCTGGCTCGAGTCGAAACACCTGACCCTGATCCATGACGCCAAACTGCCAAAATCTTTCCACAGTGCCAGATGGAAACGAGGATATAACCCAGACCTTGTTTGTGTGAGCAGCGAACTATCATCCAGAGCTGTGAAAGAGGTCCTGGACCCTATCCCCCATACGCAACACCGGCCAATCACCATAACCATCCGATCCGCTCTCCAAGCAACAACTGTCCCCTTCCGCAGAAGGTTCAATCTGCGGAAGGCCGACTGGCTGTCATTCCAACAGGAGATCGAAGACTCCATCCCCAGCATTCCATCACACCCCAACAACTATACCATGTTCACAGAACTGCTGAAAAGGTCAGCCAGGCGACATATACCAAGAGGATGCCAGACCGAGTACATCCCCGGGCTGTCGAAAACATCCAACGGTCTACTGAAAGCCTACCACAGGGTATACCACGAGGACCCTTTCTCCTCCACCACCATGGAACTCGGAGAGATCCTGTTGAACACAGTCGGGGAGGACCGAAGGCAGGTCTGGAAGGAGTTGATAGAAAACACCAACATGACCAATAACAGCAGGAAGGCATGGGCCACAATCCGCCGCCTCGGTGAAGACCATACCACATCACCCACGCTCACAACAGTCACAGCAAACTCAGTTGCAGCACAGCTGGTGGCAAACGGTCGTAGCCAAAACTGGCGCAGACCCACAGGAGAATACCGCCGGACAGCGGTAACAGACCGCCTACAACCAGCCAGCGCTCTCACCAAGCCCTTCGACCTAGAAGAACTCGAAGCTGCAATGAGCATGCTGAAACCTGGGAAAGCAGCAGGAATCGACGATGTACTGACGGAAATGATACAGCACCTTAGACCTAAAGCAAAGACCTGGCTCCTAGCAATGCTGAACTCATGCATGGCACAGAAAACAACCTCACCTGTATGGAGAAAGGCCAAGACTGTCGCAATTCCCAAACCTGGAAAGGACCCATCATCCCCAAAGAGCTACAGACCCATTTCCCTCCTCTGCATCACCGACAAGCTCTACGAGAGGCTACTACTCCAACGCCTTATGCCACTTATAGACTCCAAGCTTACTAAAGATCAAGCTAGCTTCTGCCCTGGCCGCTCCTGTGCCGGGCAGCTACTGAACCTCACCCAACACATTGAGGACGGTTTTGAGTGCAAACTCATCACCGGAGCAGCTTTCATAGACCTCACCGCTGCCTACGACACTGTCCAGCACCGCACCATGATCAGGAAACTTTTTGACATGACTGGTGACCTCGACCTGTGCCAAGTCATCAAAAGCCTTCTCAACAACTGGCGCTTCTTCGTTCAACTAAACGACAAGAAGAGCAAATGGAAAGCCCAAAAGAATGGCCTACCACAAGGCAGCGTACTGGCCCCCCTCCTCTTCAACATCTACACCAACTACCAACCACTTCCCCCACAATGCCGCCGCATCATCTATGCTGATGACCTCTGCATCACCACCCAACAGGAGAACTTCCAGAAGATCGAGTCTGTCCTGGAAAGCGCCCTCCAAGAGATGACAACCTACTACAATAACAACCACCTGAAACCCAACCCATCAAAAACCCAACTATGCAGCTTCCATCTTAAAAATCGAGATGCAGGAAAACAACTGAGCGTCTCATGGGATGGCCGCAAACTCTCCAACCACTTCCACCCCGTGTACCTCGGAGTCACACTCGACAGGACACTCTCTTTCAAAACCCACCTTCAGAACACCAAAGCCAAGGTCAACACTCGCAACAACATCCTGCGCAAACTGGTAAACTCAAAGTGGGGCGCTGATCCACCAACCATCCGTGCAACTGCCCTAGCCCTGTGCTTCTCCACAGCTGAATACGCGTGCTCAAGCTGGAGCCGCTCCCACTGCACCAAACTGGTCGACACAGCCCTCAACGACACCTGCCGCATTATAACGGGATGCATAAAGACAACGCCAGTCCCGTGCCTCTACGCCCTAGCTGGTATTGCCTCCCCCCCCCATATCAGACGATCCATCGTCGCCCAAGACGAGCGGAGAGCACAGGAGATCGATACCAGGCACCCCCTGCACGGACACACAGCACCTCCACCCCGACTGAAATCCAGAGCCAGTTTCTTGCAGACAGTCCCACCTCTCCAGACAACCAAAGAAACAGCAAGGACCAACATCTGGAAAGATGAATGGAACCAGCTCAACACACGAGCCCACGACTGGATGGAGAGAGGAATCACTCCGACTGAATGCCTTGCCAGCGGGTACGACCTCCCATGGCCAACCTGGAAGACCCTCAACAGATTACGAGTGGAGCAGGGGAGGTGCAAAGCACTTATAAAAGCATTGAACTACCAGGCAGAAGACACATGCAGCTGTGGAGCAGTACAGACAATGTCCCACCTACTGGAGTGTGACGACGCCCCCCCAGTGCAGCCCCCAGGACCTGGCTGAACTGACCCGACCAGCTGTGACCTGCGCCAGATACTGGCAGAACGACATCTGAGATTGTAACGGACTCGAAGAAGAAGACCTAGCGAGGGATAAACCTCTGGGGACTCATTCCAGTGTCGATTGTAGCAAAAGATGGAACGCTGAGGGACTGCAGGTTTAGTGGTCCTAAGGTTCGAGCGTGGTGGGTCCAGGGGCTGGATCGTGTTTCACCTCCTTCATGTCCGCAGACAGCTTCCGGAGCTGCTCGCCGATGGCGGCACCTTTCTCACAGATTGGGAGAGTGAGTCAACCGGGTCCTTTCATGAGACTCTCTTTGTGTAGGATTCGTCCAGTGAGGTTGTGTGAAGGGTCTTGTGGGAAGACGTACTGTAGCAACAGCCCACCTAGAGGATATCGAACACCTAGATGCTCCCCGATATCAGAATCAGTGCCCTCCACCAGCTGAGGAGAGGCAATTCCCTGAGGCTGGGTGGAGCCAACTGGGATCTCCTGGCAGCGGCGTTCATGAAGTCCTGAGGGGGAAGTCTGGTGATGCCCCTGTCATACACTGGGCAGTTGTAGTACTGCTGCCCTGAAAAGGTGCTCTCCACCTTTTAATGAACCAGCGCCCAGTCTCTCTCCTCAGCACACATGACCTTTGAATGGGCAATGGCAAATCATGTGGTATCCATGTTGGCCCAAGTGTTTGTAAGGTCATCAGTGATAGGAGCAGAATTAGGCCATTCGGCCCATCAAGTCTACTCCACCACCTGACACTGTGGGTGAGAGAGAGAGAGAGAGAGAGATGGGGGGAGAGATGGGGGGAGAGATGGGGGAGAGATGGGGGAGAGATGGGGGAGAGATGGGGGAGAGATGGGGGAGAGATGGGGGAGAGATGGGGAGAGAGATGGGGAGAGAGAGGGGGAGAGAGAGGGGTAGAGAGAGGGAGAGAGAGAGAGAGAGGGAGAGAGAGGGAGAGTGGGGCAGAGGAGGGAGAGATAGGGATGGAGAGGGGGGAGAGAGAGAGAGGGAAGGGGGAGGAATAGAAAGAGAGAGGGGGAGAGAGAGGGGAGAAGAGAGAGAAGGGGGAGGGGGAGGGTGAGGGAGAGAAGGGGAGGGGGGAAGAGGGAGAGGGAGAGGGGAGAGAGACAGAGAGAGATGGGGTCACACTTACTGTAACATTTTGAGTGTTGAGATCCATGAAGAGCAAATTGCCTCCTGCAAACTCATCGTTGAGGTAGAGGTGTACACTGGAGGATGAGAAAGGGAGGTCAGACCAGGACAGACAGAAAGGGGACAGACGCGGCAGAGGTCAAAGAAGTGGGTGAGAGAAAAGAGGGGGAGAAAAGAGGAGAGCAAAAGAGGGGAGAGAAAGGAGGGGGGGGGAAGGGGGAGGTAGAAAAGGAGAGGGAAGGAGGGGGGATGGGGAGGGAAGGGGAAGGGAAGGGAGGTGGAAGGGGGTAGGGATGGGGAGACGGGGAGAGGGAAAAGGGGGCAGGAATGGGGGAGGGAAAAGGGGGAGGGAATGAGGGGGGAGGGTGGAGGGAAGATGGGAGGGAAGGGAAGGAGGGGAGGAGAGGGGGTGGGAAGGGAGGGAAGGGAATGTGAGGGGGAGGTTGGGGGGCGTTACGGAAGGTTTGGGGAGGGGAGGGATGGAGGGAGCGGGGAGGGGGGTTGGGGTGATGTGGGTACAGTGGACAAGGGGTATAGGGTAAAAGAGAGTAGTGGGTGGAAGGGGCTGATGAGGATGGGAGGGAATGGGAAGGAGTAGGACTGTGAGTGAGTCAGAGAGAGTGGGGAAATGATTCAGGTTGAGGGATGATGGGAGGGGGAGAGGAGTCGGGGTTGACTGGAGGAGTGGGATGGGCTGGAGAAGAGGAAAGTGGGGAGGGCTGGGATGTCAGCAAAGAGCTCACCCCGTGAACGGAACGAGATCCAAAATCACGTTGGGATTGACTGACACACCACGGGAACAGGTCATTTGGTGCACAATGTCAGCACTAGCAGCCATATTAATCCTTCACCTTCAAGTGCTGGTCTTGACACTAACTGCTGTCCGGGATTCTCTTCCACCCCCATCATCCAACAGTGTGTTCTGGCCCTCATCATCTGCAACAGGCTTCATGTAGACATCATCCACTGCCCTACTCCCATTGATAACCTTTGTCACCTCCTCATAAACTTCAAGCACGTTAGTAAGGCATGACCTGCTACATACAAGGACATGCTGACTCGCTCTAATCAACCCATTTTCTCCCAAATGGGAATAGATCCTATCCTGAAGAATCCTCTCCAACAGCTTCCCTATGGGGTGGGAGATTGCAACCTTCACGTGGTCCACCCTGCTTCAACGAATGCAATCAACCTGCCGTGCACAAACCGAAGATCAAACAGAACAAGTTGTCTTACAAATTTAGGCTGTGCACGCCATAAGCAAGAAGAAGGAGCTTTCCTACCACTGATATGAGGCTCAACAGCCTATAATTTCATAGATCCTCTCCACTTCCCATCATAAACAAAGAATAACATTAGCTACTCTCCAGTCCCATGGGACCTAGCCTGTGGCTAAAGAAGACATAAAGATCTTCATCAAGGCTCCTGCAATCTCCTTCCTTGCCTCTATTAATAAGCTGGGATAGGTCCCATAATGTTAGAGGATTTATCCTCAATGCTCCTCAAGGGCCCCAACACCTTCTTCTTCTTCAAAGTATTTTAATGGCTGAAGATTTTCATGTGAGAAGAAGGATCTCGACCCAAAACGTCACCCATTCCTTCTCTCTAGAAATGCTGACTGTCCCGCTGAGTTACTCCAGCATTTTGTGACTACCTCCTTCTCCGTGATCTCAAACTGCCCTTGCAGAGTGGTATTCCCCACCCACACTGATGTCACAGTCCTTGTTGACCTTCTCCTCAGTGAAGGCAAATGCAAATACTGATTTAATACCTCTTCTACATCCTCTGACTAAGAAGATCAAGCAGAAATTCCCTTCTTTGCCCTTGATCTTCTACTGGTTACCTTTATTTTGAATGTATGAATGCACGAAAGGCATGGGATTCTTCCAGCCTATGTGATGAAGCCAAGTGTGCAAACAACACCTTCACCACCCTGTCTCCACAAGCAGAGAACCATGCACCTGAACCCCTGGGACCCCACACACTCCCCAGAGCCTGACCACTTTCTGTGCAAGTCCTGCCCTGGTTCAACATTCCAGAACACACTGCCTCGCACATTTAGGGATTAAACAGTGGGAAACTGGAACGGGTCTGGAACGGGGGATCATGTCGATGGGGCCTTTACCTGAAGTTACGGGCTCCCCCTGCAGACCCTTGTCGGCTGCATTCACTGCCCTCCGGCTCCTCCAGACAACTCCGGGATGTGGGTGTGGCCTCGTTACCTGGGCATGGGAACCAGAGAAAGGGACATCCTCTCAGAGTTGCACCTCTTGCACTAGGGCGCGGGAGTGACGCAGCGGGGGGGAGAGAGGGGAGCACGGGGAGGGGAATTGGGGAAACGAGAGGGGGGATGGGAGACACTGAGGTGGGAGCACAAGGGGACGGGGAACACAGCAGGGTGAAGGAGCATAGAGGGTGAGGTAGCACAGGGAGGGGTGGAGGAGCACAGGGTATGAAATAGAAAATAGGTGCAAGTGTAGGCCATTTGCTCTTTCGACCCAGCACCACCATCCAATATGATTCTGCCTGATCATCCAAAATCTGTACCCCATTCCTGCTTTTCCCTACCTCCCTTTATTCCTGTAATCCTAAGAGCTAAATCAAACTCTCTCTTGGAAAAATCCTGTGAATTGGCCTCCGCTGCCTTCTGTGGCAGAGAATTCCACAGATTTACAACTTTCTGGGTGAAAAAGGTTTTCCTCATCTCAGTCTCGAATGGCCTATCCCTTATTCTTAAACGCGACTCATGGTTCTGGACTTCTCCCAACATGGGGAACATCTTTCCTGCATCTCGCCTGTCCAATCCCATAAGAATTTTATATGTTTCTATAAGATACCCTCTCATCCTTAATTCCAGTGAATACAAGCCCAGTCGACCCATTCTTTTATCATGTGACAGTCCCGCCATTTCAGGAACTAACCCGGTGAACCTAAGCTGCACTCCCTCAATAGCAAGAATGTCCTTCCTCAAACTAGGAGGCCAAAACTGCACACAATACTCTAGGTGTGGTCTCACTTGGGCCCTATACAGCTGCAGTACGACCTCCTTGCTCCTATACTCAAATCCTCTCGCTATTAAGGCCAACATTCCATTAGCTTTCTTCACTGCCTGCTGTACCTGCATGCTTACTTTCAGTGACTGATGTACAAGCACACCCTGGTCTCATTGCACCTCCCCTTTTCCTAATCTGACACCATTCAGATAATAATCTGCCTTCTTGTTCTTGTCACCTAAGTGGATAACCTCACATTTATCCACATTATACTGCATCTGTCATACAGCTGCCCACTCACCCAACCTATCCAAGTCACCTTGATGCATCATTAGCATCCTCTTCACAGCTACACTGCCACCCAGCTTTGTGGCATCGGCAAACTTGGAGATGTTACATTTAATTACTTCATCTAGATCATTAGCATATATTGTAAATAACTGGGATCCCAGCACTGAGCCTTGCGGCCCCCCACGAGTCACTGCCTGCCATTCTGAAAAGGACCCAGTAATTCCTACTCTTTGCTTCCTGTCTGCCAACCAGTTCTCTACCCATGTCAATACCTTTCCCACAATACCATGTTGTCCAATTTTGCACACTAATCTCTTGTGTATGGGGGAGCAAGAGGGGGGTGGGGAAACACAGGGAGCCCGAGGGATGGGGGGGGGGGGGGGGGAGCACGTGGGGGGGGGGGGGAGCACGTGGGGGGGGGGGGAAGCACGTGGGGGGGGGGGGAAGCACGTGGGGGGGGGGGGGGGAGCACGTGGGGGGGGGGGGGGGTGGGGGGGAGCCCGAGAGATGGGGAGCACGGGAGGGGGGTGGGGGAGCACAGGAGGGGCAAGTGAGCATGGGAGGGGGTTTGGGGGTGTACAGGGGGGAACACCAGGGTGGTGGGGTGTACAGGGGTGAGAGGCAGGAGAGCACAAAGGGGGAGATGGAGCACCAGGGTGAGCACAGGGGGAGGGAGCGCGGTAGTGAATGTGGAGGGGGGGAGGGGGGGAGGGGGGGGAGCGCAGAAGGAGACGCAGTGTGTACCACGGGATCTGGTGCCAGGGCAATGGGAGTCTGGGAAGGGAGTGCTAGAGGCAACGCACAGTGCAGCGCGGGGACTAGACCAGGGTTGATTGCAGCGTGGCGGAGGAGGGAGGGGGCAGGAGTGTAGGGTCTGGTTCCAGGGACGATGAGAGCGTGGGGGGAGGTGCGCAGGGCCTGGTCTTGCGGCAATGGGAACATAGCGAGGGGGGCGGGTGGGGCAAGGGGCCTGGTCTCAGGCCGATGGACACGTAAGCAGCACACCCCTGCCCCCACTCACCTGCAGGCACGGAGCGGCAGGACAGGTGGGAGAAGGAGAAGTGCAGGGGGCCCGGCGGCAGGAAGAGGTGCTCTACGATGGAGCGGCAGCGTTCTGTCACCTGCCGGTAAAGCTGGGCCACGTCACGCCTCACCTTCCCGGCCCTGGACAGCTGAGAGCACAGGCTCAGAGGTCAGCGCTATACCAGATACAGGCCCACTCCCACAGCCCCCCGCACAGCCCTCCCTCTCTTCCTCTCGCCACCTCCCTCTCTCCCCAACCGCTCCTTCACTCCCTCCACCATATGAGCATTCCTTCCCTCTCTCCCTCCCTCCAACTACCTCTCCATCTACCACCACCTCTCCCTCCCTGCCTCTAGTTGCTCACTCCCTCCTTCACTCTCCCTCCATCATTCCCTCCCTCCATTTATCTCTGCTTTCCAATCTACCTCCCTCTCTCTCCCTCACTTTCTTTCTCCCCATTGCTCATTTCACCTCCCCCCCCCCCCCCCATCTCTCTCCCACAATACCTCGGCTATATATTAGCTACCGAAATGGGCAGAAAAATGTCAGATGGAGTTTAATCCAAAGCAAGCGTGAGGTGTAGCTCTTTGGTAGGTGGAATAGAGTCATAGAATGATACAGTGTGGAAACAGGCCCTTTGACCCAACTTGCCCACACCGGCCAACATGTCCCAGCTACACTAGTCCCACCTGTCAGAATTTGGTCCTTAGCCCTCCTGTCCTATCCATGTTCCAGTCTAACTGCTTCTTAAATATTGGGATAGTCCCTGCCTCAACTACCTCCTCTTGCAGCTTGTTCCATTCATCACCCACCCTTTGTGTGAAAATGTTACCCCTCAGGTTCCTATTAAATCTTTTCCCCTTCACCTTAAACCTATGTCCTCTGGTTCTCAATTCACCTACTCTGGGCAAGAGACTGTGCATCATCCCTGGCCCTCACTCCGACCCTGTCCCCTACCCCGACTCTAACACTCACCATGACCCCACCATTCACCCTGATCCTGCCCCCATCCCCAAACCTGACCCTCAGCCTGATGCCATCTCTGATCCTCACACCAAACCCTCACTATACCCGCTGCTCACCCTGACCCCACCCTGATCCTGTTCCCATCGCTGACCCGCACTCTGACCCCCTCACCTTCAACACCTGAAGGAGATCCAGTCCCACCGGCAGGGGTGGTGCCGAGCGCCCATCTCCGCTCCACTGGGAAAGTTCCTCTGCAGTCTGGGGTGCGGAAGGAAGCAGAGTGGGGTTCAGTGTCTCTACCCCCTTCCCTCCTTCACCACCGTTGCCCCAGGGGGGGACGTCCCCTGGTCAGGCACTGTCCAGGGACCGGAATGCAGAGGTCGGAGACTGTGGGGTTCAGAGGTCAGAGGTCGGGCAGGTGAGGGGTCAGAGTGGAGGGCATATGGTGGGATAGGGTCACTGCACAGGAGACAGTCACAGATCCAGGGAAGTGATCAAGGGTCAAGGGCCACATGGAGCCACAGGTGGGTGGGGTGAGAGTTCAAAAAGGAATAGATTGGTTTGTGAAGGTCGCACGCAGAGTTCAGGGGCAGAATAAGACCAGGTCAAGTGTCACGATCTGCAGCAGTGGGGATTAGGCCAATTGGCAGTTGAGGCAAGACTTCGATGTCCTGGGATGTCAGGACTTTCATATGAAGAAAGATTGGATAGACTCGGCTTGTACTCGCTAGAATTTAGAAGATTGGGGGGGGGGAACTTATCGAAACGTACACAATTCTTAAGGGGTTGGACAGGCTAGATGCAGGAAGATTGTTCCCGATGTTGGGGAAGTCTAGGACAAGGGGTCACAGCTTAAGGATAAAGGGGAAATCCTTTAAGACCGAGATGAGAAAAACATTTTTCACACAGAGAGTAGTAAATCTCTGGAACTCTCTGCCACAGAAGGTAGTTGAGGCCAGTTCATTGGCTATATTTAAGAGGGAGTTATATGTGGCCCTTGTGGCTAAGGGGATCAGGGGGTATGGAGAGAAGGCAGGTACAGGATACTGAGTTGGATGATCAGCCATGATCATATTGAATGGCGGTGCAGGCTCGAAGGGCCGATTGGCCTACTCCTGCACCTATTTTCTATGTTTCGAGGGGTAAAAGGTCAGGTTGGGGAGGGTCTGTGTTAAGGATAGGGTCAGGGGGGTCATGGGTCAGAAATCGCAGAGGACGATTTGATCAAAAGTGGACAGGGTTATAGTCCGGGGAAAGCTTTGGTCGAGTTGGGGGTAAAGATCAGGGGTCGTGCGCAAGGGGATCAGTTGTCAGGAGCCGGGCTGCTGCATGACTCACGTTGGCCAGGTCCCGCATCCGCTCACACTCGCTGTGGCTCAGTGCCCCGTCCAGCACCATCTCCTCCGGCCCCCTCAAGCCAGTCTCCTCCACGATCAAGAGGCCCTCCAGGCCTGGCCACGAGGCTGCGGGCAAGAGTGGAGGGGCATCACCGCGGGGGCAGGAGACGGACTATGCCCTCTCCCAGAGACTACTCGGCCCATCTCCCATCCTTGAGATCACTCGGCCTATCACCCCTCACTGAGACCACTCGGCCCATCTCCTCTCCCCAAGACCACAGCCCATCTCCCCTCACCCAAGCCCACTCAGACAATCTCCCCTCCCCTGAGACCACTCAGACCATCTCCCCTCCCCAAGATCACTCATCCCATCTCCCCTCCCCTGAGACCACTCAGCCCATCTCCCCTCTCCGTGATTCCTCGGCCCCTCCCTGGAACAACTGGGGATACATACTGAGAGCAATTGGCCCTTCTCTGGGAAAGCAGGAGGCCTCAGCCCCACCCAGCCTCCTGAAATCACCCGACCCATCCCGAGGACAGAAGGTGGTCTCAGCCAGCCCCAACCACCATCTGTGGGACAGCCGGCACGAGTGAGCATGTATTCCGTGGTTGGGTCCAGGGTCAGGGGTGGTGTTGGGGATCAGACACACCTTTGAGGGCGTCCAATCCTCTCCTCGGTTCAGCAGCTTGTTGGGACATCTGATTGTTCGGAGCAGACTTCTGATTCCTCGGAGCAGATATTTGGGGCTTCTCCTCTTCTGTCCTGGGTCACAGCAAACAGACGTCAGAGCAGACAGGGAAGGGTGGGAGTGGGGTCAGCAGTGTCACGGGTGTGGGGAGGGGAGGGTAGCACCCTGGGAGGGGCGTAGAGAAGAGGGAGCGTGATGGGAGGGGAGGGGAGGGCAGGGGAGAAAGAAGCGTCATGGGAGTATGGAGGGGTGGTGAGAGCATCATGAGAATGAATGGGAAAGGGAGCATCGCAGGAGGAGAAGAGTAGGAGTGCTGTGACAGGGAAGGGTTGCAGAAAGCGAGGGGAGGTAAGGAAGGAGCGGTAGTGGAAGCAAGGAGGGAGTGCCACGAAGGGGAGACCAGGAGGACCATGTGGGATGCAAGGAGGACGCGCCATGTGGGTTGGTGTAGAGTTCAGTTAATTCCACAAACCTCTGCTTCTTCCTCACCGACTCGGGGATGATCTCTGCAGGGGTCCAAGAATCCTGAGCAGGGAAAAGGGTTAGTTCGCAGCTGGTCTCTCCTCACACCCTCCCCCCCTAGGAGGGTGAGCCATTCGGCATCAGGGGGCCCTGGGGAACAGAGGGACCTTGGTGTACAGGGTAGGGCACACAACGTGAATGGTGTAGAGTATTGTGGAACAGGGGAACCTTGGAGGAATAAATAGTTTGGGTAATCAGATTACAACATTGTTAGACGGGAGCTGGGGAGAGTAAATGTACCGCAGTTGTTATTGGGTATGTCCACATCCTGCACATCAGTTGATCAAAGTAGAAGACTGCTGTGTTCCAGTCGGGAGGAGGGATAAGGATGGGAGCTTTGGATGACCAAAGCGGTTGTAAAAGTGGTCAAAAAGAAACAAAGAGATGTATGTAAGGTTTAGGAGGATTAAATCAGACCCTTTGATGAATGTAAAGAATGTAGGAAGAAATTCAAGCGGGTGGTTAGAAGGGCCAAAAGGGAAGATGAAATGTCTTTGCTGAGCAGAATTGAAGAAAATCCCAACGGTTTTTATACGTACATTAGAGACAAGACCAGGTAACCAGGGAGAAGGTAGGATTGCTCAAGGATAAAGGAGGGAATTTGTTCTTGGAGTCAGAGGATGTATTCACCCAGGAGAAGGACATGAAGTACAACAAATGAGGGACAATAGACAATAGGTGCAGGAGTAGGTCATTCCGCCCTTCGAGCCATTCAATGTGATCATGGCTGATCATCCTCAATCAGTACCCTGTTCCTGCCTTCTCCCCATATCCCCTGACCGCTATTTTTAAGAGCCCTATCTAGCTCTCTCTTGAAAGTATCCAGAAAACCGGCCTCCACCGCCCTCTGAGGCAGAGAATTCCACAGACTCACAACTCTCTGTGTGAAAAAGTGTTTCCTCATCTGTGTTCTAAATGGCTTACCCCATATTCTTAAACTGTGGCCCCAGGTTCTGGACTCCCCCAACATCGGGAACAGGTTTCCTGCCTCTAGCATACCCAAACACTTAATAATCGTATATATTTCAATAAGAGTATACAAGCCCAGCCGCTCCACTCTCTCAGCATACGACAGTCCCGCCATCCCGGGGATTAACCTTGTGAACCTACGCTGTACTCCCTCAACAGCAAAAATGCTCTTCCTCAAATTTGGAGACCTAAACTGCACACAATATGTCAGGTGTGGTCTCACTAGGGCCCTGAACAACTGCAGAAGGAACTCTTTGCTCCTATACTCAACTCCTCATGTTATGAAGGCCAACATGTCATTCGCTTTCTTCACTGCCTGCTGTACCTGCATGCTTACTTTCATTGACTGATGAACAAGGACCCCCCAGATCCCTTTTCCCCTTTCCCCAATGAATGGAAGACCAAATGTATGGAAGACCAAAATTTTAGAATTGTTTGAGATTAAAAAGGAGGTGGTGTAGGAGCTCTTAAGGAGGATTCTTCAGGATACGATTTACTCTCCTTTAGAAGAGAATGGGTTCATTAGGGATAGTCAGCATGACTTTGAACGCAGCAGATTATGTCTTACTAACTTTGTTTTTTGAGGAGGTGATGAAGGTGATCAATGATACTAAGGTTGTGGATGTTTTTAACATGGATTTCAGCAAAGCATTTGATTAAGATCGTGGTCAGATAATTAAGATGCATGGGATCCACAGGAACGAGGTGGTTTACCCAAAGATGATGGAGGGTTGTGGTGGAAGCCTGGAGATCTGTAATCAGTGGATTCCTGTAGGGATCGGTGCTGGATCCTCTGTAATTGGATTGATTAGTAAATTTGCAGATCACATCAAAATTGTTGCAGATAGTGAGGAAGCTCGTCAAAGTACACAATGGGCTCAGCTACAGTAATGGTCATGGAAATGGCAGAGTTTAATCTGAGCAACTGTGAGAAACTTCCAACCACAGGAGGAAGCTGGAGCTGAAACTTCAGCAGAACAACATGAGGGGTGTGTGGGGCAGTATGAAGAACATTACTACAGGATACAAGATGACCAGTGGCCTGGGGAGGGAAAGCAATCAGGACTGGGCCAACGAGCTAAACTTGTTTTTTAATAGATTTGATGGGGGGGGGGGGGGGTCTCTGCCCACCCTCCTCCCTGCACCCAGACAGACCCTCCCCCTCAATCCCCATGGTTCACTTTCTCTGTCCATTCTTTGTTGCACCTGACCAACAAGGCTGAGCAGAGGAGGAAGGAGCAGAGCAGACTCCGCCCAGGCAAAGCCACGGGTCCCAATGGTGTCAGCCCTAGGGTGCTGAAAGTGTGTGTCAGCCAGTTGTGCGGAGTACTCCAGCATATCGTCAACCGGAGCCTGAGTCTGGAGAGGGTTCCTGTGATGTGGAAGACATCCTGCCTGGTTCCTGTACCAAAGAGGACACGTCCCAGCTCATCCAATGACTACAGACCGGTTCGCTTACCAAACAAAGATGGGGGTTGAGATGGGGGCCACCATCCACCTGCTCCATCACACGCCTGGATAAGCCAGGAAGCACCACGAGCCATGTTTGTTACTTCTTCAGTGCTTTTAACACCATCCGGCCTGCATTGCTAGGGAGCAAACTAACAAAGATGCAGGTGGATGCTCCATTGGTGTACTGGATTACCAACTACCTGACTGGACGACCACAGTATGTGAGGCTACAGAATTGTGTCTCGGATATGGTGGTGAGCAACACAGGGGCCCCACAAGGGACGGTCCTCTCTCCCTTCCTGTTCACCATCTACACCTCGGACTTTAGATACAACTTGGACTCCTGCCACCTGCAGAGGTTTTCGGATGACTCTGCAATTGTTGGCTGGATCAGTGAGGGGAGGGAGTACAGAGGTGTAGTCAACAACTTTGTTGAGTTGTGTGGGCTGAATCATCTGCAGCTCAACACTAACAAGAATAAGGAGTTAGTGGTGGACTTTAGGAGGTGAGGAACACACGTGTCATGGTGTGAGTATGCAGTTTATTAAGGTACAAATACCTTGGAGTTTACCTGGACAGTAAACTGGACTGGTCCAGGAATGCTGAGGTGTCAGGGACAAGAAGGGACAGAGCCGGTTGCACTTTTTGAGAAGGCTCCGTCTGCTCCTTCAACATCTGCAGTAAGATGCTGCTGATGTTCTACAAATCGGTGGTGGCCAATGCCATCTTCTTCGCTGCCCTGTGCTGGGGCAGCAGGGCGAAGGCTGCAGATGCCAACAGGATCAACAAACTCATCAGGAAGGCTGGCTCCGACCTGGGGATAGAGTTGGATTCATGGGAGGTGGTCTTGGAGGGGAGGATGCTCCTCAAAATGAGGAGCATCTTGGATACTACAGCTCACCCTCTCCATGACACACTGGTCAATCTGAGGAGCACCTTCAGCAACAGACTGGTTCCACCAAGATGCAGCACAGAACGCCACAGGAGATCCTTATGTATAATCCATAGGAGTGATTGTACAACTCCTCCCCCTTCTGTCAATAGACAATAGGTGCAGGAGTAGACCATTTGGCCCTTCGAGCCAGCACCGACCGCCTCCCCCCTCCTCCCCAATCTTTGCACATCTCCACGTTTCATACAGGTTTCATGAATCTTGTGTTTTATGTCCAATTTCCCTCCTTGGATGAATAAAGTTCTATCGTATTGTATCGTTTTATAGGTGTTCAACTTTCATAGTTGGAATGTGAGGGGAAAGTACACAGTTAATATCAACTGATATACAGAGGGATCTTGAGGTCCAAGCGCATAGCTCCATGAAAGTGGCAACACAGTTCGATACGTGGTAAAGAAGGCCTGTGGTATGTTTGACATCAGTATTGAGTATACGAGTCCAGAAGTCACACTCATCTTTATGAACATTTGCATTTGTAATATTGTGTGCTGTTCTGGTCACTCCATTACAGGAAGAATGTGGAGGATTTGGAGAGGGGGCTATCAAGAGGTTTATTAGAGATTAGTTGGGAGAGAGGTCTCACCGGGTCCTCGAAGCCTTGATCCATCTGCCCCTCCTCCGCCAGGTACAGCAGCTGTTTCTCCAGCAGAGAGCGCTCCAGGTAGAGTCGGATATCCTGCCCAGGGATGAGGTGGATGCATCAATGCAGCATTTCTCTAACCCCCCCCCCACCACACACGGGGCGAGGTCAGGACGAGGGTAATGGGGGGGGGGGGGGGGGGGGGGGGGTTGGTCGGGGATTGATAGGTCAAAGGGTAGGGTGTGGGGAGGAAATTTTGGGCCTAGAAAACATTGCAGAAGGTCGGGGGGAAAAGTGAAAGTGCAGGAGTGGATCCTCTCTGGGTATGGGACTGGGGTCGAAGGGCAAGACAGGAGGGGTCAGAGGGCAATTCTGGGGTTAAGACAGGAGGTGGCAAGTACCGAAGTCAGAAGGAAGGACTTGGAGATGTGGAATAAGTGAGTTTGGTATTCCGGAAAACGCAAAGAATCATGGGATTTGTCAAAGGCGACAAGCAATAAACACTCTCGGCAGCCTCGCCACGGACATAGACCTGCGCCTCATCTGCAGCCAGGATCGATCCCGGGTCTCCAGCGCCGCAATCGCTGCCAAACCGCCGCTGGACCATCCCCGTCCCCTTCTGAGTGCCCCCCCCACCCCCCTCCGTGGGCAGCCAGAGACATCGGGAGTCAGACGGGAGCGGCGCCCCCAGGCTTACAGCCAGCAGGGAGAAGCAGGGGTAATCCAGCTCAACCCTGCCTGTTAACCTGCCAGCCCTGTCTGTATTTACGGGAACAACAGCCCAGCTTACAGCCAGCAGGGAGAAGCAGGGGTAATCCAGCTCAACCCTGCCTGTTAACCTACCAGCCCTGTCTGTATTTATGGGAACAACAGCCCAAGTTTACAGCCAGTCTGGAGAAGCAGCACTAAACCCAGCTCAACTCTGCCCGTCTCGCTGGGTTAACCTACAGCCCTGCCTGGACTGATGGGACACCAGCCCGGAGCCGTGGAGTTAGCGCTGCTTCTCTGTGCTGGCTGTGGGCCTGGGGGCGCCGCTCCCATTTGACTCCTGACGTCTCTGGCCGCCCCCAGATGGGGGACGTGGGGCACTCGGGAGAGGGTGTGGATGGTCCAGTGGCGGTTCAACAGCTATTGTGGAGGCGGAGACCTGGGATCGATCCTGGCTGCGGGTAAGGCGCAGATCTGTGTCCATGCCGTGGCTCGGCTGCTGAGAGTGTATTTCACTTGTGACCAATTACCTTAGCATGCGCAGTCGGAATACCGAACTCGCTTATTGGGTCGATGGTGCAGAGGGATTTAGCTGGGGCAGGGAGGAGTTCTGGGATGAGGAGGGTTTGGAAAGGACATCCCAGGAAACTGCATCCCACCGGAGTGGATCCAGGGGGAAGGATTCTGGGGGAGGGCTGGGTCTTGATGGAGTGAGTGGCAGCGGAGATGGCCCAGGGGAAGAATGGGATCTAGCAGAGGGACGGGTGCTGGGGTGGGCAGGAGTCCTGGGGGAGTGGGTGACAGGGGACGGGTGCTGGGGTGGGCAGGAGTCCTGGGGGAGTGGGTGACAGGGGACGGGTGATGGGGTGGGCAGGAGTCCTGGGGGAGTGGGTGACAGGGGACGGGTGCTGGGGTGGGCAGGAGGCCTGGGGGAGTGGGTGACAGGGGACGGGTGATGGGGTGGGCAGGAGTCCTGGGGGAGTGGGTGACAGGGGACGGGTGCTGGGGTGGGCAGGAGTCCTGGGGGAGTGGGTGACAGGGGACGGGTGCTGGGGTGGGCAGGAGGCCTGGGGGAGTGGGTGACAGGGGACGGGTGCTGGGGTGGGCAGGAGGCCTGGGGGAGTGGGTGACAGGGGACGGGTTCTGGGGTGGGCAGGAGGCCTGGGGGAGTGGGTGACAGGGGACGGGTTCTGGGGAGGGAGAGCTCCTGGGGGAGTGGGTGACCGGAGAGGGGTTCCAGAGAGGGAAGAGCCAGGGGGGTAGGTGATGGGGGGGGGGGGAGTGTGGGGGGTGTCACTCACCTCTCTGACCCCCACACGAGCCGTGCCCTCCTCTCCCAGTCGGGATCTGAAGAAGTCCAGGTTCTGCAGCATGGCATGATCTTGAGGCCAGAAGAGGAGGAAGGTTCTGGAATATTCCACCGCCAGCTCATAGTTGCCCGCTGGGGAGAGAGGAGGAGAGGTGAGCAATGTTTACAGGGCAGCCTTTGAGTGGCACAGCAGCCAATAAGGAGCGGTGTGGAGGTGGGGTGTGAGCGAGGGGCGGTGTAGAGGCTTTGACTAGAGAGGCTTCAACGATGAGGTTGAGCAGAGGGTGACGACTGATACAGGTAGATTCTGTTGTTTGTGTTACTCTTCCATGGTCTTCGTGCAGCAGAGACGGCAGGTAGGATGGTGGAATGCTCCTCCTGCAGGATGTCAGGGAGCACTACACCTGTGGGTGGTATATCCAGCTGCAGCTCCTGACTGACCGCATTAGGGAACTGGAACAGCAGACAGACAACCTCGTGGTTATCTGGGAGTGTGGGAGTGTCAGAGACAGGAGTTACATCGAGGTGGTCACACCTAAGGTACAGGTAGAGAGTCGAGGTTGACCACCAGGATGGGAGAAGGCAGAAAGTGCAGGAATGTTTTGGGGCCATTTAGATCAACAACAGGTATCCCCCTTTGGAGGCTGTTGAGCGGAGGACGACCCAACAGGGCAGAACAGTAGCAGCCGTCAGTTCTGTGGTTTTGGGCCTGGTTCTGAGGCTCAGTGGGGAACGGCAAAGTCTGGCAGAGCCACAGTGATGGGAGACTCATTAGATCTGGGGGCAGACAGGAGATTTTGTGGCAGCAACCGAGATTCTTGAAAGGTTTGTTGCCTCCCTGGTGCCAGGGTCCAATATATGTCATCTGTAAAACAGTCTCAATGGATGGGTGAGCAACCAGACGTCATTGTGCACATTGGCACAAATAACATGGATGGGGAAAAGGGATGAGGCCCTGCGGAGTGAAAGTAGGGAGTTAGGCAACTGGTTAAAATGCGGCACCTCAAAGGTAATGTAGTAACACAGCGGGTTAGGCAGCATCTCTGGAGATATGGATATGTGACACTTCGGATTGGGACCCTTCGGATCTCCAGATTACTCCTGGTGTCATGAGGCCAGTGAAGTAGAAAGAGAAACAGGACATGTTTGTGGCCGAGGAGTTGGCGCAGCGGGCAGAGTTTCATATTTTTGTACTATTTGGATCTCGTCTCGGACAGAGGGGACCTGTAAAAGAGGGATGGGTTTCACCTGAACTGGAGGGGAACCAATATCCAGGGAGGCAGATTTGCTAGTGCTACACAGAGAGTTAAACCAGATTGGCAGGAGAGACCCAGATCATTAAGCAGGCAGATTATCTCTTAACCTGACTAATTCCATTATGTGCCTCTTGTCCAAGATCTGCTTCTTAGTTTGTCAAACCAAGCTCCCAATGATTTAAATGTTAATATTGCTTTCATCTGAGTACTTACATTCATGTTCCAACAAAAGATTTGTTTCCTCCTCGGTCCAAACAGTTGTCAAAGAGAGGAAGATGAGCAGACATGACAGTAAAGAGAATAAAGAGCGATGGTTGAATGTACATTTCAATGCTGGAGGCTTAACAGGTAAGGTGCACAATCTCAGGGCATGGATGGACTCGGGGGCTGCGATATTGTAATGATAACAGAGACCTGGTAGTGAGATGAGCAGGACAGGCAGCTCAGCATTCCAGGGTACAGATGCCAAAGACATGATAGAGGTACAGGTAAGAGAGGAGGGCCTTTATGTAGCCTTTATGTTCAGGGATGATATAACTGCAGTGCAGAGGATGTTTTTTGGGGGTGGGCCAGTGAGGGTATAATGGTAGAATTTATAAACAGAAACAGATCACTAATGGGACTGCATTATTGGCCTCCCAATGGTCAGTGGGAATTAGAGAGGCTGATGTTTATGAAGTTTGCAGAAAGCTGTACTAATAATAGGGTAATATTAGGGGGTGATTTCAACTTCCACAGTATTGACTGCGTCTCCCGGGCAAGGACAGGGTGGATATTGTTAGTGTGTTCATGAAAACATCCTTGAGGGCCCTGCTCGAGAGGGTGCAACATTTGACCTTCTCTTAGAGAACTAGGCAGAGTAAGGGACGGAAGTGCCTGTCAGGGAGCACTTTGGGGCAAATTACCAGAATTCAATTGGTTACACAGTATTATGGAGAACAATAGCAATGGCCCACTAGTTAAGGTTCTAAACTGGGGCAAGGTTAAATTTGGGGACACTAGACAGGAACATACGTTTGCAGGTAAGGGGACTTCACTGACTAGTGGGAGGTTGTCAAAAGCGAGACAGCATGTGTACATAGGCAACGTGGAGGGTGGAGGGCAGGTCTGGCAAGTTTAGGATACCATGGTTAGCAGGAGGTGTTGAGGCTCTGGTCGGGAAAGAGAACAAGGCATATCTCAGATTTAGGTAGTCAGGATGAATTAATTCCCTCAGTGAATATAAGAAGTATATCAGTGTAGGCAGGATATGTTGGCTGGTGTGGGCAAGTTGGGCCTGTTCCCACATTGTATCACTCTATGACTCGCTAGGACTCCAAGTGTAGCAATAAACTGAAGAAGCCAATCAGGTGGCAAGAAGGCATGAAGTGGAGTTGGCAGACAAGGTAAACGGAAATCCCAAGAGATTCTACAGAAATATTAAGAGTAAAATGGTGGCTGGGGAAATAAATGTTCCCCTTCAAGATCAGCATGGTAGTCTTTCTGTCAAACTACAAGAGATGGGAGAGATATTAAATGAATATTTATCATCTGCTTTTACTGAAAGGAAGACCATGGAAGCTAAGGAATTTGAGGCACAGGAGCTGAGCTGTCTTGGATCATAACCAAACAATCAAAGACCAGGTATTTGCAGTTTTAAAGCACAATAAGGGAGATTAATCACGAAGGCCAAACCAAGTGCATCCTCGGATCTCATGGGATGCTAGGGGGGAAATTGACGAGGCTCTCGCAGAGATATTTGCATCATTTTTAGCCCCAGGTGAAGTTGGAGTCATAGAGTCATAGAGTGATACAGTGTGGACACGGGTTCTTTGGCCAAACTTGCCCACACTGGCCGACAATGTCCCAGCTACACCCACTTGCCTGTGATTGGTCCATATCCCTCCAAACCAGTCCTATCCATGTACCCATCTAACTGTCTCTTAAATGATGTGATAGTCCCAGTGTCAACTACCTCCTCTGGCAGCTTGTTCCATGCACCCACCAACCTTTTTAGTGAAAAGGTTATTCCTCCGATTCCTTTTACATTTTTTCCCCTTCTCCTTGAACCAATGTCCTCTGGTACTCTGGGCAAGAGACTCTGTGCATCTATCCAATCTATTCATCTCATAAGTTTGTACACCTTGAAAAGTTGCCCACTCATTCTCCTGCGTTCCATGGAATAGAGACCCAGCCTACTCAACCTCTCCCTATAGGTCACACCCTCTGGTCCTGGCAACATCCTTTCTGAACCCTTTCAACCTTGACAATATCTTTCCTATAACATAGTGCCCAGAACTGAACACAATTATTCTAAATGCGGTCTCACTAACTATATACTACTGCAACATGACCTCCCAACTTTTATACTCAATGCTCAGACTGATGAAGGCAAAGCGCCAAAAGCCTTTTTGACCACCTTATCTACCTGCAACTCGACCTTCAAGGAACCATGCACCTGTACTCCAAGATCCCTCTGCTCTACAACACCTCCCAGAGGCCTACCATTTACTGTGTAAGTCCTGCCCTTGTTCGACGTCCCAAAATGCAACACATCACACTTCTCTGTGTCAAATTCCAGCAGCCATTCCTCCGCCCACCGGGTCAATTGATCCAGATCCTGCTGCAATTTTTCACAACCATCTTCACTATCTGCAAAACCACTAACTTTTGTATCTTCAGAAACTTGCTAATCTTGCCCCGCATGTTCTCATCCAAATCATTCATGTAGATGATAACGGGCCCAGCACCGAACCCTGAGGCACACCACAAGTCACAGGCCTCCAGTCCGAGAAGCAACCTTCCACCATCACACTCTGCTTCCCTCCATGGAATTTGCTATCCATTCTGCTATCTCTCCTTGGATCCCATGCGATCTAACCTTCCAGAGCAGCCTACCATGCGGCACCTTGTCGAATGCCTTACTGAAGTCCACGTACACAACATCTACAGCTCTGCCCTCATCAACCATTTTGGTCACGTTGCAAAAAATCAATCAGTTATGTGACACGACCTCCCACGTACAAAACCATGCTGACTGTCCCTAATCAGCCCTTGCCCATCCAAACGCCTGTATAACCTACCCCTCAAAAAGCTCTCTAGTAACTTACCACCTACAGATGTTAAGCTCACCGGCCTATAGTTCCCAGCATATTCCCTGCAGCCCTTCTTGAAAAGAGGCACAACATTTGCCATCCTCCAGTCTTCCGCCACCTCTCCTGTATTTAAGGACTCGTAAATTTCAACCAGGGCTCCTGCAATTTCCTCTCTAGTTTCCTGCAATGTCCTTGGATATATCTGATCAGGCTCTGGAGATTTGTCTACCTTCATACACAACAGTACCTTCAGCACTTCTTCGACGGTAACACTGACTGCTCTCAAGACACTTCCATTGACTGCCCCAAGTTCTTCCATCCTACTGTTTCTCCTCGGTAAATACAGAGGACAATTTCTCATTGAGGACCTTGCCCATCTCCTGTGGCTCCACACAGAGGTCACTGCTTTGATTCCTGAGATGTCCCACTCTCTCTCTAGTTAACATTTCCTCTTATGTATTAAATGAATCTTTTGGGATTATCCTTAATACTACATGCCAGAGCTAACTCCTGATCACTTTTTGCCCTTCTGATCTCCTTTTTCAGTTTAATCCTTAGTTTCCGAAACTTCTCCAGGGAATCACTTGATCCCAGCCGCCTATACCCGTCCCATGTATGATTGTTTTTGTCAACGCCTCAATTTCCCTCGTCAGCCAAACTTCCTTACGTTTACCTGCTTTTCCCTGCACTCTAAGGGGACGTACATATCCTGAGCTTTTGTCAGCACATTTTAAAAAACATCCCACTTGGCTGATGTTCCTTTCCCCTCAAATAACCTGCTCCAGTCAACTTGAGCGAGACCTTCTCTCATACCCTCAAAGTTGGCCTTACCCCAGTTAAGCATTTTAACACATGGACTCTCTCCGTCCCTATCCAGAACTATCTTAAACCTAATCAAACTGCGGTCACTGGTCCCAAAAGGCTCCTCCACAAGCACTTCATTAACTTGCTCTTCCCAGTTTCCCAATACTAGATCCAGCGTTGCCCTTTCACATGTGGGGGCCGCTACATACCGCTTAAGAAAACTCTCCTGGAGAGTTTTGAGGAAATACACACCATTTAAACCCTTCACACCGTGATTTTCCCTGTGTACTATATTGGGAAAGTTAAAATCCCCTATTACAACAACCTTATTTGACCTGCAGCTATCTGCAATCTCCTGGCATATTTGTACTTTTAATTCCCATTGACTATTCGGGGGTCTGTAGTACACCCCCCAACAAGGTGACCACCCCTTTCTTGTTCCTAATCTCCACCCATATAGCCTCACTAGACGAACCGTCCGTAATGTCACCTCTGAACACAGCCATGACATCCTCCTTAACCAACATGCAACCCGCCCTCCTCTTTTTCCCTCACCCCCGTCTCTCCTGAAACTCCTGTACCCCGGAACATTGAGCTCCCAGTCCTGCCCCGCCCTTAACCAGGTTTCAGTCATGGGTACAACGTCCCAGTTCTGGAAGACCAGAGGGCGGCGAATATTGTGCCGCTATTTAAGAAGGGCAGCAAGGCAAAGTCTCTGTAGAGGACTACAGACGTAGCAAAATTGTTGGAGGATTGTTAGGGCAAGATCTTCCAGCATTTGTACAGGTGGGGTTAGATATAGTTGGCGTGGGATTGTGCAGGAATTGTGTCTCACAATTCTGATAGAGTTTTTGACGAGATCATCAAGATGTTTGATGAGGGCAGGGCAGTGAATATTGACAAGGCAGGTTAGAGCACATGGCATCCAAGATGATCTCGCCCATTGGATTTAAATTTGGTTTAGAGGAAGGAATGAAAGGATAGTTGCGGAGGGTTGTTTTTCTAATTGGAGGCCTGTGACCAGTGAAGTCACAGTGGTCAGTGCCATTTGTTATCTGTTGTTTGTTATCTACATTATCTAAGTTAGCAATTTGGATATCAATGGAGTTAACATAGTAAATTTGCAGATGACACTAGAATTGGTGGTTGTAGTGGAGAGTTTATAAGCTTGCAACAGGATCTTGATCATTTGGAGGTGAGCTAAGCAATGGAAAATGGAATTGAACTCTGACAAGTGTAATTTTAATGACACTTTAATGTATCAAACTAGGACAGGACTTACACACTAAATGCGAGAGGCCTGGAAAGTGTTGCAGAACAAAGGGATCTGTGAGTGTGCGCATTGTTTCCTGAAAGTGGCGAGTGAGGTGGTCAGGGTGGTGGAGGTTGCCTACAATGGACAATTGGGTGCAGGAGTTGCAATGTCATACAAGATTTTAGTGGCATCATGATAACCCGAGGAAGTGGGCATGGAATGGCAGATGCAGCTTAACTCGGAGAGTTGTGGGAGGACAACCAGTGCAGACCCTGGGAGTGGCCAGCTTGGCCTGGAGAGTGTTGCAGAACAGAGGGACCCTGGGGACAGTCACACGGGATGGGGGACCAAGACACTTACCTTGATGGTAGCCGTACTGCACGTCACATGGTGGGTGAGTGAGGGATAGGGGAGGGGCGAGGAGCAGGGGATGGGCTGGCAATAGGATCGTGGACACTCACCTCGGTGGTGGACGTGCTGGAGAAGCCACATGGCGGGGGAGGGGGAGGGGAGGGGTGAGGGTCGAGGGCTGTGGATGGGTAGGGGGACTGAGGGGCGAGGACGCTCACCTCTGAGATGGATGCACTGCATGAGTCACATGGCGGGGGATAGTAGAGGTGGGGAAGGTCGAGGGGTGGGGGGGTTGGTGATGGCCCCGGGACACTCACCTCTGTGGTGGATGTACTCCAGGAGTCAAACGGCATGGAGGGTAATGTGGAAGGTGGAGGGCAGGGGTAGAGGGGCGTGAGGGGTGGATGGGCAGGGGGTGGCAGGAGGGGCCGGGGGGGGCAGAGGGAGGGGGGCTCTCACCTCGTGGTGGGCCGACAGCAGCTGCCGAAGTGCGGGGCTGGGTGAGGGGTGGATGGGTGCGGCTGGGGGTGGAGGGGCATGGGCGGAGGGCTAAGGGAGGAGGGGCAAGGGTGGAGGGGCAAGGGTGGAGGAGCAAGGGTGGAGGGGCAAGGGTGGAGGGGCAAGGGTGGAGGGGCATGGGCGGAGGGCCAAGGGAGGAGGGGCAAGGGTGGAGGGGCAAGGGTGGAGGGGCATGGGTGGAGGGGCATGGGAGGAGGGGAGAGGTAGGAGGGTCGGTGATGGGGCATGGGAGGTGGGGCATGGGAGGTGGGGCAAGGGAGGAGGGGCAAGGGAGGAGGGGCAAGGGTGGAGGGCAAGGGAGATGGGGCAAGGGAGATGGGGCAAGGGAGGAGGGGCAAGGGAGGAGGGGCAAGGGAGGAGGGGCAAGGGAGGAAGGGCAAGGGAGATGGGGCAAGGGTGGAGGGGCAAGGGAGGTGGGGCAAGGGTGGAGGGGCAAGGGAGGAGGGGCAAGGGAGGAGGGGCAAGGGAGGTGGGGCATGGGAGGTGGGGCAAGGGAGGAGGGGCAAGGGAGGAGGGGCAAGGGAGGAGGGGCAAGGGAGGAGGGGCAAGGGAGGAGGGGCAAGGGAGGAGGGGCAAGGGAGGAGGGGCAAGGGAGGTGGGGCAAGGGAGGTGGGGCAAGGGAGGTGGGGCAAGGGAGGTGGGGCAAGGGAGGAGGGGCAAGGTGCTCTCACCTCGGTGATGGGCGTACTGCAGCAGCCGCAGGGCGGAGGTCAGCAGGTCGGTGAGCGGCTGCGTGGGTCCCAGCCTCGTGCCCACCTCACGCACACACTCCTGGTTACAATGCAGAACCTGGAGCAGGTGGTCTGTGGGGGGAGAGGGGGGAGTCAGAGGTAGAGGGGAGTCAGAGATAGAGGGAGACAGAGATAGAGGGAGACAGAGATAGAGGGGAGTCAGAGATAGAGGGGAGACAGAGATAGAGGGAGACAGAGATAGAGGGGAGACAGAGATAGAGGGGAGACGGAGATAGAGGGGAGACGGAGATAGAGGGAGACAGAGATAGAGGGGAGACAGAGATAGAGGGAGACAGTGATAGAGGGAGACAGTGATAGAGGGAGACAGAGATAGAGGGGAAACAGTGATATAGGGGAAACAGTGATATAGGGGAAACAGTGATATAGGGGAGACAGTGATAGAGGGGAGACAGAGATGAGGGATATAGGGGATATAGAGGATATAGAGGATATATATATATATATAGGGGATATAGAGGGGACAGGACAGGGGACAGAGGGGGGGGGGATAGAGGGGCGGGGGATGAAGGGGGAGACAAACTTTCAATTTTAATGTTTACAGTCCATCCCCACAATGCACATCTCTCCCTCCTAACAGTCCCTCCACTCTCTCCCTCTCTCTGACACCCTGTCTCCGTACCTCCCCTCTCTATCCTTGTGCCCTTCTCCCCGATCCCCCTCCATGTCCCATCTGTGTCCTTCTACCCTCTCCCTCACCCATTTCTGCTCCCTCCATTGACCCTTCTCTCTGTCTATCTGCCCCTCTCCCTCTCTGTTCCCTTCTATGTCACTCTGCACCCCCCGCACTCCCTTTCCCCATCTCTTTCTCTCTATCCCTCATCGTTCTTTCGCTGTCCCCCCATCTCTCGCTGCCCCCATTTTCTCTCCCACTCCACCTACCCTCTCCTACTCTGCTTCCCCTCACCCACTGTGCCCCCTCTCTCCATATCTGCCCCCCACCTCTCCCTATCCAGCCCCAGTTCCTGCTTCCCTCACCTTATCGCTAATGCCCTATGAGGCATCATTCTGGTAAACAACTTCTGCACCTCTCCAAAGCCCCCATATCCTTTCTGTAATGGGGCGACCAGAACTGCATGGAAAACTGCAAATACAGCCGAACTAAATCCATATAAAGCTGCATTGTGACTTTCCAACTCTAACACTCAACACCAATTAAAACAAGCATTACATACATTCCAGTACTAGACACAAACATCTGGAATAACTCAGACAGCATCTCTGGAGAAAAGGAAAAGGTAATGTTTTGGGTCGAGATCCTTCTTCAGACTTTTTCTCTAGAGATGCTGTCTGACCCATTGAATTACTCCAGCTGTTTGTGTTTATCTTCGGTTTAAAATAGCATCTGCCGTACCTTTCTTACTTTACAATGCCTTGTGCAGGCGAGGGAAAAAACAGAGAGAAAGGGGAGATGAATGTGTGGCTGAGGAGTTGGTGCAGGGGGCAGGGATTTAGATTTCTGGACCATTGGGATTTCTTCTGGGGCAGAGGCGACCTGTACAAAAGGAGAAAGGCAGAGAGCGAGGAAGGAGGGTTGGTTTAAACTGCACGTATTTTAATGCAAGGGGCCTGACAAAAGTGCTGGAGAAACTCAGCGGGTGCAGCAGCATCTGTGGAGCGAAGGAAATAGGCAACGTTTCAGGCCGAAACCCTTCTTCAGACTGATGGGTAAGGCAGATGACCTTAGGGCATGGATAGGTATGTGCGACAAGGACATTGTAGCCATTAATGAAACCTGGTTAAGAGAGGGCAGGACTTCGGGGTAAAGCACCTTCAGGAGAGACAAGGCTGATGGTAAAAGAGATGAGGGGGTTGCACGGCAGTGGTCCGAGGTGACATTACGGGCAATTCGTCTAGTGAGGCTATATGGGAGGATCTGAGGAACAAGAAAGGGATGATCAACTTGTTGGGGGTGTACTACAGACCCCCAAATAGTCACTGGGAATTAGAAGAACAAATATACCAAGAGATTGCAGGTTGCTGCAGGTCAAATAAGTTTGTTGCAGTTGGGGATATTAACTTTCCCAATATTGACTGGGAAAATCATAGTGTAAAAGGTTTAGATGGGGTGCAATTTCTCAAAGGTGTTCAGGAGAGTTTTCTCCAACAATAACTACATGCCCCACATGTGAGTGGGCAACAGTCGATCTAGTCTTGGGAAATTGGGATGGGCAAGTGAGTGTTCATGGAGGAACCTTTTGGGACCAGTGACGAGTGACCAGTGTTTGATTAGGTTTAAGAGAGTTATCAATAGGGACAGAGTTGTCACTTGTTAAAATGCTCAACTGGGGCAAGACCACCTTTGAGGGTATGAGAGATGGTCTCGCTCGAGTTCATTGGAGCAGGTTATTTGAGGGGAAAGGAACAGCAGCCAAGTGGGATGTTTTTAAAAGTGCGATGTCAAAAACTCAGGATATGCATGTCCCTGTTAGAGTGAGGGGCAAGCCAGGCAAACATAAGGAGGCTTGGTTGATGAGGGAATTAGAGGCATTGATCAAGAATAAGAAGGATGCATGGGACAGGTATAGGCAGCTGGGATCAAGTGTATCCCTGGAGGAGTTTTGGGAACTGAGGAGTAAACTAAGAAGAAAATCAGAAGGGCAAAAAGGGGCCAGGAGATAGCTCTGGCAGATAGCATTAAGGACAATCCCAAGAGATTTCATAAATGCATAAAGGGGAACAGGGTAACTAGAGAGAGAGTGGACCCCTCAGGAATCAAAGCGGTCAACTCTGTGTGGAGCCACATGAGATGGGCAAGGTCCTCAATGAGTATTTCTTCGCTGCATTTACTGAGGAGGAAGACTGAAGAATAGAGGAACTTGGGGCAGTCAATGCAAGTGCCTTGAGAGCAGTAAGTGTTACAGTCCAAAGAGGTGCTGAAGGTACTGTTGTGTATGAAGGTAGAAATATCTCCAGGGCCTTATCAGATATATCCCAGGACACTGTGTAAAACTAGAGAGGTAATTGCAGGAGGCCTGGTTGAAATTTATAAGTAGTCTTTAAATGCAGGAGAGGTGCCGGAATACTGGAGGGTGGCAAATGTTGTGCCTCTATTCAAGAAGGGCTGCAGGGAAAATGTTGGAAACTATAGGCCAGTATATAGCCAGGAACATAACATCTGTAGTTGAAACATTATGAGAGAGTCTTCTGAGAGATAGCATATACATGCATTGAGATGGACAAGGGCTGATTTGGGATAGTCAGCATGGTTTTGTACATGGGAGATCATGTGTCACAAATCTGATTGCATTTTTTGAAGACTTGACCAAGAAGGTTGATGAGGGCAGAGCTGCAGATGTTGTATATATTGACTTCAACAAAATAGTCGACAATGTTCCGCATGGCAAGCTGATCTGGAAGGCGAGATCACATGGGAGCCATGGAGAGACAGGTGAATGGATAGACATTGGCTTCATGGAAAGAGGGTGATGGTGGATGGATGCTTCTCGGACTGGAGGCCTGTGATTGGTGGTGTGTCTCAGGGTTCAGTGCTGGGCCCGTTACTGTTTGTCGCCTACATCAAGGATTTGGATGAGAACGCACACGGCAACATTAGCAAATTTGCTGATGACACAGAAGTGGGTAGTTTTGCAGATGGTGTTGTGAAAAATTGCAGCAGGATCTTGATCGATTGGCCAGGTGGGTTGAGATGGTTGATGGAATTTAATACAGGGAAGTGTGAAGTGTTGCATCTTAGGATATCGAAAAAGGGCAGGAGCTACACGGTAAATGGTAGGCATCTGGGGAGTGTTGTAGAGGGATCTAGGAGTGCAGATGCATGGTGCCTTGAAAGTGTAGTCGCAGATATAGGGTGGTCAAAAAGGCTATTGGCACATTGGCATTCATCAGTCAGAGTAATGAGTATAGAAGTTGGGAGGTCATGTTGCAGTTGTACAAGACGTTGGTGAGGCCGCATTGAGAATATTGCGTTCAGTTCTGGGCACCATGTTATAGGAAAGATGTCGTCGAGCTGGAAAGGGTACAGAGAAGATTTACGATGATGTTGCCAGGACTAGAGGGTCTGAGCTAAAGGGAGAGGTTAGGTAGGCTGGGACTCTATTCCTTGGAGCGCAGAAGGATGAGGGGTGATCTTATAGAGGTGTTTAAAATCATGAGAGGAATAGATCGGGTAAATGCACAGCCTCTTGCCCAAAGTAGGTGAATCAAGGACCAGAGGACATAATTTAATGTGAAAGGGGACCGATTTAATAGGAATCTAAGGGATAACTTTTTCAAAAAAAGGGTGGTGGGTGCTTTGTTGCTACTTGTGTTGCTATTGCAGGGATTTGAACATGGAACCCAAGATCCTTTGTACATTCTTGCCATTAATTGTTTATTTATCCCTTACACTCAAAACTCCCAAAGTTCAACATTTCACACTGGCTCAGATTAAACTCCATCTGCCATTTCTCCACCAATTTCTGTAGTTGATCCATATCCTACTTTGACAGGCTTCCTCTCAATCCACAACTCCAGCAACCTTTGTGTTGTTTACTAACTTCATAAGCCAGTTCTGGATCCATGTGACCAATTCACTATTAATCCTGTGCATTTTATTCATTTGAATCATCCTACCATCGGGGAAATGAGCAATTGCCTCACTAAAATCCACCTAAATAACATCCACAACCCGACCCTCACCACATACAAAGCCATACCGACTGTCCTTAAGAAACCCATCCTCTTCCAAATGGAAGTGAATCCTATCCCGAAGAATCCTCTCCAATAGCTTTCCTACCACTGCCATGAGGTTAACTGGCCTATAATTGCCTGGATTCCATTTACTTCCCTTCATAATAAAAGGAATAATATTGGCTGCCCTCAAGATCTTTGTCAAGGCTCCTGCAGTCCCCTCAGCAACTTGGGATAGATCCCATCACTCCCTGGGATTTATCCACTTTAATTCTCTTCAAGATCATACACCACCTAGTTCTTCACACTGTCCTCCATGTCCCTCTCCTGGGTGAATACAGTTGCAAAGCACTTGTTTAGTATCTTGCCTAAATCAATAACTCCACCCACAGATCCCCTCCTTTATCCTTGAATTGTCCTACCTTCTCCTTGGGTGCCCTTTCATTTTTAACATGGGTATAAAAAGCCTTGGGATTTTCTTTAATCTGAGTTGCCAAAGCCAATTTTGTGGCTCCTTTTGGACCTTCCAATTGCTCGCTTGAGTTATTTCCTCTTTGCTTCATATTCCACCCAGGCCCAGGCTCCGTCTAATTTCATCTTCTTAAACTTTCCATACACTTGCTTTCTCATATTGACCAAATTTACAGCCTCTTTGGTCATCTAAGGTTCCCTTACCTTGTCATTATTATCCCTTTTCATTACTGCAACATGCAGGTCCTGAACTTTAATCAACAGGTCCACGTCAGATGTGGGTTTACCTAATGCAACTGTTCATAATTTACTCCAATTGACTACCTTCCCGCAGGTCCAGACTAATTCCCACTCAAAACCCTCTCTCCCTTTGTGCCCCCCTCTGTCTCTCCCCCTCTCTGTCTCTCATTCTACCTGTCTCCTTCTCTCTCTCTCTGAGCACCTTCTTTCCCTTCCCCCTCTCAGTCCCCTCTCTTTGCTCCGTCCCCCTCTCTCTCTGTGCCCCACTCTCCCGCTGTTCCTCCTCTCTCAGCACCAACACTCACCGAACCCTCTCTCTCTCTCTCTCTCTCCTCCCCCCCCCCCCAAACCCCGTACCAGCGACAGCCTCGAACAGGTGGCTCTGGTATTCCAGGTAGCTGTAGTCGGAGAACTGATGGGGCCCTCCGCACTGAGCCCGACACTGGTCCAGGGCCGCCAGGAACTGCCCAACCGACTGCTCCAGCTGCTGGGCACTCTCCACAAACTGCTCCCCCTGCAGCAGCCGACTGCCCAGGTCATAGGACACCTGCCGGGGAGAGGGGGAAGCAAGTGAGTGAGGGAGAGGGGGAGAGTGTGGGGAGAGGGAGGGGGAGGTGGAGGTGGTATGGGGAGAGGGTGGGGGAGGCAGTTTGGAGAGAAGGGGGTGGAGAGGGAAGGGGAGGTAGTGTGGAGGGGGTGATGGAGGGGGTGATGGAGGGGAAAGGGCATGTGGAGAGAGGGGTAGGCTATGGGGGAGAGGGAGTGTGCGGTGGGAGTGGGGGAGGGAGTGTGGGGAGAGGGGGGTGTGGGGAGGGGGATGGGGAGGCAGTGGGGAGAGGGGGGTGTGGGGAGGGGGATGGGGTGGCAGTGGGGAGGGGGAGGGGGAGCATGGGGATAGGGGGGAGAGAGCGTGGGGAGAAGGGGAGTGAGCATAGGGAGAGGGAGAGGGATGTGGAGAGAAGGGGAGGGTGTGTGGGGAGAGGGAGGGAGAAGGGGCAAGCGAGTGTGGGAGAGGGTGAGAGAGTGCGGGGAGAGGGGGATGGGAGGAAGTGAGTGTGGGGAGAGGGGGAGGGGGGAAGTAAGATGGTGGGAGGGGAAGGGGAAGGTTTGTGAGGAGAAGGAGGGGAGGTGGAGGGAGGGTGGGGAGAAGAAGGGGAGATGGTGGGAATGTGTGGAGAAGGGGGAGAAAGTAGTTGAAGGGAGAAAGTGGGGAGAGGATATGAGTATGGGGGAAAGTGAGATGGTGAGGGGGGCACTGGGGGAAAGGGAGAGAGAGGGAGGTAATGGCAGGTTATTAATG
This sequence comes from Amblyraja radiata, assembly GCF_010909765.2. NCBI lineage: Eukaryota > Metazoa > Chordata > Chondrichthyes > Rajiformes > Rajidae > Amblyraja > Amblyraja radiata. The sequence goes on along the minus strand of NC_045983.1, from coordinate 1,313,961 downwards.
GGAGAGGGAGCAAGTGAGCAGTGAATAGGAAGAGACGAGGGAAGTTAAAGGGGTGAGAGCAAATATGGAGTGTGGTGGGTGGTGCCAGAGACAGAGAAGGCAGTCAATGTAATTCAAGAGACATCTTCACTTTGATGGGTGGAGGGTTCAGGACAGGACAGAATTCCCCACTCCCTCCCTGACCCAGGGGTCGGGTGCAGGTACCCGGGTCTAATCCGCCCCCCTCCCTCTCTGACCCTGGGCTTTGAGCGAGAACCCTTCTCCCCCACCGCCAGCCCCTCACCCAGTGCGGCTGTTCCTCCAGGTCCCTGAAGTCCTCGGCCTTGACTCCCTCCATCCGCCGGTACTTTTCCACGTTTTCCTGCATCTCCTCATGGTCCGGGTTGGCAGCCAGGAATGTCTGAGCTGCGGCCGCAGCTTTGTCCAGTTGTCCTATCTGTGGGGGGAGCAGTGGGAGAGATTCATCGTCAAACACTGCAGTGCAGTATAGGCCCTTTGGCCTGTGTCAAACATGATGCCAAATTAAATTAATCTTCTCTGCCTGCACATGATCCATATCCCACCATTCCCTAAATATCCATGTGCCTATCCAAAGGCCTCTTTAACACCGCTACTGTATTTGCCTCCAACACCTCCCCTGGTAAAAAGACTTGCTCCGGAGTAAAAAGACTTGCTCCGCACATCTCCTTTACACTTTGTCCCTCTCACCTCAATGCTGGGCCCTTTAGTCTTTGACTGTCTACTCTATCTATGCCTTTCAAAATTTTATAAACTTCTGTACGCTTTGAGAGGTTGATCATGGCGCAAATCAACTCCTACCTCGACAAAAACCTGGACCCACTGCAGTTCGCCTACCGCCACGACAGATCAACGGAGGATGCGATCTCGCTGGCTCTCCACTCCACTCTGGACAACAAAAACTCATATATCAGTGTTATTCATTGATTACAGCTTGGCATTTAATACCATCATCCCCTCCAAGCTGGTTCGCAAGCTCTCACATCTGGGTCCCTGCGCATCCCTCTGCAATTGGATCCTGGACTTCCTCATTCAAAAACCACAGACTGTTCGTATTGGTGGAAATGAGTCAGCCTCGATAACAATTAGCACGGGAGCACCTCAATGCTGCGTGCTTAGCCCCCATGGAATGCAAATTTGGTTGGCCCAATCTATACGTAGGTTAAAGTCACCCTTGATAACCGCTGTACCTTTGCTACACGCATCCCTAATTTCCTGCGTGATGTTATCCCCAATCTCACTACTGCTGTCTGGTGGTCTGTACACAACTCCAACAAGCGTTTTCTGCCCTTGTCTATTTCGCAGGTCTACCTGTACAGATTCTACAGCATCCAAGCTAATGTCTCTCCTTGCTATTGCATTAATCTCCTCTTTAACCAGCAATGCCACCCCACCTCCTCTTCCTTTCTGTCTATCCTTCCTGAATATCGAATACCCCTGCATGTTTAGCTCCCAGCCTTTTGAACTGAATTGAAATAAATTGAATAAATGTTTTAGCCAAATATGTATACATATGAGGAATTTGTTTTGGTGCTTTGCTCGCAAGTAACAACACAATATACAGTAGACAATTAAAAATAAAACATAATTTAAACATGTGAAGAATGAAATAAAATACCAGTTCAAAAGCCGGCTACAGACTTTTGGCTGTTGAGTACACCCACTGCTTGTGGAAAAAAGCTGTTTTTATATCTGCCTTTGACAGTCCATAGTCGCCTTACAGTAGTGCTGGATGTACCTATAGGCTTGATTGGCTGAAGCCTAGGGCACTCAAAATCTAGGAGACCTCCGGCCAAGGTGTATAATATTTTTAACACTGTCGTCGGCCTTTCTTACATATGCTGTCACAATGCACTGTAGTCTCTAAACAACCCTTCAGTAATTTTCCTTGCCCTCCATTTCAGAATAATACTGTTTTAAACAGATAACTCGACACTAGCACTAGCAATAAATACATTTTTAAAAAGCGCACCTTTCCAGCCCCTTACTCATTGGCCACGCTCAGCTGCACATCTGTCTGGCAAACTTTCCCACATGCTCCAGATGGCGGGTGCAGGGAACATTTGGATACTTGCAGGCTTCAAAAGTCAAAACTCAGGGGTAGGTAGGAAAGTGCAAAGATATTTGAACTAGGAAGATGGCAAGGAGCAATGCTCGAGGTAGAGCTTATAATCGATGCTAGAAACCTATTGTGTAGTGCTGTGGCAAATTTGCTGACGAGTTCAATGAGTGTTTCTTTTAAGTAACAAAGAAGTTTGATGAGGGGCAAGGCTTAGACATAGTCTATATGGACATCAGCTACCCCTTTGATAAGGTTCCACATAGTAGGCTATGCGGGAGGGTTAGATCGCAGTGATCCAGCGAGTGCTTGTCAACTTGATATAGAATTTGCTTCAAGGTAGGAAGCACAGGATGATGGTGAAAAGGTGTTTTTTAGACTGGAGGCCTGTGCAGGTGGTGTATCTCAGGAATTAGGGCATTGGATCGATTATTTGTCAATTTATCAACGATTGGATGAGAATGTATAAGGCATGATTAGCACGATTGCAGATGACACTAAAACAAATGGCAGCATAGATAGTGAAGATGGTTATCACTGGGATTTTGATCAGCTGGGCAAGTCAGCCGAGGAATGGAGTTAATTTAGATATGAGCGATGTGCCGCATTTTACAAAGTCCAACCACAGGACCTTCGCTGTGAATTTTAGAACCTGGGGGAGTTGAGTTTAGTTTAGTTTAGTGCCACTTGTATCAAGGTACCGTGAAAATATTTTGTTGTGCGCTAACCAGTCAGCAGAAAGAAATACATTACAATCGAGCCACCCATAGTGTGCAGGATTTAAGATAAAGGGAATAATATGAATAATTATTGGAAAATTATGCAGGAGAAGTGATAATAGGGAATAAAGAAATGGCAGAGGAGTTGAATACGTTTTTGTATCAGTCTTCACAGCGGAAGACACCAGCAATGTGCCTGAAATTCAAGAGTCAGGGGGTGGAAGTTAGTGGAGTGTCTATTAATAAGGTGAAAGTGCTTGGGAAGTTGAAAGGCTGAAGGTGGATAAGTCACCTGGACCCGATGAACTGCACCCTAGGGTTCTGAAAGAGGTGGCTTCAGAGATTGTGGAAGCAATAATAGTGATATTTCACGAATCGATAGTTAGGAGTGGTTCCAAATGATTGGCAAAATTGTCAATGTTACCCCGCAGCACAAGAAGAGAGTAAAGCAGAATAGTGGGAACTATAAGTCTGTTAGTCTGACTTCATTGGTCAGCAAGATTATAGAGTCCATTATAAAGGGTGAAGCAATGGAGCAAACTAAAGTTCATGATAAAATAGGCCGAAGTCAGCATGGTTTTATGAAGGGGAAATTTTGCCTGAAGAATCTGCTGGAATTCTTTGGAAACATAGAAACATAGAAAATAAGTGCAGGAGGAGGCCATTCGGCCCTTAGAACCAGCACCACTTTTTTTTTTAAAGGGAGATGCCTCCAGGCACATACACACACTTTGCAGTGATAGTTTAGTTTAGAGATACAGCGCAGAAACAGGCTCTTCGGCCCACGTGGTCCACTCCGACCAGCGATCCCCACACATTAACACCATCCTACACCCACTAGGGAGAATTTTTAGATTTATCAAGCCAATTAACCTACAAACCCTGTACATCGTTGGAGTGTGGAGGGAAACCGAAGATCTCGGAGAAAACCCACGCAGGTCACAGTACAAACTCCGTACAGACAGAATCCGCAGTCGGGATCGAACGCGGGTCTCCGGCGAATGCATTCGCTGTAAGGCAGCAACTCTACGGCTGTGCCACCGTGACCCAAAGTCATATAGTGATACAGTGAAGAAACAGGCCCTTCGGCCCAACTTGCCCACACCGGCCAACAATGTCCCAGCTACACTTGTCCCACTTGCCTGCGCTTGGTCCATATCCCTCCAAACCTGTCCTATCCATGTACCTGTCAAATGTCTCTTAAACAATGGAATAGTCCCAGCCTCAACTACCTCCTCTGGCATCTTGTTCCATACACACACCACCTTTTCTGTGAAAAAGTCACCCCTCGATTCCGATTAAATCTTTTCCCCTTCACCTTGAACCTACCGTATGTCCTCTGGTCCTTGGTTGCCCTACTCTGGAAAAGAGACTCCGTGCATCTACCCAATCTATTCCTCTCATGATTTTATAGGGATCTTATAGAGGGATCTTATAGATCTACCTCTATAAGATCCCCCCTCATCCTGCTGCGCTCCATGGAATAGAGACCCAAATTCTCCGTGTAGCTCACATCCTCTAGTCCTGGCAACATCCTTGTAAATCTTTTCTGGACCCTTTCAAGCTTGACAATATCTTCCTTATAACATGGTGTCCAAAACTGAACACAATTTTTGTAAATGTGGTCTCACCAACATCTTATACAACTGCAACATGACCTTCCAACTTCTATACTCAATATTCAGACTGATGAAGGCCAAAATGCCAAAAGCGATTTTGACCACCTAATCTACCTGCGACTCGACCTTCAAGGAACCATCCACCTGTATTCCTAGATCCCTCATGACAATAAAATTATCTTGACTCTTGATTACAACACCTCCCAGAGGCCTACCATTTATTGTGTGGGTCCTACCCTTGTTCGACGTCACAAAATGCAACATCTCATACTTTTTGTATTAAATTCCATCAACCATTCCTCCGCCCACCTGGCCAATCGATTCAGATCCTGCTGCAATCTTCCACAACGATCTTCACTATCTGCAACTTTTGTATCATCAGCAAACTTGCTTATCTTGCGCTGTATGTTCTCATCCAAATCAATGATGTAGATGACAAACAGTAACGGGCCCAGCACCCCACCCTGAGGCACACCACTACTCTTTGAGGTAGTAAATAGTAGGACAGACAAAGGAGTCAGTGGATGTTGTTTACCCAGATTTTCAGAAAGCCTTTGACAAGATGCCACATGTGAGGCTGCTAAGATGAGAACCTACAGTATCAAAGGCAGATACTAGCATGGATGGCAGGTTGGCTGGAAGGGAGAAGGCAAAGAGTGGGAATAAAGGGAGCTTTTTCTGGTTGGCTGCCAGTGACTAGAGGAGTTCTACATAGGTCACTGCTAGGGCTCTATAAGGTGCTGGTTATGATCATCCTAACAATACGATACGATAGAACTTTATTGATCAATTTCGTTCCTGGGATAAATAAAGTTCTATAGTATCGTATTGTATCGTTAGGCCGCATTTGGAGTATTATGAACAATTTTGGGCACCATACCTGAGGAAGTTTAGTTTAGTTTAATTTAGGAGAATGGGATTAGGAGGGAGAGATGGATCATATATTATTGAATGGCGGAGTGAACCTGATGGGTGAGTATCCTAATTCTGCTCCTATCACTTATGACGTTATGACTTTATAATATAATTTAGTGCAAAATAAAGACCAAATAAATTCCGATCAAAGATAGTCAGAGTGTCTCCAATGGAGCAGATCGTAGCTCAGGGCTGCTCTCCAGTTGTTTGGAGGATAGTTTAGTTGCTGTACACAGGCGTCAAGGAGTACAGGTACAGTACATCATTTCCTGAAAGTGACAAGGTGTGTGATAGTGTGGTGAAGAAGACTTTCAGCATGCCAGCCTTCATCAGTCAGGGAAATATGTACTAAAGATGGCACACTAAGTTACAGTTGTGCAAAATGTTGATCAAGCCACATTGGGAATATTGCATTCAGTTTTGGTCATCCTGTCACCAAATGTCATCATGCTGAAAAGAGTGGGGAGATTTACAAGATGACTCTTGGGCCTGAGCTATAGGGAGCGGTTGTGCTGGTAACAAATTTACAGAATGTAAAGCCCGGATTTACATTCTGTGCCCTGACACATGAAGGCAAGCATTGCATCCACCCTCCTCACCGGCCTCTCAACACTGTGTTGCTGCTACTGGTGCCAGGACCTCCAGCACTTTGGAAAGTGACAAACTCTCTCTGAAACCACCCTTTTCCCAACTCTGGGAAGTCAGTCTGTACACTCTGGATGGCTCAATTGTAATCATGTATTGTCTTCCTGCTGACTGGTTAGCATGTAACAGAAGCTTTTCACTGTACCGCAGGACACGTGACAATACAACCCAATCATCTGATTCCAGAGGTTTATTGCATTCAGAACCACCAGATTTTCAACTTCTACATGACTCGATAACAGTTCATTACCAGGGTTGCTTAGAACACAACAGTCAAAACATTGAATTCTCCATCAATAACCCCCCTTTATCTGGTGCTCACCAATTTCTCCCACCCCACCGCATCTTTCCCCTCTTCTGTACACTCCAATTCCTGTCCCACAGTTCCCATTTATTCTACGTCTCTTTCCCCTCCATGTCCCCTTCCACCCATCCCTCCACCTTTACATTTCACCATCCTTATCTGACACCTTTGCCCCTCCAGCTCCTTTTCCAGGGTTAGGAGGGAGAGATAGAGCAGCCACGATTGAATGGCGGAATAAACGTGATGGGCCGAATGGCCTAATTCTGTTCTTATCACTTGTGACAGCAGTTGTCACAGACTACCAACTGGTAGTTCGGCTCCGTGACCTGATGTCCGTTGTTGTTGAATCAGACTCCGATCATCCCTTCCCTCGATTCAACTTTGTCCTTCATTTCCAGGCTCATATTCCGCGCCCTTCTCTTCCCTCACTACCCCCACACCGACATCGACAGCACAATTCCGTTCCATGTATTTCACTTTGCACCCCCCTCCCTCCCCTCATACTTCCCTTCTCCTTCAGTTTCCCCTCCCCGCCGCTCCAGTCTCTCACCCATCCCTCACCTCTACCCCTCCCTCATCTTTCCTACCCCCTCCAACTCGTATCTCTCGCCCCTGCCCTCTCTCTCCCCCCCTCACCTGGTAGTAACACAGCTGGAGGTAGTTGTAGGGGGCCCGGCTGCGAAAGGCAGCGTCCAGCTCGCCCGTCACCCGATGCCGGGACGGCTCCCCACCCAGCCCGGCCTCTAGGCACCGGCGGAGGCAGTCGGCGCGGTGCAGGACGCGCCCGAAGAAGGCGAGTTGGGACAAGGGGTCCGAAGACAGGAGAGGGCCGGGGGTCGGGAGGAGGGGGTGGCCCAGTGACGGCGGCTCCTGGGCCGGGGTTGAGCCCGGGTCGCAGTGCTCCGAGCATCCCCCCCGCAGCTGGCGCAACGTCGAGCGGCCGAGCAGCGAGCGCTCCAGCTCCCGGGCGGCGGGGCCCCAGCGGCCGAGGTAGTAGTCGCTCACGCCGGCCGCCCACAGCAGGTCGTGGGGCAGCCGCAGCAGCGGATCCCGCTGCCCTGGAGCCGCGCCGAGCTCGCCCCCGCTGCCGCCACACAGCAGCAGCAGCGCCGCCGCCAGCAGCAGAGTGTAGCGCTGGAGCAGCCGCATCCCCATCTACAGACACGAGAGTTGTGGCAGCGGACAGGACACGTCGGTGAAATGGGGAGGGGAGGGCTAAGGGAGGGGGAGGGGAGAGAAAGGGGGAGGGGAGGGGAAAGGGGGGAGGGGAAAGGGGGGAGGGGAGAAAGGGGGGAGGGGAGATAGAGGGGGAGGGGAGATAGAGGGGGAGGGGAGATAGAGGGGGAGGGGAGATAGAGGGGGAGGGGAGATAGAGGGGGTGGGGAGATAGAGGGGGAGGGGAGATAGAGGGGGAGGGGAGATAGAGGGGGAGGGGAGTTAGAGGGAAGGCTAGTATCTTTGGCTAGGAGAGAGAGGTGATGGTAGAGTGAGTGAGAGGGGAGGGAAGTGAGAGGGGAGAGTGAGGAGAGGTCGTGAGAGGGTGGAGAGGAAGGGAGTGGGGAGAGGAGAGGAGAAGTTGTGACCAAAGATCATAGAGCAAAGCACTATGATCTTTGGTTGTGATATAGAACACAAAGTGCTGGAGTAAGTTAGCAGCTCAGGCAGCATCTCTGCAGTACATGGATGGATACACGATGTTTCGGATTGGGACCTTTCTTCAGACAATCCTAAATCTAAATATCGCCTATCCCAAGATGCAAGACCCACTGATTTACTCCAGCACTTTGTGTCTAAATGTGGATTATACCAGCATCTGTATTTCCTTCCTACGCAAGAGATAAGAGAATATGTATAAGGATGTGGCTGAGGGTCTGGGCTAGAGTATGGGATCAAGATGGCGGTGGATGGAAGGTAAGAACAATGCTGGTGAGTGGGCATGGGGCTCACCTTCACTGCCCTCGGCACTGGACAGCTTCGAGAGTGCCCCAGGCATGAAGGCTAAGCGATGGCCATTGGAGGCGAGGGGTGGCGCATTCATGGGCAGATGTTGAGCCATCGGAGTGGTCGAGGCAACCTGGGGCAAAGATCATAGAGCCTGGGCTTGGGGCTCCATTAGACCAGGGCAGTGACATGGAGCGGCGGTTCAGCAGTGGAGGACTTTGACACTTTGCCAAGTCAGGATGTCCACCACAACTCCTGGCCCAGTGCCGCTGCTGAGACAATGGGCCTTTATGGCCAAGTTAAGACACTATCATTTTTAACAACTTTAGACTTGAATGGTACACAATGGCGACTTGTGTACTGCCTCATTGTGGTCTCCTGTCTAACACACTTGTACTATCTAATGTATATTTATCATTCCTCAGCCCCGCACTGCCCGTTTCTATCTCCTCCCCAAAATCCACAAACAGAACTACGCTGGCAAATCCACTGTTGCTGTCTGCCCCTGCCCCACTGAACTCATCTCCACGTATTTTAATTCTATCCTCTCCCCCTTGCCCATTCCCTTCTGACTTACAACTGAAGCACCTCAAACACCCTTCAACTCTTTGATAACGTTCAGTTTCTAGGCCCCCCCAGTCACTCATGCTAACCACCTCCATCTGCCACCAGGAAGATATCAAAGCCCTTTGTTTCTTCTTTGAACAGAGACCCAACCCTACACTGACACTCTCTACCACCTAGTGGAACTTGCCCTTACACTCAGCAGCTTCTCTTTTTATTCTTCTCACTTTCTCCAAGGTAAAGGTGTAGCCATGGGCATTCGCATGGGCCCAGCTATACCTGCCTCTTTGTTGGTTACGTCGAACAGTCGGTGTTACAGGCGTATGCTGGACCTATCCCCCAACTCTTTCTCTTCTACATCGCTGACTGCATCGGGGCTGCCTCCTGCACCCGTGCAGAACTCATAGACTTCATTAACTACACAACTAATTTCCACGCTCCACTCAAATTCACCTGGACTATCCCTGACACCTTTCTCCCCTTCCTCTTCTCTCGGTCTCCATCACAGGAGACAGACTGTTGACTGGCATATATTACAAATATACCAACAAATATACCAACACCAGGGTGGCTACAAGTGACTACACTTGTAGCCACCCTGCCTCCTCAAAAAATGCTCTCCCCTTCTCTCAATTCCTCCATCTCTGTTGCATCTGCTCCTAAAATCAGGCTTTCCATAAGAGGACAATCGAGGTGTCATCATTCTTTCATGAATGTGGTTCCCCCAGCTGTCATGGATGGATCCCTCACCTGTGTCCTGGAGTTCTGCTCTCACTCTGACCCAGATGCAACAAGGATACAGTTCTCCTGATCCTCGCCTTACACCCCACCAGCCTCTGCATCCATCACAACATGTGTTGGATACAGATTATCAAAAAGTTAATCTGCAAGTCGAGTCGGTAGTAAAGAAAGCAAACTCAATGCTAGCATTTATTTCAAGAGGGCTTGTATACAAAAACAGGGATGTAATGCTGAGGCTCTATAAGGTGCTGGTCAGGCCGCATTTGCAATGTTGTGAGCAATTTAGGGAATCATATCTGAGGAAGGATGTGCTGGCTCTGGAGATGGTCCAGAGGATGTGTACAAGAATGATACTAGGAATGAGTAGGATAACCTATGATGAGTGATTTCCAGTACTGGGCCTGTACTCGCTGGAGTTTAAAAAAATGAGGTGGGATCTCATTGAAACATACATAATAGTGAAAGGCTTGGGTCAAGTGGGTGTAGGAGAGGATGTTTCAACTACTGGGTGAGTCTAGGACTAGAGGTCATAGCTTCAGAATTAAACAACATTCTTTTACGAAGGAGATGAGGAAAACTTTCTTTAGTCAGAGGCTGGTGAATCTATGGAATTATTCACCACAGATTGTTATGGAGGCCAAGTCAGTGGATATTTTTAAGGCAGAGTTGGATAGATTCTTGATTAGTACAGGTGTCAGAGGTTAAGGGGAGAAGAGGGAGAAATAGATCAGCCATGATTGAATGGCAGAGTAGACAAGGGGCCGAATGGCCTAATTCTACTATCATATCAAATATGTGCAGGAGGAGGCCATTTGGCCCTTCGAGCCTACACTGCTTATGGCATATCACTTATGACTTTAGCGTCATAGTCACAGATTGATACAGTGTGGAAACCGGCCCTTCGGCCCAACTCGCCCACATCGGCCAACAATGTCCCAATTACCCTCGTCCCACTTGCCTGCACTTAGTCCATATCCCTCCAAACCTGTCCTATCCATGTACCTGTCCATCTGTTTCTGAAATGATGGGATAGTCCCAGCGATAAACTACCTCCTCTGGCAGCTTGTTCCATACTGTGTGAAAAAGTTGCCCCTCGGATTCCTATTAAATCTTTTTCCCTTCACCTTGAACCTATGTCCTCTGGTCCTCGATTCCCGTACTCTGGGTAAAAGGCTGAGCATCTACCCGATGTATTCCTCTCATGATTTTGTACACCTCTATAAGATCCCACATCCTCCTACGCTCTGGAATAGAGACCTAGCCTACTTAACCTCTCCCTATAACTCACACCCTCTAGTCCTGGCAACATCCTCGTAAATCTTTTCTGAACCCTTTCAAGCTTGACAATATCTTTCCTATAACATGGTGCCCAGAACTGAACACAATATTCTCAATGCAGATTCACCAACATCTTATATAACTGCAACATGACCACCCAACTTCTATATTCAATTCTCTGACTGATGGAGGACAAAGTTCCAAAAGCCTTTTTGACCACCTTATCTACCTGCGACTCGACCTTCAACGACCCATGCATCTGTACTCCTAGATCCCTCTGCTCTACAACACTACCCAGAGGCCTACCATTTACTGTGTAGGTCCTGCCCTTGTTCGACGTCCCAAAATGCATCACCTCACACTTCTCTGTATTAAATTACATCAACCATTCTTCCGACCACCTGGCCAATCGATCCAGATCCTGCTTCAATTATTCACAACCATCTTCACTATCTGCAAAACCACTAATCATCAGCAAACTTGCTAATCTTGCCCTGTATGTGCTCATCCAAATCATTGATGTAGATGACAAACAGTAATGGGCCCAGCACAGAACCACTAGTCATAGGCCTCCAGTCTGAGAAGCAACCTTCCACCATCACCCTCTGCTTCCTTCCATGCAGCCAATTTGCTATCCATTCAGCTATCTCTCCTTGGATCCCATGAAATCTAACCTTCCAGAGCAGCCTACCATGCGGAACCTTGTCGAACGCCTTACTGAAGTCCATGTACACTACAACTTCAGCGCTGCCCTCATCAACCTTTTTGGTCACGTCTTCAAAAAAATCAATCAGATTTGTGAGACACGACCTCCCACGGACAAAACCATGGGAGGTTAGCTCCTTGCTTACCAAAACTCCTCTGGGGATGCACTTGATCCCAGCTGCCTATACCTGTCCCATGCATCCTTCTTGTTTATGACTAACATCTCCATTTCCCGCGTCAGCCAAGCTTCCTTACGTTTGCCTGCTTTGCATTTCACTCTTAACGGGAACGTACACATCCTGAGCTCTCTTCATTACACTTTTAAAGACATCCCACTTGGCCGATGTTCCTTTTCCCTCAAATAACCTGCTCCAGTCAACTTGAGCGAGACCTTCTCTCATACCCTCAAAGATGGCCTTTTAGGGCATTTTAACACGTGGACCCTCTCCGTCCCGATCCATAACTATCTTAAACCTAATCGAACTGTGGTCACATGTCCCAAAAGGCTCCTCCACACACACTTCATTAACTTGCCCTTCCCAATTTCCCAATACTAGATCCAGCGTTGCCCTCTCAAGTGTGGGGGCCTCTACGTACTGTTGAAGAAAACTCTCCTGAACACTTTTGAGGATTTACACCACATCTATACCCTTCACACTATGATTTTCCCAGTCTATATTGGGAAAGTTGAAATCCCCTACAACAACAACCTTATTTGACCTGCAGCTGTGTGCAATCTCCCAGCACATTTGTTCTTCTAATTCCTGTTGACTATTTGGGGGTCTGTAGTACACCCCCAACAAGGTGATCATCCCTTTCTTGTTCCTCAGCTCCAGCCACTTGACAAACCGTCCATAATGTCACCTCTGAACACAGCCGAGACATCCTCCTAAACCACAATGCAACTCCCCTCCTCTTTTTTCCTCACCCCTGTTTCTCCTGAAGCTCCTGTACCCCACAACATTGAGCTGCCAGCCCTACCCCTCCCTTATCCAGGTTTCAGTCATGGCTACAATGTGCCAGTCACTCATACCTATCCATGCCCTAACTCATCTGCCTTACCCGTCAAGACCCTGCATTAAAACACATGCAGTTTAACCAACCCTCCTTCCTCTCTCTCTGGCTTTTTGCCTGTTCTGTACATTAACCTTTCCCACACCACCCTCCATACCAACATCTAGCCTCATGTGCCTCTGTCCTGTATGAGATCCCTTATGACATTACCGTCACCTCCAATAGGATCTCACCATTAATGACATATTCCCATCTCCACCACTTTCCACCTTTTAGAGATCACTCACTCCACAACTCCTTGGTTCACTCATGGGTTTCTTTTTCCCATGCTTCCACAAAGAATTTCATTGTACTTAGGTACATGACACAATAAAGTACCTTTGAAGCATTAGCAAGAAGTTGGGCAGGGTAGGACTTTGTATTCCTTTGAGCACAGGAGGCTGAGGGGTGATCCGAGGGGCTTTCAGTACATGGGCCTTCATCAGTCGGGGTATTGAGTGTAGAAGTTGGGGTGTGTAAGAAGGAACTGCAGATGCTGGATTAATCTGAAAGCCACTAAAAGCTGGAGTAACTCAGTGAGACAGGCAGGATCTCTGGAGAGAAGGAATGGGTGACAGAGTATTGTGTATGCGTCGATTTACAGTGTTGTGTTCAGTTTTGGCCTCCCTGCTTTTGGAAGGATCGTATAGCTGGAAAGAGTGCAGAGGAGATTTACAAGGATGTTGCCAGAACTTAAAGACCCGAACAAAAGGGAGAGGTTGAGCAGGCTAGGACTTCGTTTCTTGGTGCGCAGGAAAGTGAGGGGTGTTCTTATAGAGTGTATAAGATCATGAGGGCAATAGTTCGGCTAAATGCATGGTCTTTTACCCATTGTAGATTAATCAAGAACCAATGGACATAGGTTTAAGCTGATAGGGGAAAGATGTAATAGGGACCTAAGGTGGTGGGTATATGGAACGAGCTCCCAGAGGAGGTAGTTGAGGCAGGTACAATAACAACAGCGGAGTTACTTCTCCATGGTCCGCATTTCTTCCCACCCTCCCTCCAGTCTCCTCAAGCAATTACCAAACCACCAAGGCAACTTCGTGTTGGTTCATTGTTCCTCCCCGAACACCACCGGGTTTCACCTAATGTGTAGGATAGAACTCAGACAGCATCTCTGGAGAAATGCAATTGGTGGTGTTTCGCGTCCAGACTGAAGGGTCAGGTCTGAAGAAGGGTCTCGACCCAAAACGTCACCTACTCCTTTTCTCCAGAGATGCTGTCTGACCTGCTGAGTTACTCCAGCTTTTTGTGTTTACCTGCTTTCACCTATCACATCCCAGTCCCCGCCTCACCCCTCCTTCCCATCCACTACTTTGGACTGCCAATCTGTCCTCTCAGTCTAGTTGCAAGGCCCCGATCCGAAATGTGATCTGTCCCTCTGTCTCGCAGATACTGACTAACAGCTGAGCACCTTCAGCAGTTTAGACAAAAAATGTTGGAGTAACTCAGCAGTACAGGCAGCATCTCTGGAGAGAAGGAATGAGTGACGTTTCGGGTCGAGACCCTTCTTCTATTTGAGTATAGGAGCAGGGAGGTTCTACTGCAGTTGTACAGGGTCTTGGTGAGACCACACCTGGAGTATTGCGTACAGTTTTGGTCTCCAAATCTGAGGAAGGACATTATTGCCATAGAGGGAGTGCAGAGAAGGTTCACCAGACTGATTCCTGGGATGTCAGGACTGTCTTATGAAGAAAGACTGGATAGACTTGGTTTATACTCTCTAGAATTTAGGAGATTGAGAGGGGATCTTATAGAAACTTACAAAATTCTTAAGGGGTTGGACAGGCTAGATGCAGGAAGATTGCTCCCGATGTTGGGGAAGTCCAGGACAAGGGGTCACAGCTTAAGGATAGGGGGGAAATCCTTTAAAACCGAGATGAGAAGAACTTTTTTCACACAGAGAGTGGTGAATCTCTGGAACTCCCTGCCACAGAGGGTAGTCGAGGCCAGTTCATTGGCTATATTTAAGAGGGAGTTAGATGTGGCCCTTGTGGCTAAAGGGATCAGAGGGTATGGAGAGAAGGCAGGTACGGGATACTGAGTTGGATGATCAGCCATGATCATATTGAATGGCGGTGCAGGCTCGAAGGGCCGAATGGCCTACTCCTGCACCTAATTTCTATGTTTCTATGTTTCAGACTCGACCCAACTTGTCACCCATTCCTTTTCTCCAGAGATGCTGCCTGTCCTGCTGAGTTATTCCAGCATGTTGTGTCTATCTTTAGTTGAAATCAGCATCTGCAGTTCCTTCCTACACTTTCAGCAGTTTACTCTTTGCTCCATCTCCCAGCATCTGTAGTCTCTTGTCCCCATGTTACATGGTACTGTTAACACAGCACTCCCTCTGTTACCTGAATATGCACAGAAGTTCAGTCTGTCAGAGTGAAGCTTGCGTTCACATTTTAAATAAAACCTGCAGGTACTGGAAATAAAGAGAAAGAAAATGCTGGAAGCTCTCAGCAAAGCAGGCAGCGACTGCGGGGGAGGGGCAGTCAATGTTTCAAGCGGAAATAAAAACAGCTAAATGGAAGCACTGAGCTAACAAGGAAGCATTTGTAGAGAGGAGGTGAGCTCAAGTTTCTGATGGAAACAACCTTCCCTGGTGCAGGATCAGCCAACATTTTCAGGCCTACTGGAGTGCTCAATGAATTGGATAAAGAGATGAGGGGCAGGGAGAGAGATGTAGTGCTCTTATTGTCACATGTACCGAGTAAGTGAAAAGCTCTGATTTGCATACTATACAATCTGATCAGATAACACTATACATAAATACAATCATCAAACTCAAGTCAAGGAGCAAAGGGGAAAGGTGCAGACTACAGAAACAAAGAACTGGTGATGCTGGTTTACAAATAAAGACAGTGCTGGAGTAACACAGCAGGTCAGGTAACATTTCCGGAGAATATTGACATTGCAGGTCAGGATGCTTCTTCAGATTGATTGTGAGGGAGGGAGGGGGGGGGGGGGGGGGAGGGGGGAGGCTGAATTGGATAGGCAGATGGTTAGACAAAAGCCAGAGATGAGAAGATCAAACACAAAATGCTGGAGTAACTCACCGGCACAGGCAGCATCTCTGGAGAGAATTAATGGGTGACGTTTTGGGTCGAGACCCTTCTTCAGACTGATTAAGGGTAAGGGAATTGAGAGATATAGAAGGTGATGTTAAGAGATAAAGACCAATGAATAAAAGTTATGCTAAAAAGTAACAATGATAAAGGAAACAGGCCATGGTAAGCTGTTTGTAGGGTGAAAATTAGAAGCTAGTGCGACTTGGGTGGGGGAGGGGAAGAGAGAGAGAGGGAATGCCGGGGCTACCTGAAGTGAGAGAAATAAAATATCTTGCCTAAGCGAAATATGAGATGCTGTTCCTCCAATTCGCGTTTAGCCTCACTCTGACAATGGAGGAGACCAAGAACAAAAAGGTCTATGTAGGAATGGGAAAGAGAATTAAAGTGTTTAGAAACTGGGAGATCAGGCTGGTTCAAGCGAGCTGAGTGAAGGTGTTCTGCAAAACGATCGCCCGGTCTGCGTTTGGTCTCGCCGATGTATGAGCCACATCTTGAACGACAGATGGCACAATGGGCTAAGTGTTCGGCTGGCAACCGGAAGGTAGCTGGTTCGAATCCCGCTTGGAGTGCATACTGTCGTTGTGTCCTTGGGCAAGACACTTCACCCACCTTTGCCTGTGTGTGTCCTTGGGCAAGACACTTCACCCACCTTTGCCTGTGTGTGTGGATGTAATTATGTGAAGCACTTTGGGGTCAATGCAAGTTGACTAAAAATGTGCTATATAAATAAAGAAATTTAATTTAATTTTTAATTTTTGAACAACGGATACAGTAAATGAGGTTGGAGGAGGTGCGTGAACCTCTGCCTAACCTGAAAGTACTGTTGGGGTCCCTGGACAGAGTCGAGGGAGGAGGTATAGCGACAGGTGTTGCGGTTGCAGGGGAAGGTACGTGGGGAGGGGGAGGTTTGGGTGGGAAGGGATGAGTTAACCAGGGAGTTGCGGAGGGAACGGTATCTGCGGAAAGGGGTGGAGATGGGAAACGTGACTAGTGGTGGGATCCCATTGGAGGTGGCGGAAATTTTGGAGGATTATGTGTTCTATGCGATGGCTGATGGTGTGGAAGGTAAGGACTAGGGGGACTCTTGTCTCTGTTGCGACTAGGGAGAGCAATAGCAGAGTTGTGGGGTACCGAGGAGACATGAGTGAGGGCCTCGTCTATGATGGGAGAGGGGAAGCCCCGTTCCCTAAAGAATGTGGACATCTCGGATGTTCCAGTAAGGAACACCTCATCTTGGGTGCAGATGCGGCGTAGACAGAGGAATTGGGAGTAGGGGATAGAGTCTTTAGTAGGGTGAGAAGAATTGTTGTCAATAGACAATGGACAATAGAAACATAGAAATTATGTGCAGGAGTAGGCCATTTGGCCCTTCGAACCAGCACCGCCATTCAATATGATCATGGCTGATCATCCACTATCAATACCCCGTTCCTGCCTTCTCCCCATATCCCCTGAATCCACTATCGTTAAGAGCCCTATCTAGCCCTCTCTTGAAAGTATCCAGAGAACCGGCCTCTACCGCCCTCTGAGGCAGAGAATTCCACAGACTCACAACTCTGTGTGAAAAAGTGTTTCATCCTCTCCGGTCTAAATGGCTTACCCCTTATTCTTAAACTGTGGCCCCTGGTTCTGGACCCCCCCAATATCGTGAACATGTTTCCTGTCTCTACCGTGACCAAACAGTTAATAATCTTACACGTTTCAATAAGATCTCTCATCCTAAATTCCAGAGTATACAAGCCCAGCCGCTCCATTCTCTCAGCATATGACAGCCCCGCCATCCCGGCAATTAACCTTGTGAACCTATGCTGCACTCCCTCAAAAGCAAGAATGTCCTTCCTGAAATTTGGAGACCAAAACAGCATACAATACACCAGCTGTGGTGTCACTAGGGCCCTGTACAACTGCAGGAGGACCTCTTTGCTCCTATGCTCAACTCTTTTTGTTAGGAAGGCCAAAATGCCATTCGCTTTCTTCACTGCCTGCTGTACCTGCATGCTTACTTTAATTGACTGATGAACAAGGACCCCCAGATCCCATTGTACTTCCCCTTTGCCCAACTTGACACCATTTAGATAATAATGGAGGAGACCGAAGACAGAAAGGTCAGTAGGAATGGGAAGGCAAATTAAAGTGTTTAACAACCGGGATGGTTGGTTCAAGCGGGCTGAACGAAGGTGCTCTGCGAAACGATCTGTGTTTGGTCTCACTGATGTACAAGAGTTCATATCTATTTAAGTCTAAAATAGATGTTTTTTTAGCTGCCGAGGGGATAAGGGGCTACGGGGAGAGGGCAGGGATATGGACCTAGGTATGGTTAGTATAGTAAGACCTGAGTGATCTCCTGGACAAGTGTCGATCGCCTGGATTGGGGTCGGAGAGGAATTTCCCGGATTTTTTTCCCGAATTGGACCTGGGTTTTTATCCGGTTTTTTGCCTCCCCCAGGAGATCACGCGGTTCTTGGGGTGGAGAGGGGTGATAGCGGTATAAAGGGGAGGGTAGTGTCTTGTGTTCTGTGTCTTGTGTCTACTGTTTGTGGGTAAGTGTGTCTGTTTAGTGTTCAGCCATGAGCGAATGGCGGTGCGGGCTCGACGGACCTGGTGGTCTACTCTCGCACCTACTTTCTATGTTTCTATGTTTCTATGAACAACGGATACGGTAGATGAGGTTTGAGGAGGTGCGTGAATCTCTGCTTAACCTGAAAGGACAGTTGGGGTCCCTGGACAGAGTCGAGGGAGGAGGTATAGCAACAGGTGTTGCATCTTCTGCGGTTGCAGGGGAAGGTACCTGGGGAGGAGGTGGTTCGGGTGGGAAGGGATGAGTTACCCAGGGAGTTGCAGAGGGAATGGTCTCTGCGGAAGGCGGAAAGGGGTAGAATGGGAAAATGTGGCCAGTGGTGGGATCCCATCGGAGGTGGCGGAAATTTCGGTGGCTGATGAGATGAAAGGTAAGGACCCAGGGGGACTCTGTCTCTGTTGCGACTAAGGGTAGGGGGATGAGGAGCGGAGCTGCAGGTTACCGAGAGACCCGAGCGAGAGCCTCATCTATGATGGGAGAGGGGAACCCCCATTCCCTAAAGAATGAGGACATCTCAGTTGTTCTAGTATGGAACACCTCATCTTGGGCGCAGATGCGGCATAGAAGGAGGAAATGGGAGTAGGGGATAGAGTCTTTGTTGAAAGCAGGGTAGTAAGAAGTTGGTCATAGAAATATAGAAACATCGAAAATAAGTGCAGGAGGAGGCCATTCAACCCTTCGAGCCAGCACCGCCATTCATTGTGATCATGGCTGATCGTCCCCAATCAATAACCCGTGCCTGCCTTCTCCCCATATCCCTTGATTCCACTAGTCGCCTAGAGCTCTATCTAACTCTCTCTTAAATCCATCCAGTGATTTGGCCTCCACTCCCCTCTGTGGCAGGGAATTCCACAAATTCACAACTCTCTGGGTGAAAAGGTTTTTTCTCACCTCAGTCTTAAATGGTCTCCCCTTTATTCTAAGACTGTGGCCCCTGGTTCTGGACGCCCAACATTGGGACCATTTTTCCTGCATCTTGCTTGTCCAGTCCTTTTATAATTTTATATGTTTCTATAAGATCTCCCCTCATCCTTCAAAACTCCAGTGAATACTGGGTTGAGAGCAAGTGTTCAGTGAAACAATCACAATCAGTTTTACAGGGCTGCCAGCTCTCACGCTTTGAGCGTAACACTCACGCATTTCAGCCAATTCTCACGCCCTCATGCTGAAGACAGAATTCTCACGCTGACAGGCTGTCTTCAGTCCCTGCACAGCAAAGATCCTATAGCGGAGCATTAGCGGAGCTATAGGATCTTTGTTGCACAGTTTGTCTCTTTGCGCCACATGACAGCGATCTGCACGGATTGGGGAAGCGCGTCGGTCCCGGGCAGCGGGTGTCAGCGCTTTTGTGCGCCGTCTACGAGCACTGCGTTTCAGGCTGCCGTGGCAACCTCGCTCCCTCCCTCCCTCCCTCCCTCCTGCCCTTCAACTCACACGGCAGCGCCAACGCCGCCAATCCACGCAGCACCGTGCCCGCCAGACTCCCCATTGGGCGGCCGGGGAAAGAGAGGGAGGGGAGAAAGAGAGAGAGAGAAAGAAAAAAAGGGAGAGATGGAGGCAAAGAGAGGGACGGGTGGTAGGGGAATTGTAGTAAGGGAGTGAGTAAGAGAAGGAGATATGGGAAATGAGGAAGCGTGAGGAAAGAGAGAGAGGGTGAGGAAAGAGGGAGGGATGGGGGAGGAAAGAGGGAAGAAGGGGAGGAAAGAGGGAGGGAGGGGGAAGGAGTGTGTGTGTGTCTGTTTCCCTGTGTGTGTCTCCTTGTGTGTGTGCCTCCCTGTGTGTGTCTCCCTGTGTGCGTGTGCGTGTCTCTGTGTGTGTGTGCGTGTCTCCCCGTGTGTGTGTCTCCCTGTGTGTGTGTGTATCCCTATGTGTGTGTGTGTGTGTGTCTGTGTCTCCATGTGTGTGTATCCCTGTGTGTGTGTATCCCTGTGTGTGTGTCTCCCCATGTGTGTGTCTGTCTCCCTGTGTGTGTGTGTGTGTGTGTGTCTGTCTCCCTGTGTGTGTGTGTGTCTGTCTCCCTGTGTGTGAATGTCTTCCTTTGTGTATGTGTCTCCCTGTGCGTCTGTTGTCACATCCTGGCCTTAGACAGGGCTGCCAACTCTCACGCTTTGAGCGTGAGAGTCACGCATTTCAGCCAATTCTCAAGCTGATGACAGAATTCTCACGCTGTCTTCAGTCCCTGCACAGTTTGTCTTTTTGTGCCATATCACAACGATCTGTGCAGTCTGGGGAAGCGCGTCAGTTGGCGGCTGTGAGTGACGTTGCATCTCTTCTCTTCTCTTCTTTCTTGGTTGGATGTGCAGCCGCCGACAACATGAAGCAGCCGGAGATAAAACTAACCAGGTGAATCGGTTGTAAAACATGGGGAGGACCACAATGAGGCCAAACATCTAGGACAGGGTTCGGCAACCTACGGCACACGGGCTGAATCCGGCCCGTAACCCGATAAACCACGTTTTTTTCAATTCGTTTTCGCAGGGTCGGGGCAGGCGAGTCGACCTGAGAACTGCAGCCAGTTCCTGGGACGCGAGTTGATCTGGGAACGGCAGCCAGTCCCTGGGCACACAGAATGCCAACTTGATCATTATGGACAAATTGGGCCAGCCACGTACATGTTGTATAACTCTGACTCTATGAAGATCTGAATGGGCTTAGAATGACCATTTAAGCAAAATTACCCCCACTTTCCCCATTTTGATTCTTGAGATTAATATCCCTTTGCTCTGTTAACAGCATTAACGTACTTATGAGGTCGAGTCAGGAAAAGGAACATGTTATTTCTTTTTAGTTTGCTTTAATTTGTTAGTTGATTGTTGAGTGTCATCGTTTCTGAAATGGTCTTAAAGTAACTTAACTGTTATAAAGCAGTAATAAGTGATTTTTGTCCAAACAATTGGAACTTGCATAAACATAGAGACATAGAAACATAGAAAATAGGTGCAGGAGTAGGCCATTCGGCCCTTCGAGCCTGCACCGCCATTCAATTTGATCATGGTTGATCATCCAACTCAGTATCCTGTACCTGCTTCTCTCCATACCCCCTGATCCCTTTAGCCACAAGGGCCACATCTAACTCCCTCTTAAATATAGCCAATGAACTGGCCTCAACTACCTTCTGCGGGAGAGAATTCCAGAGATTCACCACTCTCTGTGTGAAAAAAGTTTTCCTCATCTCGGTCCTAAAAGATTTCCCCCTTATCCTTAAACTGTGACCCCTTGTTCTGGACTTTCCCAACATCGGGAACAATCTTCCTGCATCTAGCCTGTCCAACCCCTTAAGAATTTTGTACGTTTCTATTAGATCCCCCCTCAATCTTCTAAATTCTAGCGAGTACAAACCGAGTCTATCCAGTCTTTCTTCATATGAAAGTCCTGACATCCCAGGAATCAGTCTGGTGAACCTTCTCTGTACTCCCTCTATGGCAAGAATGTATTTCCTCAGAAAATGTTTGCATTATTAGCAAGACTGCCAACTCTCACGCATTGAGCGTGAGTCTCACGCATTTCACAAAATTCTCATGCTCTCACGCTGATCACAAAATTTCTCACGCTCAAATATCTGCGGGTGCTGAAAGTTCAAAATAAAGCAAAAATTGTTTTAGTGGTGAGTAAAAACCATGAGGGGAATATCAGGTGAATGCATGGTCTTTTTCCCAGGATATGTGATTCAAGCACTAGAGGGGATTGGTTTAAAGCAGGGCTATCAAACTACCAGCACCAACCCCCCTCCCCCTTCCTCCCTGAGTCACGGCACACACCTCCCACCCTCACCTCCGGCGGCTCTATGTCCGTCGACCGTTCTGTCCACACTCCATGGAGTTTTAACCCCGGCCCGGAGCCAGGAGCGGACCGGGTGAGTGCCACCTCCGGAGCCTACTATGGGAGGGGGAACTCCCACACCCTCCCCCCCTCGGTCGCTACGCTCCCTCGCAATTTCTCACTCTCAACTCTCACCCAATGTTGGCAGCCCTGGTTTTATTCGTCACTTGCACATAAAGTGCAAGTGAAATGAATTTGCCAGCAGCGGAACAATGAAAAAGAACACACAAAAGCACAATAAAAATATAATATAAACATCCACCACAGCTTTCATCACTGTGGTGGAAGGCACAAAATTTGACCAGTCCTCCTCCATTTTCCCCCGTGGTCTGGACCTCAACTCTCCGCAGCCATCGCTGCGGGCGTCCAGATGAGTAGACAAGTTGAAAATTCCAGGTAAATCCTGAATCGGTGCCTCCCACCCAAAGACCGTGTCTTCAGGTTGTTGTAGGCCGCAGGCTGGCGGTCGAAGACTAAAAGTTCCCGCCGTGCCGCAGCCAGAAGCACTGCAGACTGCAGGGCCGGCGGTCGGAGCTCTTCTCCAAGGGTCCCTGGCGAGGGACCCCGCTCAGGGTGGCAAGTCCACGCCGCACCCGCGGTAGAAGTTGGCCGCGGGTCGGTGGTCGGAGCTCCCCTCCGGGGTCCCCAACGAGGGATCCCAGGCCCAGGACGCCGCGCTGGCTGGAGCTCTGCGGACCACGGCTTCAGGCTGCCGCGGGCCAGCGAACGGAGCGCTCCCCTCCGGCGACCCCCGGCGAGGGCTCGCCCACTCCGCGATGAGAGTCCACGCTGCACCCGCAGCTGCGCCCGCAACTAAAGCCCCGGGCATGTCTCCGGGAAAGGCCGCACTGATCCTCGATGTTAGGCAATGGGGGAGGCGACATGGAAAAAGTTGCATCTCCGTGGAGGAGGCGACCAAAGTGGTTTCCCCATTACCCCCCCACACCACCCCCCACACAAGACACACAGAGAAATATTAAAAACATACATTAAAAAACACAAACAAAAGTAGAAAAAACTAACACATTGCTGGCAGGGCTGCCAACCTTGCAACGCCCCCACCGAGGATGTTAGGAGGTTGCAGGGTGACCTGGACAGGTTGAGTGAGTGGGCAGATGCGTGGCAGATGCAGTATAATGCAGATAAATGTGAGGTTATCCACTTTGGTGGCAAAAACAAGGGAGGGGGTTAGGTTATGTAAGGGGGAGGTGCAGCGAGACCTGGGCGTCCTTGTACACCGGTCACTGAAAGTTGGCTTACAGGTACAGCAGGCAGTGAAGAAAGCTAATGGAATGTTGGCCTTCATAACAAGAGGATTTCAGTATAGGAGTAAAGAGGTTCTTCTGCAGTTGTATAGGGCTCTGGTGAGACCACATCTGGAGTATTGTGAACAGTTTTGGTCTCCTAATTTGAGGAAGGACATCCTTGTGATTGAGGCAGTGCAGCGTAGGTTCACGAGATTGATCCCTGGGATAGCGGGACTGTCATATGAGGAAAGATTGAAAAGACTAGGCTTGTATTCACTGGAGTTTAGAAGGATGAGGGGGTATCTTATAGAAACATATAAAATTATAAAAGGACTGGCCAAGCTAGATGCAGGAAAATGTTCCCAATGTTGGGCAAGTCCAGAACCAGGGGCCACAGTCTTAGAATAAAGGGGAGGTCATTTAAGACGGAGGTGAGAAAAAACTTTTTTACCCAGAGAGTTGTGAATTTATGGAATTCCCTGTCACAGAGGGCAGTGGAGGCCAAGTCACTGGATGGATTTAAGAGAGAGTTAGATAGAGCTCTACGGGCTAGTGGAGTCAAGGGATATGGAGAGAAGGCAGGCACGGGCTATTGAATGTGGATGATCAGCCATGATCGCAGTGAATGACGGTGCTGGCTCAAAGGGCTGAATGGCCTCCTCCTGCACCTATTTTCTATGCCACAATGGTCACTGAGTCTCCGCTTGGTCTCACCAAAATACAGGGGCAGAATGTAGTTCTCAGCAACTAACCACATGGTGCCTGGTTGCTTACCATAGTGTACCAGTTTCAAAGACAAAGACCAGGAGTCAGGCAGGGGTCAGTCAGCCACTCTCCCCTGTCTTATTCAGATGCAGTAAAGAACCCTCTGCTAAATCCATCAGGAAATATGCGAACAGAAGAGGGGTGGCATTGCCAGGCAGTAGAGGCACCATCTTCTGCTCAGATCCACAGTTGGCCCACACTTTGGTCAGCATCTGTGACCTGTTGACATTGGGAGCCGGAGTAAACCGTTAGAAGAACGAGACTCTACTCTTCGGCATCTGGGCCGACTGATCTTCCGTCCCTTCACCATTAGGTGTGAGTACCTGAAGGTGCTGGGAATCAGGTTCAGAGGAGCTGAGACAAGCAACAAGAATTGGCTGCAATAGATAGCCGAGGGCAAACAAAAATTGAAAATTTAATAATCAGAAAAAAATGGGTTATTGGGTGTGAGCTGCTCTCTGGACTGCTGTACTTAGAGGCATACAGCATGGGAACAGGCCCTTCTGCCCAACTTGCCCATGTTAACCAAGACGCCCCAACTACACGAGGCCAACTTGTCTGCCTTTGGCTGAATATCACTCAAATTGATTCCTATCCACGTGCCTGTACAAATGTCTTTTAAATGTTATCATACCTGCCTCTGTGAAAAAGTTGCCCCACGGGTTCCCATCAAATGTTTCCAATCTCACATTAAACTTATGTCCTTTGGTTCTCGATTCTCTAATCTGGGTAAAAGGCTATACGCCGTCACCCTATCTATCCACGTCATGATTTTACACACTTCTATAAGATCATCCCTCAGCCTCCTGTGTTCTAAGGAATGAAGTCCTAGCCTGCCCTCCCCATCTTCGGGTTTTCTGGCACCTCACTCAAGTCCAATGATGATTCATTTTTCTCAGCAAGGCCTCCCACAATTTATTCTGTAGGTTTCCACTGTGCCCTTGGATATATCTGATCAGCAAGTCTCAAAATTAACCGATGTCCTGGAGCTGATGGCCACCTAAAGTCCAGCCGGGCAACCTAAAAGCAGAGTCATTTTGCCTGGCTTGGCAAGCGAAGGAATGCTGGGCTGATGTGGACAGTGGACGATTTTTTCCGGTGACTGTGGAGCATCAGTGACGGTTTTAAAGGGCGTCAGTCACTGACGCTCCGCAGTCGCTGAAAAAATTGCCAAGTGGGACAGGCTCTTTAAGGGAACAACAGCAACAGAACAATTTGCAGCTGTGTCGAGTGCCTGAGCCGCATATACCCTTCTTCCTTCAGGATTCAGTGAGAGTAGACTGAACTCCTCTTTCCCCTCCACCCCCCCCCCCCCGCCTCCGCCTCCATCCCTCCTTCTCCACTCCCCCCTTACCCTTCTTCCCTTCCCCTCTGCCCCCCTTCTTCCCTTCCCCCCTCTTCCCGCTCCACTCTTCTTCCCCTTCTCCACCCCCACTCCCCTCACATCCCCTTCTCCCCCTCTCCCTCCCTTCTCCAACCACCCCCCTCCCACCACTTTCCACGACAACCTCATTTGTAGACCCAGCCTGTGACAAGCGATCCCCCGCACACTATCCCACACACGCTAGGGACAATTTATACAAACCTTATAAAATCCAAACGGGAGGTGCACATCTCTGACCTAATTCTAGGTTGAAAGGCTTGGTATTTATAAATTATCCCTAGCGTGTGTGGGATAGTGTGCGGGTCGGTGCGGAAAATGGGAGGAGGGAGAGGGTGAGAAGGGGATGTGAGGGGAGGGTGGAAGTGGAGAAGGGAGAGAACAGTGGAGCGGGGAGGAGGAAGAGGGGGGAAGGGAAGAAGGGGAGAGGAGAAGGGAGAATGGTGGGGGGGGGGAGTGGAGAAGGAGGGATGGAGGCGGGAGGGGGGTGGAGGGGAGAGAGGAGTTCAGTCTACACTCACTGAATCCACCCCTGTGAATAGTTAGAGACAGTGATTTGGATCTGGAAGCGGACCAATACAAAGTAAAACTGAACGATTCAGACGTCTTTTCATCTGCACAATTGATTTTATTGTATTAATTTTAATATATTAATGTTTAAAATCCATGCATTGAAGGAAGAATATTTTACAGCCCATCAGTAGTCCGTAACCCCCAACCCTAACCCTAACCCTAACCGGGTGTCACTCGCAGGACAGCATACGCCAGCGTGTGACCGGGTGCACGACATGATGAGACACCCTGGATTTTGAACCTTTTGAACGTCACCATACATCACCACCCGACCACGACGCGACAACCTCTTTTCAGGCTGTTGCCGAAAATATCGCCCAAGTCTCTCTGTCTCCGTTACTCTGTCTCTCGCTTACCAGTTCTCCCCCACATTTTCATCAGAAACCCACCTCTGAAATTTGGGCACTGAAGCTCCCCCTAGTGCTCCAGTGTAGTGCCAAGTTACAGCCATGTTGCTGAAAGGGTAGTTGTGATACAGCATGGTGTTCCTGAAGTCCCACACCAGAAGAGCTACCCACTATTTGCACTCTCCTTGACCTCGTCCTTACCATACCGGCAAGTTCAGTTGAGGCTGAGCGAGGCTTCAGCCGGCTGAAACAGCTGAAGACCACCATCAGATGTTCCCTCCAGGACGACCAGGTAACGGACCAGCTCCTCATCATGGAGCATGCCAGTAACATCAAGGACTTTGATCCCCGGCCAGCCATCAGCTTGTGGCATGCAGGAGGGATGGGGGCAAGGAGGCCTGACACGGGCGAAGACCCAGCTGCAGCATCTGCCTCGGGACCTCACCCTGACAGTGACAAGTCTGATGAGGAGGATGCTCTGCTTGGGACCGACTCAGATGACAATTAAAGTGACTTTGCATGTAGTTGAACAGCTCTGCCTTTCCTTTGCTTTCCAGGAGATGGTTTAAATGTCAACCAGAAAAGTTACACATTTTCACAAATATAATGTTTCTGTTCATTTAAAGTTAATATCCCCCCCCTAAAATAAAAATAACCACCAGCCATTTGTATTGCTCTTCTGGGCAATCTCACTTGCCAAGTTCCATGATTGATTAGGTAAGAGGGAAGTGCAGCGAGACCTGGGTGTCCTTGTACACCGGTCACTGAAAGTTGGCGTGCAGGTACAGCAGACAGTGAAGAAAGCTAATGGAATATTGGCCTTCATAACAAGATGATTTCAGTATAGTAGAGAGGTTCTTCTGCTCTGGTGAGACCACATCTGGAGTATTGCTTACAGTTTTAGTCTCCTAATTTGAGGAAGGACATCCTTGTTATTGAGGCAGTGCAGCGTAGGTTCACGAGATTGATCCCTGGGATGGCGGGACTGTCATATGAGGAAATATTGAAAAGACTAGGCTTTTCACTGGAGTTTAGAAGGATGAGAATCACCTCCTACAAGGCAAAACCAGGAGGCAGCTCGAATGCCGGTGTAACATCACTCCCTGACGAGCTCAATGCATTTTACGCACGCTTTGACAGGGAGAATACTGATGTGCCTTCCCGATCCCCCATTCGCTGCGATGGCATTTCAGTCTCAGTCACAGAGGCCGATGTCAGGAAATCCTTCAGAGGGGTGAACCCCCGAAAAGCACCTGGTCCTGATGGTATACCCGGCCGTGTTCTAAAAACCTGTGCGGACCAACTGGCAGGAGTTTTTATGGACATTTTCAATCTCTCACTTCTGAGGTCTGAGGTCCCCACCTGCTTTAAAAGGGCATCAATTATACCGGTGCCCAAGAAGAGTAAGGTGACATGCCTCAATGACTATCGACCAGTGGCACTAACGCCGGTGGTGATGAAGTGCTTTGAGAGGTTGATCATGGAGCAAATCAACTCCTACATCGACAAAAACCTGGACCCACTGCAGTTCGCGTACCGCCACAACAGATCAACGGTGGATGCGATCTCGCTGGCCCTCCACTCCGCACTGGACCACTTGGACAACAAAAACTCATATGTCAGGATGTTATTCATTGATTACAGCTCGGCATTTAACACAATCATCCCCTCCAAACTGGTTACCAAACTCGCAGAACTGGGTCTCTGCGCATCCCTCTGCAACTGGATCCTCGACTTCCTCGTCCACAGACCACAGTCTGTTCGTATTGGTGGAAATGTGTCAGCCTCAATAACAATCAGCACGGGAGCACCTCAAGGCTGCGTGCTCAGCCCCCTGCTGTACTCACTCTATACCCATGACTGCGTAGCGAACCACAGTGCGAACTCCATCATCAAGTTCGCTGACGACACCACTATTGTGGGGCGTATCACTGATGGGGATGAGTCAGAGTACAGAAGAGAGATCGAGCAACTGTCCATATGGTGCCAGCGCAATAACCTGGCCCTCAACACCAGCAAAACCAAGGAACTGATTGTGGACTTTGGAAGGAGTAGGAGGGGGACCCACAGCCCCATTTATATCAACGGGTCGATGGTTGAAAGGGTCAAGAGCTTCAAATTCCTGGGCGTGCACATCTCTGAAGATCTTTCCTGGTCCGAGAACACTAATGCAATCATCAAAAAAGCACATCAGCGCCTCTACTTCCTGAGAAGATTACGGAGAGTCGGATTGTCAAGGAAGACTCTCTCTAACTTCTACAGGTGCACAGTCGAGAGCATGCTGACCGGTTGCATCGTGGCTTGGTTCGGCAATTTGAGCGCCCTGGAAAGGAAAAGACTACAAAAAGTAGTAAACACTGCCCAGTCCATCATCGGCTCTGACCTTCCTTCCATCGAGGGGATCTATCGCAGTCGCTGCCTCAAAAAGGCTGGCAGTATCATGAAAGACCCACACCATCCTGGCCACACACTCATCTCCCTGCTACCTTCAGGTAGAAGGTACAGGAGCCTGAAGACTGCAACAACCAGGTTCAGGAATAGTTACTTCCCCTCAGCCATCAGGCTATTAAACCTGGCTCGGACAAAACTCTGATTATTACCAACCACTTTCTGTTATTTGCACTATCAGTTTATTTATTCATGTGTGTATATATTTATATCATGGTATATGGACACATTTATCTGTTTTGTAGTAAATGCCTACTATTTTCTGTGTGCTTAAGCAAAGCAAGAATTTCATTGTCCTATACAGGGACACATGACAATAAACTAACTTGAACTTGAACTTGAGGGGGAATCTTATAAAAACATATAAAATTATAAAAGGACTGGATAAGCTAGATGCAGGAAAATTGTTCCCAATGTTGGGCGAGTCCAGAACCAGGGGCCAACGTCTTAGAAAAAGGGGAAGCCATGTAAGACTGAGGTGAGAAAATACTTTTTCACCCAGAGAGTTGTGAATTTGTGGAATTCCCTGCCACAGAGGGCAGTGGAGGCCAAATCACTGGATAGAATTAAGAGAGAGTTAGATAGAGCTCTAGGGGTTGATGGAATCAAGGGATATGGGGAGAAGGCAGGCACGGGTTATGGACAGGGGACGATCAGCCATGATCACAATGAATGGCGGTGCTGGCTCGAAGGGCCGAATGGCCTCCTCCTGCACCTATTTTTTAAGTTTCTATGTTAATATAGTCACCTATTCCCATGATTCATCTTCTTACTGGGCACAGAGTAAATGAGGTACTATGTACATTCTAACCTACGGTATAGGTCTGGTCACCATTGGAGAGGGACAATACCAACCAAAGCAGTCACAGACTGCAAGACTTGGTTGGTCAGGCAGATAATGTTTAATGCACAGATATGTGAGGTGAGGCACCTTGGTAGAAAGGTACGAAAGGGAAACAAGGTGACAGAAGGTCACAGATCTACAGGTTGTGCAGGAACATGGGAGCAGAGTATTCCTCTGTATCTATATCAGAGAGTGGCAGGGCATGTGGAATGAGTGGGGAATAAAATACATTGCATCCTTGGATTGTTAAACAGAGGTCGGAGACAGAAGCAGGGAGGCAGTGGAGCATTCTAACACAATGGCGGGCCACAGCTGGAGTGTAACACCATTTCGGCTCTGTCACGGCAGGCCTAATGTAAACACAGCTGTGCATACAAACCTGGTGTATTTCCAAGTAAGGTTGTCATTGTTCCGTTTCAGTACATATGAAAGTAAAACACTCTTGCCATCCCTGGAATCATTTCCGGGAATATTCTTTACCCGCTCTGGGATGTCCACAGCCTTTCTGAAGTGAGAATCTGTCATTATGTACTAAGCAAGTGCGTCCCACTGGTACAGTTCTGTGGCTGTGCGTGTATTTGTGCACTCGTCCTGTCACAGAATGACCCTGTAACCAGTAATGGCTTGAGACATTCAAACCAGTTTTCTGTGAACCTTCTAATGTCCAGTGTGGACAACGTTAGTTTATTTTTTAAAAAGGCCAAACTTCTGTACATTGTATTACAAGCACGCTGAGCTGCTAGAGCACAGCACTGGCCAGTGAGAATGCAGACCAATATAACACTCAGCTCTCTAATATAAGGACAGAGATTGACACACACAACACGTATGATCCCGAGCTGCACAATTCCATCACTACACTGGAACTCTGTCCGACAAACATCATTGGCACAGTACTGCAAGGACACCTACCTTTACAACAACCAGCACTGTCTACAAGGGTATAGATTGTAACAAGAGCAGTCGGATAAATAAGGGATTAGAAAACTGTAAATACTGAAAACGTAAATTAGAAACAGAAGATAGTGGAAATTCTCAGCTGGTCAGTCTGCAACATTTTCTGGTTTTACATTAATACATGCACAGCCGCAGAACTGTTGCAGTGGACCACACTTGCTATGTGCACAATACTACTCACTGTAAATTATCTGCCATTGTGTGTGTACCGATCAAGTCTATACAACTGATAGAGTTCTGTGGTTGTCCATGTATTTGTGTCTTCACATACTTATAGGGAACTGACAGGAAACAATAACACAGTCGCTAGACTGTTCTGCAAGGCCACATGCTAGGAAAACACAAAACAGTATACGCCAAGGACACTGAGCTGATGCAACAAGGCACCATAATGTCAGGACACAGATTCCAACAACCCCAGTGCTGCTCTGCAGGGCCACACATTCTCAGCACCGACCGTTTTTTCTGCACAGGTGAATCTCTGGTAGTTTCTACCCTGCTGTGAACTAGATCATTGGAGAGATTTAAAAAGGGAAATAAGTCATAGTCATAAAGTGATACAGTGTGGAAACAGGGCCTTTCGGCTCAACTTGCCAACACCGACCAACATGTCCCAGCTACACTAGTCCCACTTGCCTGCGCTTAGTCCATATCCCTTCAAACCTGACCTATCTATGTACCTGTCTAACGGTTTCTTAAATGTTGCTATAGTCCCAGCCTCAAATTCCTCCTCTGGCAACTTGTTCCATACACCCACCACCCTTTGTGTGAAATGGTAACCCCTAAGATTCCTATTACATCTTTTCACCTTCACCTTGAACTGGTAGGGGGCGCCGGAGAAGGGAAATGGCAGCCCTGCCGACAGTCTGTTCGATATTTCATCCTTTTTGTTATTTTTAGCGTTTGTTTAGAAACATAGAAAATAGGTGCAGGAGAAGGCCATTCGGCCCTTTGAGCCTTCACCGTCATTCAATATGATCATTGCTGATCATCCAACTCAGTATCTTGTACCTGCCTTCTCTCCATACCCCCTGATCCCTTTAGCAAAAAGGACCACATTTAACTCCCTCTTAAATATAGCCAATCATCTGGCCTCAACTACTTTCTGTGGCAGAGAATTCCACAGATTCATCATTCTGTGTGTGAAAAATGTTTTTCGCATCTCGGTCCTAAAAGACTTCCCCCTTATCCTTAAGCTGTGACCCCTTGTTCTGGACTTCCCCAACATCGGGAACAATTTTCTTACATCTAGCCTGTCCAACTCCTTAAGAATTTTGTAAGTTTCTATAAGATCCCCCCTCAATCTTCTAAATTCTAACAAGTACAAGCCGAGTCTATCCAGTCTTTCTTCGTATGAAAGTTTTGCCATCCCAGGAATCAGTCTGGTGAGCCTTCTCTGTACTCCCTCTATGCCAAGAATGTCTTTCCTCAGATTAGGAGACCAAAACTGTACGCAATACTCCAGGTGTGGTCTCTCCAATGCCCTGTACAACTGCAGTAGAACCTCCCTGCTCCTATACTCAAATCCTTTTGATATGAATGCTAACATACCATTCGCTTTCTTCACTGCCCGCTGCACCTGCATGCTTACTTTCAATGACTGGTGTACCATGACACCCAGGTCTCGTTGCATCTCCCCTTTTCATATCGGCCACTATTCAGATAACAGTCTACTTTCCTGTTCTTGCCACCAAAGTGGATAACCTCACATTTATCCACATTATACTGCATCTGACATGAATTTGCCCACTCACCCAACCTATCCAAGTCACCTTGCAGCCTCCTAGCAACCTTGTCACAGCTAACACTGCCCTCCAGCTTCGTGTCATCCACAAACTTGGAGATGTTGCATTCAATTCCCTCGTCCAAATCATTAATCTATATATTACTAAATCTCTGTTCTAGACCGCTTTTGGCCGTCTGTGCTGCGATTTACGAGAAAATGCCGCCACCTACGGCCGTCATTTCTGGCCACCTTGCTCAGAGCCCCCCTCCGCCGCATGTGTGCTGAGGGTTTTTCACATCGATGAAAAATGACAGAGATATTAATGTTTTTACAAAATTCCCCATTCTCTCTGCTGCCCCTGCTGGAGGGAGGGGGCGGGACTATAAAACCAGGAAGTGGTGTGCCTCAATTAGTCTCTGCAACATGGAGGGCACTCTGAGCTCTGAATGACACTGAACAAATTTCTTCACACCTGTGAGAAAGTACCCTTAATGTGGTTTGAAAATGAAAATATGGTTAGTTTGAAATAAAAATGCACTGCCTGCAAATGGTTGTTTGGGGGGTTTGGGTTGAAGTAAAAAGGCACTCTCTTTCTCTCTCCCCTCCTCTCTCTCCCCATTTCTCCCTCTCCCTATCCCTCTCTCTTTCTCTCTCTCTCCCCCACTGTCTCTCTCCCTTCCTCTCCTCTCCTCTCTCTCCCCACCTCTCTCCCCATCCCCATCCCTCTCTCCTCTCCCCCCCTCTCCTCTCCCCTCCCTCTCCTCTCCCCCGCTCACCTCTCCCCCCTCTCCTCTCCTCCCCCGCCCTCTCCTCCCCGCCTCTCCCCCTGCTCCTCTCCCCTCTCCCCCTCCTCGCCTCTCGACCCACTACTCCACTCTCCTCTCCTCTCCCCCCCTCTCCTCCCCTCTCCCCACTCTCCTCTCCTCTCCCGCCCTCTCCTCCCCTCCCCCCCCCTCTCCTCCCCTATCCCCCCCTCTCTTCTCCTCTCCCCCTCCTCTCCTCTCATCCCATCCTCTCCTCCCCCCCTCCCTTCTCCTCTCCCCCTCTCCTCTCCCCCCTCTCCTCTCCCCCCATCTCCTCTCCCCCCTCCTCTCCCCTCTCCTCTGCGCCCCTCCTCTCCCACACTCTCCTACCCTCTCCCCTCTCTCCCTCCCTCTCCTCCCCTCTCCCCCTCACTCTCCTCCCCTATCTCCCCCTCTCCTCTCCTCTCCTCCCCTCCCCTCTCCTCTCCCCCTCCCCTTCTCTCCCTCACCGCCCCTCTCCTCTCCCACCTCTCTCTCTCCCTCTCCCTCCTCTCCCCGTCTCCCCTCCCATCTCCTCCCCCCCTTTCCTTCCTCCCCCTCTCCTCTCTCCCCCCTCTCCTCTCTTCCCCCCCTCTCCTCTCTGCCCCCCTCCTCCCCTCCCCTCTCCCCTCTTCCCACCTCTCCCCTCCCCCTCCCCTCTCCTCTCCTCTCCCCCCTCGCCCCCCTCTCCTCTCCCCCCTCTCCTCTCCTCCCGTCTCCTCCCACCCCTCCCCCTCTCTCCCTCTCCCCTCTTTTTCTCCCCCTCCTCCCCTCCAACTCCTCTCCCACCGTCCCTCCCCTAAACCCCCTCCCCTTCACACACCCCTAGCCCATTTCCTCCACCTTCCCTGCTCCCCACCTCTCCCCCTCCCCTCACCTCACCCCCCTCTCAGCACACACTCTCTCTCCCCCTCTCCTCACCCTCCCCCTCTCTCGCCCCCTCTCCCACCTCTCTCTCTCTCTCCCCCCTCTCTTCTCCCACCCTCTCCTCTCCCCCCTCTCCTCTCCACCCCCCTCTCCTCTACCCCCCTCTCCTCTCCCCCCTCCTCTCCCCCCTCTCCTCTCCCCCCTCTCTCCTCCCCCTCCCCCCTCACTCCCTCCCCTCTCCTCCCCCCCCCCCCCCCTCTCTCCCCCCTCCTCCCTCCATCCCCCTCCCCCGCCCCTCTCCCCCTCCCCTCCTCCCCCCCCCCCCTCTCCTTCCCCCCTCTCCTCTCCCCCCTCTCCTCTCCCCTCTCCCTCCCCCCGCCCCATCTCCTCCTCTCCCCCTCCCTCCTTCCCCCCTCTCGTCTCTCCCCCCTCTCCTCCCCCCCCCTCTCTCCCCCCGCTCTCCCTCCTCTCCTCCCTCTCCCTCTCCCCCCCCCTCTCCTCCCCTCTCTCCCCCTCTCCTCTCCTCTCCTCTCCCCCCTCCTCTCCTCTCACCCCTCCCTTCTCCTCTCCCCCTCTCCTCTCCCACCTCTCCTCTGGCCCCTCCCCCTCTCTCTCCTCCCCTCCTCCCCTCCATCCCCTCCCCACCCTCCCTCCCCTAAACCCCCTCCCCTCCACACCCCCTACCCTCTTCCCTCCACCCTCCCCCTCCCTGCTTGCCACCTCTCTCCTTCACCCCCCTTCTCAGCACCCTCTCTCTCCCCCTCACTCTCACCCTCTCTCTCTCCTCCCCTCCTCCCCCACCTTTCCTCCCTCACCCACCCTTCCTCTTCTCCTCCTCTCCACCCCCCTCTCCCTCTTTCCCCTCTCTCTGTGTTTCTGTCTCTCTCTCTGTCTCTGCCCCTTCTCTCTCTGCCCTCACTCTCTACTCCCCCCCCCCCTCTAGATGTGACTGCAAGTTGGGGGCTATGCGTCAGTAGATAGGGTGGTTATGGGGTAAAAGGAGCAAATTAATAATATTAATATAATATCAAGGGGGGTAATTAGCGTGAGTGCGGGGTGGGGGTGGGGGATAGTTAGTGTGTGTGACGCTGCATGCCACCTCCCCCCCCACAACCGCACGTTGGGGGAACAGACCCAACAGGTCTGCACTTGGTCTAGTATATATTGTAAATAGCTGGGGTCCCAGCAGAGCCTTGCGGTACCCCACTAGTCACTGCCTGCCATTCTGAAAAGGACCCGTTTACTCCGACTCTTTGCATCCTGTCTGCCAGTCAGTTCTCTACCCACATCAATTCTGAACCCCCAATACCGTGTGCTTTAAGTTTGCATACTAATCCCTTATGTGGGACCTTGTCGAAAGCCTTCTGAAAGTCTAGATTAAACACATCCACTGATTCTCCCTTATCCACTCTACTAGTTACATCCTCGAAAAATTCTATAAGATTCGTCAGACATAAGTTACCTTTCATAAATCCATGCTGAATTTGTCCAATGATTTCACCATTTTCCAAATGTGCTGCTATCCCATCTTTAATAACTGACTCTAGCATTTTCCAAACTATCGATGTTAGACTAACTGGTCTCTAATTCTCTGTTTTCTCTCTCCCTCCCTTTTTAAAAAGTGGGGTTACATTAGCTACCCTCCAATCCTTAGGAACTACTCCAGAATCTAAAGAGTTTTGAAAAATTATCACTAATGCATCCACTATTTCTGGGGTACTTCCTCAAGTACTCTGGGATGCAGCCTATCTGGCCCTCCAGATTTATCGGACTTTAATCCATTCAATTTACCTAACACCACTTCCCGACTAACCTGGATTTCACTCAGTTCCTCCATCTCATTTGACCCCCGGTCCCCTGCTATTTCCGGCAGATTATTTATGTCTTCCTTAGTGCAGATAGAATCAAAGTAGTTATTCAATTGGTCTGCCATGTCCTTGTTCCCCATGGTCAATTCACCCATTTCTGACTGCAAGGGACCTACATTTGTTTTAACTAAGCTTTTTCTCTTCACATATCTTTAAAAGCTTTTGCAGTCAGTGTTTATGTTCCTTGCCAGTTTTCTTTCATAATCTATTTTCCCTTTCCTAATTAAGTCCTTTGTCCTCCTCTGCTGGACTGAATTTCTCCCAAACCTCTGGTAGGCTGCTTTTTCTGGCTAATTTGTATGCTTCATCTTTTGTTTTGATACCATCCCTGTTTTCCCTTGTTATCCATGGATGCACTACCTTCCCTGATTTATTCTTTTTGCCAAACTGGAATGAACAATTGTTGTAGTTAATCCATGCGGTCTTTAAAAACCTTCCATTGCATATCCACCGTCAACCCTTTAAGAATCAATTGCCAGTTCACTTGGCCAATTCATGTCTCATACCGTCAAAGTTACCTTTCTTTAAGTTCAGAACCCTTGTTTCTGAATTAACTATGTCACTCTCCATCCTAATGATGAACTCAACCATATTATGGTCACTCTTGCCCAAGGGGCCACGCACAACAAGATTACTAACTAACCCTTCCGCATTACTCAATACCTAGTCTAGAATAGCCTGCTCTCTTGCTGGTTCCTCTACATGTTGGTTTAGAAAACTATCCCGCATACATTCAAGTTCAAGTTCAAGTGAGTTTATTGTCATGTGTCCCTGATAGGACAATGAAATTCTTGCTTTGCTTCAGCACAACAGAACATAGTAGGCATTGACTGCAAAACACATTAATTAATAAACTGATAAAGTGCAAATAACAGAAAATGGGTTATTAATGTTCAGAGTTTTTTCCGAGCCAGGTTTAATAGCCTGATGGCTGTGGGGAAGTAGCTATTCCTGAACCTGCTAATTGCAGTCTTCAGGCTCCTGTACTTTCTACCTAAAGGTAGTAGGGAGATGAGTGTGTGGCCAGGATGGTGTGGGTCTTTGATGATACTGCCAGCCTTTTTGAGGCAGCGACTGCGATAAATCCCCTCGATGGAAGAAAGGTCAGAGCCGATGATGGACTGGGCAGTGTTTACTACTTTTTGTAGTCTCTTCCTCTCCAGGGCGCTCAAGTTGCTGAACCAGGCCACGATGCAACCGGTCAGCATGCTCTCTACTGTGCACCTGTAGAAGTTAGAGAGAGTCCTCCTTGACAAACCAACTCTCCGTAATCTTCTGAGGAAGTAGAGGCGCTGATGTGCTTTCTTGATAATTGCATCAGTGTTCTCGGACCAGGAAAGATCTTCAGAGATGTGCACGCCCAGGAATTTGAAGCTCTTGACCCTTTCAACCGTCCCATTGATATAAATGGGACTGTGGGTTCCCATCCTACTCCTTCCAAAGCCCACAATCAGTTCCTTGGTTTTGTTGATGTTGAGGGCTAGGTTATTGTGCTGGCACCATATGGACAGTTGCTCGATCTCTCTTCTATACTCGGACTCACCCCCATCAGTAATGCGTCCCACAACAGTGGTGTCGTCAGCGAACCTGATGGTGGAGTTCGCACTATGACCGGCTACGCAGTCATGAGTATAGAGTGAGTACAGCAGGGGACTGAGGACGCAGCCTTGAGGTGCTCCCGTGCTGATTGTTATCAAGTCTGACACATTTCTTCTAAGAAATCTGACACATTTCTTCCAACAAATCCTCTTCCTCAGCACCCCTGTCAATTTGATTCACCCAATCTATATGTAGATTGAAGTCACCCATTATAACTGTTTTACCTTTATTGCACGCATTTCAAATTTACAGTTTGATGCCATCCCCAAGTCCACTACTACTGTTAGGTGGCCTGTACACAACTCCCACTAGTGTTTTCTTCCCCTTAGTGTTTTGCAGCTCTATCCATATTGATTCCACATCCTCCAAGCTAATGTCCTTCCTTTCTATTGCATTAACCTCCTCTCTGACCAACAACGCTACCCCACCTCTTTTTCCTTTCTGTCTATCCCTCCTGAATATTGAATATCCCTGGATGTTCAGCTCCCAGCCTTGGTCACCCTGGAGCCATGTCTAAGTGATCCCAACTATGTCATATTCATTGATAACTATCTGCACATTTAACTCATCCACCTAATTACCCCCCATCAGTCTGAAGAAGGGGTTCGTCCCGAAACGTTGCCTATTTCCTTCGCTCCATAGATGCTGCTGCACCCGCTGAGTTTCTCCAGCATTTTTGTGTACCTTCGATTTTCCAGCATCTGCAGTTCCTTCTTAAACACCTTATTACGAATGCTCCTTGCATTGAGACACAAAGCCTTCAGGCTTGTTTTTACAACACTTTTACCCCTGATACAATGATGTTGAAAAGTGTCCCTTTTTGATTTTTGCCCTGGATTTGTCTGCCTGCCACGTTTACTTTTCACCTTGCTACCTATTGCTTCTACCCTCATTTTTACACCCCTCTGTCTCTCTGCTCTTGCACCCATCCCCCTGCCACTAAAACCAAGCTTCCACCAGGAAATTTGCCTGAGAGACACAACAGCGAGATGATTTGCAAAACATCACGGTTCAACTGAGTTCAGTGTCACGAGTTTTCAAACTATAGGTACAGTGAAAAGATTTTATTGCATGCTAACCGGTCAGTGGAAAGACAATGCAAACTGCAGTGGGTCAAGGCCACTGGGAGAATTGATTTTATACATTCCATAACTAGCCTCACAAAACATTCCATGATGGTGGTTGCCAGGATCACTGGATGGTAGTCGTTTAGGCATGGGGTCTTGTTTTTCTTCGGCACTGGCATGGTGGTGGTGTTCTTGCAGCATGTGGGTACCTCAGACTGGAGTAAGGAGAGACTGAAGGATGTCTGTGAATACTCCCATTAGCTGGTCTGTGCTGCTTCTTAGGGCATGGCCAAGAACTCTATGTCACGTTTACCCACAGGAAGGCCTATCTAACTTCTGCAACAATCACCCTTGCATCTTTAGAGCCAGGTGTCACACCGCTGCTGGCCTTCTGCTCGAAACACATAGAAAGCATTCAGCTCATCGGGTAGGGTCGTACCCAATGATGTTGCATAACCTTGCTTTGCAGCCAGTTATGTTATTCAGATCTTGCCACATTCTCTGTGCATCGAAGGGATCAAGTTTGTCCTGCCATTGTCTCTTAAGGAGGAAGTGATGCATTTTAAAAACAAATGCAAATCATAAACAGGTTGGACACTGGAGAGTTCATTTAAACCGGGATACCTGGGGCTGTAAGTACAGTTACTAGCAAATGGCTACACAGGCGAACAGCATGGTGAGAACATCACTTGCCAATCTATTCTTACTGACCGACATTGGCCAGCAGATGGTGCATGCAACAGACAAATTGTGATAATTGTGTTGCCAAGAGACAAAATGCACAGGGAACATCTTTATTCCATTAAACATATCTTTATGCAATGTAGAAAGTTACCTTTACAGTACACAGGGAATCTGTAGAGTGCAATGAACAATTTATGCAACAGAATATATTTGTATTGCGCACAGCTCTTGCTTCCAGCATGGAAATTTTTCATTGAATATTCAACATCTATCAGCACTGTTAACATTTATTCAGTGCAGAACATGTGCAGAACAGATGTGTGTGTGCGCCTCACTTGAATGGGGACAAACCATAGCCAAGGCTCTTTTGAGTCCATGAATCCCCGTTTGTTCAGCAGAAAGTGGAAGCAATTGTAAGCAAAGTTGATCAGTTTAAAGATAATTCCCCTCAGGACTGTCGATGAGATCCAAAAGGGTTGGCATAAAGAAAAGGGAGGAATAGTAAACCCAGGGACTCCAAAGGCAACAACAGGGAGGAGTGCGAGTTATTGAAGTGAAGCCATTACCATACCTGCCAACATTTGACAATGAAAAATCTTACTCTGAGTGCACTCGCCCATTATGGGTGGGGTCCACGCTCCTGGATCCTTAGCTCCTGGATTTTAAGTGTTTTTTAATAGGTTGTGGATATCATGATATCTTCATAGCTGCCAAGTTTTGTCAGACCATTTCAGTATCCTAGTACCTGAAAATCAGTATTTTGCTGAGGAAATCAATATTTTTACGCGATGCCCTTTTGCTGAAATTTGTTTTTATTTTTTATGTGCCATGTAAGAGTACAAAAATGCATACAGTGGCTTGCAAAAGTTTTCATACCCCTTGAACTTTTCCACATTTTGTCACGTTACAACCACAAACGTAAATGTATTTTATTGGGATTTTATGTGATAGAGCAACACAAAGTGGCGCATAATTGTGAAGTGGAAGGAAAATGATACATGGTTTTCAAATTTTTTTACAAATAAAAAACTGAAAACTGTGGTGTGCAAAAGTATTCAGCCCCCTTTATTCTGATACCCCTAAATAAATTCCAGTGCAACCAATTGACTTCAGAAGTCACCTAATTAGTAAATAGAGTCCACTTGTGTGTTATCAAATCTCAGTATAAATACAGCTGTTCTGTGAAGGCCTCAGAGGTTTGTTAGAGAACATTAGTGAACAAACAGCATCATGAAATCCAAGGAACACACCAGACAGGTCAGGGATAAAGTTGTGGAGAAGTTTAAAGCAAGGTTAGGTTATAAAAAAATATCCCAAGCTTTGAACATCTCACGGAGCACTGTTCAATCCATCATCCGAAAATGGAAAGAGTATGGCACAACTGCAAACCTACCAAGACATGGCCGTCCACCTAAACTGACAGGCCGGGCAAGGAGAGCATTCACAGCTCAGGTGGGAGAATCTGTCCACAGGACAACTATTAGTCATGCACTCCACAAATCGGGCCTTTATGGAAGAGTGGCAAGAAGAAAGCCATTGTTGAAAAAAAGCCATAAGAAGTCCCGTTTGCAGTTTGCCACAAGCCATGTGGGGGACACAGCAAACATGTGGAGGAAGGTGCTCAGGTCAGATGAGACCAAAATTGAAGTTTTTGGCCTAAATGCAAAACGCTATGTGTGGCGGAAAACTAACACTGCACATCACCCTGAACACACTGTGAAACATGGTGGTGGCAGCATCATGCTGTGGGGATGCTTTTCTTCAGCAGGGACAGGGAAGCTGGTCAGAGTTGATGGGAAGATGGATGGAGCCAAATACAGGGCAATCTTGGAAGCAAACCTGTTAGAGTCTGCAAAAGACTTGAGACTGGGGTGGAGGTTCACCTTTCAGCAGGACATCGGCCCTAAACATACAGCCAGAGCTACTATGGAATGGTTTAGATCAAAGCATATTCATGTGTTAGAATGGCCCAGTCAAAGTCCAGGCCTAAATCCAATTGAAAATCTCTGGCAAGACTTGAAAATTGCTGTTCACAGATGCTCTCCGTCCAATCTGATTGAGTTTGAGCTATTTTGCAAAGAAGAATGGGCAAAAGTTTCAGTCTCTAAATGTGCAAAGCCGGCAGAGACATTCCCCAAAAGGCTTGCAGCTGTAATTGCAGCGAAAGGTGGTTCTACGAAGTATTGACTCAGGGGGGCTGAATACTTTTGCACGCCACACTTTTCAGTTTTTTATTTGTAAAAAAATTTGAAAACCATGTATCATTTTCCTTCCACTTCACAATTATGCACCACTTTGTGTTGGTCTATCACATAAAATTCCAATAAAATACATTTACGTTTGTGGTTGTAACGTGACAAAATGTGGAAAAGTTCAAGCGGTATGAAAACTTTTGCAAGCCACTGTAACTTGTTTATTGTGTATTTGTAATATACTCTCTCTCTCTCTCTCTCTCTCTCTCTCTCTCTTCT
This sequence comes from Amblyraja radiata, assembly GCF_010909765.2. Classification (NCBI taxonomy): domain Eukaryota; kingdom Metazoa; phylum Chordata; class Chondrichthyes; order Rajiformes; family Rajidae; genus Amblyraja; species Amblyraja radiata. Next base: position 1,272,303 of record NC_045983.1, on the reverse strand, counting down.
CTCCTCTCTCTCTCTCTCTCTCTCTCTCTCTCTCTCTCTCTCTCTCTCATCTCTCTCTCTCTCTCTCTCTCTCTCTCTCTCTCTCTCTCTCTCTCTCTCTCTCTCTCTCTCTCTCTCTCTCTCTCTCTCTCTCTCTCTCTCTCTCTCTCTCTCTCTCTCTCTCTCTCTCTCTCTCTCTCTCTCCCTCTCTCTCTCCCCCCCTCTCTCCCCCTCTCTCTCCCCCTCTCTCTCTACCCCTCTCTCTCTCTCTCTCTCTCTCTCTCTCTCTCTCTCCCCCTCTCTGTCCCCCCTCTCGCCCTCTCTCTCTCTCTCTCCCTCCCTCTCTCTCTCCCCCCTCTCTCTCCCCCTCTCTCTCCCTCTCCCTCCCTTCCCCTCTCTCTCCCCACTCTCTCCCACTCTCACCTCCCTTTCTCCCTCTCCCCTCTCTCCGCCCCTCTCCCCCTCCCCCTCTCTCTCTTCCTCCCCCTCCTTCCCTTTCCCTCCCCCCCTCTGCCTTCCCCCTCTCTCCCTCCACACCTCTCTCCCTCCCCCCTCTCCCTCCCTTCCCCCCTCCTCCCTTCTCTCCCACCCTCCCTCTCTCTATCCCTCCCACCCTCTCTCCCTCAACCCCCCTCTCACCCTCCCACCCTCTCTCCCTCAACCCTGTCTCACCCTCCCCCCTCCCTCCACACACACATGGTGTTGGTTAGGTATGTATAGGATGTGTGTTCCTGTTTGAGAAATAAAGAAGTTAGTTGATCCAGAGCTTAGTGTTTTACTGAACCAGACTAACTGGGCGAGATTAGGAGCAAAATTACATAACGACGCGAAAGGGGCATTGGAGGTTCAGTGGCGGAAGATTAGAGCTGAGAGTCAAGGCAGCCAAACCACTGTGGGTGGTTGGAGAGTGCAGAGATATGAAGATTTATATTGGGAACACAGATGGAGAAGAGCAAAGGTTTCAGAGGGTTGCAGGACTGGAAGAGGTTCCAGAGAAAGAGAGGGAGTGAGGGCCGAGGAGAGATTTGAACCTGAGGTTGAGAATTCTAAAACTGAGTCAGGGAACTGGCAGAGCAAAGCATTAACACACACTCTGTTCATTGCCCAGCGAGCAGGAAGAGAAGGCTTCAATGTCCACAGTTGGTGACCAATGAGGCCCACAAGACTTCATTAATCAGCTTGCAGATCCAGAGACACAAGAAAGCGCAGGTGCTGAAATCATGGGTAAAACACAAAGTGCTGGAGTAACTCAATGTTTCATGTAGCATCTCTGGAGGACATGATGTTTCGGGTTGGGTCCCTTCTGTCTGACGGTAGAAGGAGTGAGAAAGCTGGAAGAGAGGCTGCAGATCCACATAGGAATCTATTGCACCTATTAATTTGATACAATCACCACTTTCTCCATGTCTTCAAATTAACCTGAAAACCACATGAGAAGCCTATGAAGATTAGATAAGAGATTACTTAAGAGATTAGTATACAAACTTAAAGCACACGGTATTGGGGGTTCAGTGTTGATGTGGATAGAGAACTGGCTGGCAGACAGGAAGCAAAGAGTAGGAGTGAACGGGTCCTTTTCCCAATGGCAGGCAGTGACTAGTGGGGTACCGCAAGACTCAGTGCTGGGACCCCAGCTATTTACGATATATATTAATGATTTGGACGAGGGAATTGAATGCAACATCTCCAAATTTGCGGATGACACAAAGCTGGGGGGGCAGTGTTAGCTGTGTGGAGTATGCTAGGAGGCTGCAAGGTGACTTGGATAGGCTGGGTGATTGGGCAAATGCATGGCAGATGCAGTATAATGTGGATAAATGTGAAGTTATCCACTTTGGTGGCAAAAACAGGAAAGTAGACTATTATCTGAATGGTGGCCGATTAGGAAAGGGGGAGATGCAACGAGACCTGGGTGTCATGGTACACCAGTCATTAAAAGTAGGCATGCAGGTGCAGCAGGCAGTGAAGAAGGCGAATGGTATGTTAGCATTCATAGCAAAAGGATTTGAGTATAGGAGCAGGGAGGTTCCACTGCAGTTGTACAGGGTCTTGGTGAGGCCACACCTGGAGTATTGCGTACAGTTTTGGTCTCCTAATCTGAGGAAAGACATTCTTGCCATAGAGGAAGTACAGAGAAGGTTCACCAGACTTATTCCTGGGATGTTAGGACTTTCATATGAAGAAAGACTGGATAGATTCGGTTTGTACTTGCTAGAATTTAGAAGATTGAGGGGGTATCTTATAGAAACTTACAACATTCTTAAGGGGTTGGACAGGCTAGATGCAGGAAGATTGTTCCAGATGTTGGGGAAGTCCAGAAGAAGGGGTCACTGTTTAAGGATAAGGGGGAAATCTTTTAGGACCGAGATGAGGAAAACATTTTTCACACAGAGAGTGGTGAATCTCTGGAATTCTCTGCCACAGAAGGTAGTTGAGGCCAGTTCATTGGCTATATTTAAGAGGGAATTAGATGTGGCCCTTGTGGCTAAAGGGCTCAGGGGGTATGGAGAGAAGGCAGGTACAGGATACTGAGTTGGATGATCAGCCATGATCATATTGAATGGTGGTGCAGGCTCGAAGGGCCGAATGGCCTACTCCTGCACCTATTTTCTATGTTTCTATGTTTCTATGAAAGAAAAAGATATTGCAGAAACTGGTTTCACAAAGGCCACAAAGTGCTGCAGTGGTTCCGGCAGCTTCTCTGGAGAACAGAGAGTTGATGCTTCGAATCAGGACCCTTCTTCAGACTGACAAGCCAATGAGATTACCCCTTTTTCTGCTGAACTCCAGCAAGTACAGATCGACGCTGCTTCACCTCATTAATCTCAGGTGCCAACTTTTAGATGGAACACAAAATTGACAGAAGCTGGAAATCCGAGACAAAGACAGACCATGCCAGGAATCATCAGCAGCTCAGGCAACTTCTGTGGTGAGAGAAGCAGAGCTGAGACATTTCACTTGCTCCCCAGGAGATGCTTCCCGACCAGCCGAGTACTGCAAACCCTCGTTTTAATGTAGCCCGTTATAATGGATTTCAGATACAGCGGACGGACCTGCTGACGCCATGCAGGCTCGTACCATCTCACCAGACGTTCAGAGCCCCGGCATCCAACCCCACCTCCAACTTGCAAGGTGCACTAGCGAGCACTTCTTCACCTACAGCAAGGTCTGAGTGACGCATCTGTTGTTGGGAATTCTTGTACACGTTGTAATTCTTTCTTTGGGCAACCGACGCTGACAGCCACTATGGGGCTCTCACCTGCTGCTGCTTCTTATATCCGCTCCCGTCTCGACCGCCACTGACCACTTGGCCTCTCCCCCACCCCCACCAGATACTCATTATTTCCCCCCACAGTCACCAGCATACGCCACTTTGGAGGCGGCAACAGGTCAGTCCCACGGTGTCCGAAGGCGTCTTGGCGTTGGCAGCAGCCTGAAAAAAGCGTTGTCGGCCAGCACTACAACATGAGCCCCAATAACAGCCACGCCAAGAAGGGCTCGTTGATGAAGACCAGTTGCATTGACGCCTAGTTTTAAGGGCCAACGACACAAAACGCTGGAGTGACTCAGCAGACTGAATCAGTGCGAAGATGGCTCCCGCTGTCTCCTACCCACGTTCTCCAGAGATGCTGCCTGATCTGCTTTGCAAATCTGTGTACTGTCTCATTGAAGTCCACTAATCTCACATTGGCACCAACGCACTGCTATGCTTATTAATTATTGTGATTATGTATAGTGTAATTTAACTGAATTGTATGCAAAATAAAGAATTTCACTCTACGCTGGTACACGTGACAACTATAAACCTAAACTTGTCACTTTAGCTGCAGTTGCATCCACAGGCATGAGATGAGGACCAGACCCACACTTCCATCCCTGGACGGCTGCGGCCGGACCCATGTTTGACCCTCGGCTACCATCCCCTCTCTTCTCACCTCTGCCGAACACACCGGGACCTGCACTCTAAGATACCTCTGCTCTGTAACACTGCTCAGGGCCCTCCGATTTGATACTCAATGTAAAGGGAACATTAGGAGGTAGTGATCACAACATGACAAGTTCTAACCTGCAATTTGAGAGGGAGAAGGTGACATCGGATATGTCGGTATTGTAGCTGAGCAAAGGGGACTACAGCGGCACAAGGAGGAGCTGGCAAAAGTTGACTGGAAAGAGACCCTAGCAGGGGTGACGGTGGAACAGCAATGGCAGAAGGTAATTAAAAAGGCAATACGGGAGAAAAGGTGAAATACGAAAGTAAGCTAACCAATAATATAAAAGAGGATAGCAAGAGTTTCTTCAGTTATATAAAGAGTAAGAAAGAGGCAAGAGTGGACGTTGGGCCGCTGGAAAATTATACAGGAGAAGTGATAATGGGGAATAAAGAAATGGCAACTTTTTTGCTGCAGTCTTCACAGTGGAAGACACCAGCAACGTGCCTGAAATTCAAGAGAGTCAGGTGTTGAAGTTTGTGGAGCGGCTATTACTAAGAAGAAGGTACTTGGGAAGCTGAAAGGGCTGAAGGAGGATAGGTCACCTGGACCTGATGGACTGCTCCCTAGGGTCCTGAAAGACGTGGCTTTATTGTGGAAGCATTGACAATGATATTTCAAGAATCTCTATAGACAGGAGAGGTCACAGATGATTGGGAAATTGCCAATATTACCCCGCTACACAACAAGGGAGCAAAGCAGAATAGTGGGAATTATAGGATGATTAGTCTGACTGCAATAGTTGGTAAAATTTTTGTCCTTTATAAAGGAGTCAATCTGCATTCGCCATTCCTCAGCCCACTAGTCCAGCGGATCAAGAGCCTGTTGTAATGTTTGACAACAATCTGACATTGACCGCAGTCTCTGGACCAGCACGGCAAGTGGCTGTGGCAGTACAGATTCCACCGATGCTTCTGCACTGAAGAATTCGGGTGCCTGGGGATTATGCAAGACAGCGACGTGGAAAGAATCACTCGTGGTTGTAGCAAGTAAAGGAACAGGCCCACTGTTGCTCTTCTCGGATGTGTCCTGGAATGAAGCATTGACTGAATTCCTTGGGTCATCGTTATGTCCATCGGTGAGTCTGAAATTCTCTGCCACAGAATGTAGTTGAGGCCAGTTCATTGGCTATATTTAAGAGGGAGTTAGATGTGGCCCGTGTGGCTAAAGGGATCAGGGGGTATGGAGAGAAGGCAGGTACAGGACACTGAGTTGGATGATCAGCCATGATCATATTGAATGGCGGTGCAGTCTCGAAGGGCCGAATAGCCTACTCCTGCACCTATTTTCTATGTTTCTATGTATCCGTGGATAGAGGCCACGAGCCCCTGACCCCCCCTCCGGATCGTTATGATATCCTAATATTTGCCTGCTGCTGATCCCAGGCCCCGCTCATCCCGAATATTATATATTTATCACAGCTGGAAATCTCGGAGATTTCTCTCTCCCGCAGCGAGCTCTTTCGCAATTATTATCAAATCAACTTACTATCAATTAAAATATTGAAGTTCATCGCTTCAAAGAGCAATGAACTGCAATTTATGAAAACCTTTTTGAAAGACTCCATTTAAGGTTCATCGTCTTCCGGAGATTGCAGTTTCTTAATGTTAAATCATTTTTGAAAATGCTCCCCCGCGTCTCCCTCCTCCCTCGTAGGGTCCCAGCGACCGCCACACCTGCACCTCTTCACAAACAACCAAAAACAGCATCGATTTGTATAACGGTAGCTAAATAAAGACCGCGCCAACACCGGCCGGGTCCCCTTGGGGAAATGACGAGAGCGCAGCTGCATCAGTGCCACACAAACAACCCATGAACCGTCGGCAACGTGGTGATGACTGGGCGCAATGAAACTGGTGGAGAGATACATGTTCCAGTTCATAATTGAACCGAGTTATCGATTTCAAATCAATCAGGTTCCACCTAAATGTAATCCTTCACAAAAACCTATGCTCTCTAATACTTCATTATCCTACCCCGGAATAAAGACTGCATTCACAGTAACTATCCGCCTCATGATTTTATAACTCTCTATGGGGTCACCCCTCAGCCTTTTGTGTTCCAAGGAATTAGGTCCTAACCTGCTCAACCTCTCCCTGTAACTCAGGCACTCCCGTTCTTGCAACCCCCTTGTGACTCTCTATGCACTTTTCCCCCAGCTAATTAAAATGTTTCCTACATTAGAGTGACCAAATCTGAACACGACACACCTATTGCGGCCTCATCAACGTTCCCTGCAACTGTCAGATACTAACGTCTATACTTGACTGATGCAGGCCAAGTTTCTGAAAGCTTTCTTGACCACCCAGTCTACCTGTGACGACACTTTTATGGAACTGTGTACCTGTACACTTAATCCCTCTGCTCTACAACACTTCCTATTTACCGGTGACGCCACTTTTAAGGAATTGTGTACCTGTATTCATGATCTCTGTGCTCTGCACCCCTCCCCCCACCCCCCCCCCCCCCACCACCCCCGGGCCTTCATTGTGAAGCTCCTGTCCTAGATTGTCTTCCCAAAACGCAAGGCATTGCAGTTATCTGCATTGCATTCCATTTGAAGTTGTTCAGAGCACTTGTCAAGCTGATCAAGATCCTGTTTTAACCCCTGATAACCCCTCAATGTCTGCATTGCCAGCTATTTTGTGGCATCTGCAATCTGACTAATCATGCCTTGTACATTCCTATGCATATTTGCCAACTCCGACACCGAGGCACTAGAGAACATAGAGTCTGTAGAACAAGCTTCTAACATACCCTAAACTGCAATAGGTTAACCCTATGAAGAAGGGTTTCGGCCCGAAACGTCGCCTATTTCCTTCGCTCCATAGATGCTGCTGCACCCGCTGAGTTTCTCCAGCATTTTTGTGTACTATAGGTTAAGAGAGACTATTTAATCAATCAAGACGACCCAAGCTGCTTTGTTGTTATCGGGAAATGCTGGTGCCCGGACACACAGGAAGGCACCCGAACAGATTACCAAACGCTCCGGTCGAAATGTGGTCTCAAAGAGTATGTTACTGGAACACAGGGAGGTGCAGAGGTTAAGAAACCTCTAGAGCTCACGACTATCTCAGCCGAAGGAAGGAACGTTCATGGCGGCTGCGGTTAGATTTGTGAACCAATATTTGTGAATGAGGCGAAGCGGAGGTGTTGGTGCTTGTGGGGCTGCAGGAGGGAGGTTCCTGGGTCTGGGTCGGGGTGGGGTACTGTGGTGGACTGAGGACAATGGGTGCTGTGCTCCCGATAATTAACTGGAGGAAACTTCACTCATGATGATCGCACTGTCCATCCATCGGTATAGAGATGGTGAAGGGGTGAAGGGTGTTGGTGAGTCACGGTGAAAACCGAAACACAGTTGTCCAAGTGTAACGGCTTTTCTCAGAGTAGACGACTGGCTCTCAGAACAACCCGTACTCGAGCTGTCGCCATACACCCGTTTTTATTATATATCTTGATCAGTTTAGGTTCGTTCAGTTTAGAGATATAGCGCGGAAACAAGCCCTTCGGCCCATCGGGTCCGCGCCGACCAGCGATCACCGCATATTAACACTATCCTACACCCACTATGGGCAATTTTTACATGTACCAAGCCAATTAACCTACACACATGTACGTCTTTAGAGTGTGGGAGGATACCGAAGTTCTCGGAGAAAACCAATGCAGGTCACGGGGAGAACGTACAAACTCCGTACAGACAGCACCAGTAGTCGGGATCGAACCCGGGTCTCCGGCAGCAACTCCACCACTGCGACACTGTGCGTCCGTGGGCTGAGGACAACGGATGCGGTGCTCCCGATACTTAATTGGAAGAGTTAGTTGAGGCAGAAACGATTTAACTGTTGTTTAAGTAGGTTGCGAAATGGTTAATGGAGTTTAATGCATATAAATGTGAGGTGCTGCTGTTTTAGCAGGACCGTCGCATTAAATGGTACTGCTTTGTTGTAGAACACAGACATTTAGGAGTGAAGGTACATAGTTCCATGAATGTGGCGACACATCTAGATAAGATGGTCAAGTACGTTTTGGACACATTGGCCTCATCATTCATTGTTTATTAGATATAGAAGTTGGGATGTTACCTTGCAGCGGTACACATCACTGGTTAGACCATAGTTGGAGTATTGTGGGCAGTTTTGGTAGCCCTACTATACTAAGACGATGTTAAGCTGGAAAGAGTGCAGCAAGTTTACGAGGATTTTGCCCTGACTTGAGTCTTGATCTATGGGGAGAGTTTATTTTACCTAGAGTATTATACCTAGAGTAGAATTAAGAAGACGGGTTCAAGATGACAGGGAAACGTCTTAATAGAACTCCGCGCTGAAACCTTTCCACACAGCGTGTGGTGGGTATATGAAAAGAGCTACCGTTGGCGTTAGTTGAGGCAGAAACTATAACAAGTATTACTAAATTTTGACAGGTACGTGGATAGGGAATGTTTGGATCGACATGGGCCAAACGCAAGCAGGTAGGATTAGCGTAGTGGGTGCACATCGATCAGTATGGACAAGCTGGGCCGAAGGGTGTGTTTCCGTGCTGTTTTACTCTATCTAAAAAGAGACAAACGTACCCACATAACGCATACTATGTCATTAATAACGTTGATTGTATCATTAGGTTCCACACTAGAAATATTTTCATCCGGGGAACCCGTGAGAAGTGGCACTCGGAGCCAAACGTCTCCATATTGGGCCTAAACGTCACTGGGCACAACACAGTCTATGTTAAACCATCTTTGAACGGCTGGAGTGATACAGAGAGACGGGGTGCAGTCTGTGTCCGAAAGAACAAATACATATAAATAAGAGCGGAGGGCTGTATGTTCAGAGGGGCGGGGGGGGGGGGGGTTAGAGTAGGTAAGAGGAGTGGAAACGTTGAGAAGGTAGATGTCACGCGGGTGTTGGAAATAAAAAGGTTCAAAGAGTTTTTAAATATATATAAATAAGAGCGGAGTGCTGTACGTTCAGGGGGGAGAGGTTCGAATACGTTCCTTCTCTCCAGAGATGCCGTCTGGCCCACTGAGTTACTCCAGCATTTTGTGTCTATCTTCAAGGTCTACCGTGGCGAGCGAGCTTTGTGGATTCACGTGGCTTCTATGGGTTTAACAACAGGAATAAAGGGGACATATGGGTGGTTATGTGTCAAAGAATGTAGAAATACGGTCCTTGGTTATACTTCTTGGTAACACACGAACGGGCTCAATAAAATGGCAGACGATTTAATAAATGTAGAGAGAGAGAGAGAGAGAGAGAGAGGGGGGGGGGTGCGAGAGGGAAGGGAGAGAGAGGGGAGAGGGAGAAAGAAAAGGTCGGGACGAGAAATGTATGTGGGAGGTGGGAGAGAGAGAGGGGTTTGGGGGGAGGTCAAAGAAATACGGAGACATAAGGAGCAAGGCAGAGAGCGAGAGAGAGAGCAACAATTTAGACATGACGAGAGAGAAAGAGTGTTGCAGGCTATTTAGTTTTACTTCCGTTGGGAGAAATGCTGCGATTTATAATCTTGGTTCTTGGTTCTTGGTTTCTTGGTCCTCCAAAATATTCCAAATGGAATTTAAACTGGAGGTGGTGAAGGGAGGGCTTAAGCCAGAAAGGATTATTGGGAAGAACGAGCTACTTTAAATTTAGTTGCATCTGGTTGGGTAACTATAGTTGGTGGAGATTATTCCATGCTTTAATTGTGCGTGGGAAGAACGAATTGCTGTACACATCTGTCTTTGTAGTTGGGATCACAAATTGGATCGAATGCCATCGTCTGCTCCTAATTGGTTTGGGTTTGTTGTAGGTCTTGTAGTCTATGTCGAGCTGACCATTTAACATTTTGTAAAAACAGGTCAAACGGTGAGCTTCACGTCTGTCATGGAGAGGATTCCACCACAGAGAATTCAGAAGTTTGGTGACACTCGCTTCTCTCTCATAGGTGTTAGTAACAATTCGAGCTGCCTGGCTTTGGGCACGTTCGATGGAAGAAATGTGTTTATTTGTGTATGGGTTCCATGCTGCCATAATCGAAGAAATGCAAACAAAACGCTCGGTTTATACCCACAGATACCTTGTCAAAAATTACAGCAATCATGTTGGTGCCGTACTGCACTAAATATAAACGTTGGAAACCAGAGACGCGATGCATTTTGACTTTAATGCGCTGTGTGTCAGGAGCAACGCCAGAGCTGACGGCGCTCCCGCTGTTCACAATCAACATGAGCATGTTTGGATCAAGGAATACGTTCAATATCTCCAGGTTCCCCGACTCCCCGATGGCTTGCGAGAAAGATACAAAGAGGCCGAGTTGATGTTAAAGCCAAACAGGCAAGGATAGGCCGGGTGGAATAAAATGATGCTAAATCGTGAGGGCATCTGTCAGCCCGGTATTAAATATATAAATTCCGAGTACTATTTAACGTGAGAGTTTGAAAGGTGTTGGTGAAAAGTCCAGGTGAATTACACGTAGATAACAGGCTGTTAACAAATACCACAAACAAGTAATAAAGCATGGGGCAATCGAGTAACAGGTACAAATGTTATACAGCGTTTATACGGGATACTTGTGGGAACGCAATTGAAAAGCCCGGGTGGATAAGTCACCTGGACTGGATGGATTGCACATGGGTTCTGAAGGAGGTGGCTTCAGAGATTGTCGAAACATTAGTTGTGATATTCCAAGAATCACTAGAGTTGGGAGTGGTTTCTGAAGATTGGAATATCACGAATATCACCCCGCTATACAAGAAGGGAGCAAACTAGAAGAGCAGAATCGAGAGGCCGGTTATCCTGACTTCGGTGGTTGGTAAGATTTTACAGACAATTATAAAGGATGAGGTCATACAGTACTTAGAAGTTCATGATAAAATAGGCCGAAGTCAGTATGGTTTTGTGAAGGGACGATCTTGACACACAGAAGGGAAGCTGTAGAAATGGTGCACTTAGATTTTCAGAAACATAGAAACATAGAAAATAGGTGCAGGAGTAGGCCATTCGGCCATTCAATATGATCATGGCTGATCATCCAACTCAGTATCCTGTACCTGCCTTCTCTCCATACCCCCGATCCCTTTAGCCACAAGGGCCACATCTAACTCCCTCTTAAAACTAGCCTCAACTACCTTCTGTGGCAGAGAATGCCACAGATTCACAACTCTCTGTGTAAAAAATGTTTTTCTCATCTCGGTCCTAAAAGGCTTCCCCCTTATCCTTAAACTGTGATCCCTTGTTCTGGACTTCCCCAACATCGGGAATAATCTTCCTGCATTTAGCCTGTCCAACCACTTAAGAATTTTGTAAGTTTCTATAAGATCCCCCCCTCAATCTTCTAAATTTTAGCGAGTACAAGCCGAGTCTATCCAGTCTTTCTTCATATGAAAGTCCTGCCATCCCAGGAATCAGTCTGGTGAACCTTCTCTGTACTCCCTCTATGGCAAGAATGTATTTCCTCAGATTAGGAGACCAAAACTGTACGCAATACTCCAGGTGTGGTCTCACCAAGACTCTGTACAACTGCAGTAGAACCTCCCTGCTCTTATACTCAATTCCTTTTGCTATGAATGCTAACATACCATTCGCGTTCTTCACTGCCTGCTGCACCTGCATGCCTACTTTCAATGACTGGTGTACCATGACACCCAGGTCTCTTTGCAACTCCCCTTGGATTGGAGGAGAGCTACTGTTATACAACATTTTAAGAAAGGAGGGAGAGAGAAAACAGGAAATTATAGACCAGTGGTGGGGAAGATGGTGGAGTCAATGTAATAGCGGCGCATTAGAATAGCAGTAACAAGATTTGACCGCATCACCATGGATTTATGAAGGGGAAATCTTGTTTGAGCAATTTTCTGCAATTTTTTAAGGATGTATCAAGAAATATGGATAAGGGAGAGCCAGTGGATGTAGTGGATCTGGGCTTTCGGAAAGCCGTTGACAATGTCATACGCAGGAGATTAGTGGGCACAATTGGAACATATGATATTGGGGGTAGGGTATTGACATGGAAAGAAAATTGGTTGGCAGACCGGAAACAAAGAGTAGGAATTAACGTGTCCCTTTCAGAATGAGACGCAGTGACTAGTGGGGGGCCGCAAGACTCGGTGCTGGGACTGCAGCTATTAACAATATATATAAATGATTTAGATGAAGGAATTAAAAGTAACATTAGCAAATTTTCAGATGCCGCAAAGCTGGGTGGCAGTGTGAACTGCGAAGAGGATGCTATGAGGATGCAGGGTGACTTTGATAGGTTGGGTGAGTGGGCAGATGCATGGCAGATGCAGTATAATGTGGATAAATGTGAGTTTATCCACTTTGGTGGCAAGAACGAGAAGGCAGATTACCATCTGAATGTAGTCAGAATATTGCAGGATAAGGGGAAGTGCAACGAGACCTGGGTGTCCTTGTACACCAGTTACTGAAAGTAAGCACGCAGGTACAGCAGGCAGTGAAGAAAGCCAATGGCATGTTGGCCTTCATAACGTGAGGATTTGAGTATAGGAGCAAAGAGGTCCTTCTGTAGATGTACAGGGCCCTTGTGGGACCACCCCTGGAGTATTGCGTGCAGGCTTGGTCTCCTGAGGAACGACATTCTTCCTATTGAGTGCAGCGTAGTTTCACGAGGTTAATTCCCGGGATGGCGGGACTGTCAGATGATGAAAGAATGGGACGACTGGGCTTGCATTTACTGGAATTTAGAAGGATGAGAGAGGATCTTATAAAACCATATGCAATTATAAAGGGATTGGACAAGCTAGATGCATAGAACATGTTCCCGATGTTGGGGGAGTCCAGAACCAGGGGGCAGAGTTTAAGAATATGGGGTAGCGCATTTAGAACGGAGATGAGGAAAAACGTTTCACCAGAGTGTTGTGAATTTGTGGAATTCTCTGCCTCAAAAGGCAGTGGAGGCCGATTCACTGGTTACATTGAAAAGATTCGTCTCTTTGGTTTAGCGGAATCAAGGGATATGGGGAGAAGGCAAGAACGGGGTACTGAGCATGGATGATCAGCCATGATCACATTGAATGGTGGCGCTGGCTCGAATTGCCTGATGGCCAACTCCTGCACCTATTTTCCATGTTTAAATGTTTCTATGATAATCTCTAGTGCTGCGAGGGTGTAATCCCACTGTCAACTGTCTCCAGATCCAGAGACCGCACTCACTCTCAGACTGGGTGGTCTGCCCTGGCTGACTGGAATATAAACTCACCCGTAGAGGGGGGTGACGTTTTAGACTCCGGAGAATCAGTTGCTCGGTTTATACAATACATATTTTAGCTAGTTTTCTTTAGAGACACATCCCTTCGGCCCACCGAGTCCGCACCGACCAACGATCCCCGCACAGTTACACGATCCTACACACACTGGGGACAATTTACATTTATACCAAGCCAATTAACCTACACATCTCTATGCTTTTGGAGTGTGGGGGGAAACAAAAGATCGCGAGGAAAACATACGAAGGACTTGGGGAGAACGCACTAATTCCGTACAGACAAGCACCCATAGTCAGGATCGAACCCGGATTTCCTGCAGAAGCTCAACTGCTACGCCACCCCTGGATTGAATGCGATTTTAGATAGATTGTTGGATGTGAGGGGAATTGATGCTATGGGTTTCGTGCGGGAGGACAGCACTCGGGTAAATGATCAGCCACCGTTGAACAAGGGCGAGCAGAGGCGTGAGGAACCCCGTGCCCTAATAGTATTTAATGGTCAAATGCAGAGGGAAAGGAACGTTGATATTCTCACTTTTAGCACCTTGATCCACCTATTAACGTATTAACGCGGAGAAAATATACAGTAATCAATAATACAATCGATTAGTAATTAGTTATACAAGGTGCCCACAATAGTGTAAAACCGAAGCCCGTAGTGCAACTAAAATCAGAGAATGGTTGCTGCGGGAATGGTTTGCGTTGTGCGCTTTTTATTTTAAAGGAACAATACGGAAACAGGCTGACCAAAGGTCACTCGTACACACATGTTCCATGTTATCTTACCCTTCCATTATCTAAAGACCAGCATTTTGGGGGGATGTGGGAGGAAACGGGAACACCGGGAGGAAACTAGCGCGGACACAGGGAGAAACAGCTCCACACAGACAGCACCCGGATCAGAAACCCGGGTCTCTGGCGCTGTGAGGCAGCAGCTCTACCCGCTGCTCCGCTGCGGCTGGGTGCCCACGAGTATGATGATTGCTGGGAAAAGTAATGCACTGTCATACCCATGTCTTTATTTCTGATGTAACGCCTCACGCTGAATGCCCATGCGCGAGTGGCGTAGGGAATGGATTCTCATGTTGGTGGCGCAGATCCAACCCGTGGGTCGGGATGGGGCCAAGTTGTCCAGGAGTGCGGGGGAGTTGACAACTCACCCACGTGGTTGCATCCCAACACACTGCTGATTCCTGGAGCGTCTTTGGCCTAACCCGAAATAAATTTCTCGCCACACTACCCTACACCTTTGGCCCTGGGATCGGGTAACATTAGTCATAGAGCCGTAGAGGCACACAGCACAGTAATAGGCGATTCGGCCTAGCTGTGCCGACCACGCTGCCCCTTCTCCACTCGTCCCACCTGCCTGCGTTGGGCCCAAATCTATCCGAAACTTTCATATCCATGTACCTGTACAAATATAGTTGAAATTCTACTCTCGTTCTGCCTCAACTATCTTCTCTGGCAGCACGTTCCATAAACCCACCACTCTGTGTGTGAAATATTATTTACACATCTTGATTTAATTAATCCGGTTTAATTTATGGCCAATGCTCAACTCTGGGTGTTGATGGCGGTGGATTATCCAGTGCTGTGTCATTGGATATCACAGCTTGGTGGACAGACTCTTTGTTGAAAGAGGCGATTAATGGCACATGAACTGTGAATGGTTGTTCAGCGATCCTGCCCCACACTCCATTATAAGGCAAGAATCGGATACAATTATGACTTTCGAAATACATTTGAACAGCTATGTGGATTGAAATGATTTAGAAAGATGAGGGCTAAATGCATGCACTGGGACTCGCCAACGTGCGTTGACAAGGTGGGCCGAAGGGCTAGGGTTTCGCTGCTCTACGACTCCATATGGAAAGTACAATGAGTACAACTGCCATGTAATCCCAGAATGGGCTGGTGGGAGGGGAATGGTGAAAGTGCTGTAGATGTTAGGCTCTGCTTGCTATTTCGAGGAACCCCTGCAGTGATGTACTGGGGCTGTGTGGATTAGCTTCAAATAAACCATTCAACAGGACGATGCCTGGATTGTCAACTCCAGCAAGAAATTTGAGATACGTGGTTGCATTCTCTGGAACGCTGGAGGTTGCGGGGACTCCTAATAGACGTATATAAAGTTAAGGGGCACAAATAGGATTAACCCAAGTCAAATACTAGAGGATACAGTTTTAAACGTGAGAGTGGCAAAGTTTGAAGCAGGGTTGAACAAGTTAGGGCTTTATTCTTTGGAGCGCAGAAGGTTAAGGGGGGACTTGATAGAGGTCTTTAAAATGATGAGAGGGATAGACAGAGTTGACGAGGATAAGCTTTTCCCACTGCGAGTAGGGAAGATTCAAACAAGGGGACATGACTTGAGAATTAAGGGACAGAAGTTTAGGGGTAACATGAGGGGGAACTTCTTTACTTAGAGAGTGGTGGCTGTGTGAAATGAGCTTCCAGTGAAGGTGGTGGAGGCAGGTTCGTTTTTATCATTTAAAAATAAATTGGATAGTTATATGGACGGGAAAGGAATATGTGAGCGCAGGTATATGGGACTAGGGGAGAATACGTGATCGGCACGGACTAGAAGGGTCGAGATGGCCTGTTTCCGTGCTGTAATTGTTATATGGTTATATGGTTGTGGGGCAGGGTTTTTACACAGAGGTTGGTGGATGCCTGGATCACGCTGCCGGGAGCGGTGGTTGAGACATATAAAACATTAACGTTTAAGAGACATTTGCATATCCGAGGAAAGGTGCTTATGGATTATGTGCATGGAGAGGAGCTTTTGCCTTGGAGACTAGTCTGGCAGGCCGAAGGGTCTGTCCATGTGCTGTACTGATGTATCTTCAATGTCCTAATGATCTTAGTTTGCGCAAAACCTGACCCGACTGTTTGAGGCGAATCGCTTTTCTCCAGGCTCGCGTTCCGGCTGCTCTTGGGAAACGGTCGCCAGTCAATTGGGTGTTATGCATTTTGGGGTTTAGTTTAATTTAAAATTTTAAACAGGCAAAGTACAGATGCGTCATGTTTCCTGCGGGGTTTTCCAATCCCAGATCTGAACCTGTGCATTGATGAGGCAGTTTCGCTGCGGGCTGAGAGAGTTTGCTGATAGCGGGGTTGATCAATAGGATGCGAAGCAACTTTGATCTCATCGACCGGTGGGATAGAAGCGATGGACTGAATGGCCTTCCGGCTCAGAACACAACAGCCAATACGAATGTCTGAAACCAGTTTACCCTGATATTAATCGAATCTTCACAAGCCTGAAGCTTTGACACAAGCGAAGTTTAAACCTGTATTTGAAGATTCAGAATATAACGATTGGTGTACAGTTAATCGCGGAGACGAAATTTAGCGGCAAGGGACTTGTGCAGACGGATAATGGTTGGTATTGGCATCCTGTTCGGCATTAACATTGCGGGCCGAAGGGCTTGTTCATGTGCTGCACTAGGCTATGCTCTATGCCCAACCAAAGATGAACCATTTTCAGGTTAGAGGTCGCTGTTTTGGTTTGTGTTTCTGCACTGGTGAGAACTCGGAGGGAGAGCCGTGGGTGCGGTGATCTCGGTGTTTTGCGTTTTGCGGGGTCATGGGGACATCCCGGAGTCTGCAAGTGTGGACGGGACGGCTTTCTGACTGTACGGGCGGACAGGGACTGCAGAGAGAGTGACAGTGGTCGGTACAACTCTGGTCACATCACGGTGAAGGAGCGCGTGTGTGGCCCGGACATTGAACTAATGGCTTTGGGTCTCCGCTTATGCTGAGGCCCTGGGGATTCTCACACGCCGCTGTGGTGGCTGTTTAATGCTATGTGTAATTTGTATGTGGTTATGTATCTTGTTGTGTTTTTTTAATGACTGTTGGCAAATCAAATTCCGTGTATGTTTACATACTTGGCTAATAAATTAATTTCAATAAGAATTCAACGACATTTAATTTGCCGTCAGCAGATTATGAGCGCCGGAAATCAGTCTCCGCCCACACAGGTTTCATGGCCCCTCCCACTCATTATATTCAGGTTAATAAAGACAACCAGAGGCTCTGGTTTCCAGACACTGGACCCCGAGCGGCTCCCGAACTTTGCAATACAGCACGAGTGGGTCTGAAGTTTGGCTGCTCGCCTGTCCGGAAGAATGGCCCCAGCGCTGCACCTCCTGTGGCCTCTGCTGCTGCTCCCAGCAGGTGAGACTCGGGTTGGTTCACGACTGATTATCTCCAACGAGGCTCGTTAAAATCTCCACCATCATCGGAGCTCTACGCGTGTTTAGCCTTCTGTGGGCTCCAGATCACCCAGTCGTTTCATCCGTTCATAAGTGATAAGCCATTCAATCACGGCTGATCTATCTCTTTCTCCTAACCCCATTCTCCTGCTTTCTCCGCATAACCCCTGTCACCCGAACGAAACACGGATCTATCTATCTCTGCCTTAGATACATCCATTAACTTGGCCTAAACCGCCGTTTGTGCCAATTAATTCGCCTCCCTCGGACGAAAGAAACTCTTCATCATCTTATTCCTAAATGAATATATTTCATTTCTGAGGCTTTGATTAATGTTTTCATTGTGTTTTGTTGAAGGTCTCCTGGCGATCCCAGTCCTGAATCAAACCCCAACTTCCGGACCTGTCTCCGCGGCACAAACCGCCCGCTTAGAGTGTCGGATGCAGAACGGAAATGTTGCAAATTACTATGTATATTGGTATCGACAGCGTCCCGGGGAGAGACCAGAGTGGTTGATAAGGTATGATACGGATAATGAAATATTCCGTGGCAGTGGGATCACTGACCGTTTCCAGCCGTCCAGAGATACTTCCGCCAACAGCTGCATCCTGACCATCGGCACCGTGGAGCCCGGAGACGCCGCCGTCTACTACTGTGCCGTGTGGGAAAGCGGCGTGGGATACTTCTTCAGCCCTGGGACTATCCTGGAAATAAATAGTAAGTGACTTCCTCGTTCTGTTCCCATGAATCCCCTTTGCAGTCGTTCTCATTCCCCGGCGCTCGATGCATCCCCAGTCCGGGAACGCCGGACTTGTATCTGCGCGCCGGAAAACTTGCTCTGTCTCTACTCGGCGCGGGAGGCCATTCTGCCCAATCGGGTCCGCTCCGTACGTCAGCGGTCGGGAGAGTATTCCCGCCCGCGGGGATTCCTGCATCTTTAACACAAGCCGCCGTTTGCGACAATCAAACGCGTTAATGTTGGGGAAACAAGGAAGACAATTTGCAGGCATTCTGATGAAAGACATTGAGGAAAATACTGGGCAGCGGGTTGGGCGAGTCGGCTAGAGAGTGTAGCGGGAAAGGACGTGTTGGTGCGGGCTCGGGGTGAATCCGGGATGAACCGGTCGTTTCATCGTCTCTCCACCTCTCAATGGCTTGCGGAGCCACGCTGCGTCCCCCCGCTCCCCTTGCGTCACTTGACAGGGAGTGTTGGATATCCGGAGGCCTCTCCGGTACCGGTACTTCCCGCCATAACTCCTTAAAGTGGGTGCTGCACATTGGCTCAACGGTAGATACGTTGCCTCACTGCGCCAGATTCCCCGATTCGAGCCTGACCTCGGGTGCTGTCTGTGTGGAGGTTGCAAGTTCTCCCTGGGATTCCTCCGGCTGCTCCGGTTTTCCCCTACATCCCAAAGACGTGCGGGTTTGTAGGTTAATTGCCCGTCGGTGAATTGCCCCTAGTGTACGGGGAGTGGTTGAGAAGCGGGATATCATAGAACTAGTGTGAACGGGTGATAAATGGTCAGTGTGGACTCGCTGGGCCGAAGGGCCAGTTTCCATGCTGTATCTCCTAAAATAGCTACATTCGCAAATTCACATTCAAGCGAATTCCAGAGCTGGGGTCAGTGTGTGGCGCTGCCGGCAGTCTCCATCAACTAACAATGCCTCTCTTCTCTTCCGCCTCTCTCCCCCACACAGGTAGCGAGTCTCGGAAGCCCTCGCTTCTCCTGCTCCCTCCGTCTCCGGAGGAAACTGGCACGGGCTCGGCCACACTCAGCTGTCTGGTGAGCGGCTTTAAGCCGGGCTTCGTGGCGCTGCGCTGGGCCGTGGACGGCGTGGAGACGGAGAGCGGGGTGACGTCGGGCGCAGTGTCCCCGGACGCCGAGCAGACGTACAGGCTGAGCAGTTACCTGCGGGTCCCCGCCGCCGCATGGGACAAGGGCACGAGCTATTCCTGCAGCGTAGCCCACAGCTCTCTGGGCTCGCCTCTCCGCCACACCGTCTCCTCATCCGCTTGCGCGAACTGAGTTCGTGCCATTGGCATCGGCTGCCAATTATCTGCTATGTTTAACACAGAGAGAGCTTCACAATGGTCTGCCGCCACATTGTGCAATGTAACCTATAGCAATGTCCGCTTCTGGGAACAACACGAATATGTAATTATCTCAGAGATCAGTGCGAATTTCGTTGTAGATTTGTCTCCAGTTCTATGTGTCTTACTGCCTCTGTCTGTAGAATGGGGGCAGATTCCCCTGTAGACAGTAACCGTGTTGTGATTGGATCTGGTGTAACTCAGCTCTCAATAAAGAGGAAAAAATGCAGTGTGATTCCATTGGTCTATTTTCACTCGGATCCTCGCAGTACATTGAGGGGTTTGGGGCAAAGACGTGGCGATCAGGAGCCGCCTTACACAACTACAGCCAGTTCCGCTCAAACGGCTGATTCCGCTCCTCTTGATCAATCCCACTCTGTGTCTGCACCGACCTCTTCCCCCATCTCCCACCTGCCGCCGTCTGCCGGTCCCTCTATTCTGCGCCCCGTCTCTCCTACCTCCATCGCAACCTCACGTGTTTATCCTACTCCTTATTTTCCACCTACCCCCCCCCCCCCCACAGCCCCCCTGGATGCTAGTTGCACAATCTCGCGGCTCTTTGATCAAATTTGGGGGAGGGACTGGGACACACACAAGCACACGCACACACACACACACGCACACACACACACACACACACACACACACACTTGAAACACGGAGCTGGACTCATCCGCTCTGATCCATCCGTCAAATTTTGTCCGTTCCGTTTGTAGTCCGATGCACTCCGGGCACGTTGTTGGATTCTAAAGCTACCGACGCTGCAATATTCAACATGTCGGAGGGAGGGAAACATAATTACGTGACAAAAAATAAGCCGAAGTCGATCCTTGGGATCCGTGTCCTCATTGGACCATTCAACGTGATCATGGTTCACCTCTCAACCTCGTACTGATTTCGCCAATTAACTCCCAGCCGTGATCTACCATTGTAAGGAAAGACATGCAATGCCGGAGTAACATCGCTGATCAGGCAGCATCCCTGGAGCACGTGGGTAGGTGAAAACTTGGTTAGAGACCCTTCTTCAGATTTAGCTCCGAACCTAAACGTCACCTATCCATGTTCTCCATGGATGCTATCCGACCCATTACCAATGTCTATCCTTGGTCAACTAGCATCTGCAGTTGCTTGTTTGCAGTTGCCGCTATAAATGCACGAAGTTCTCAGATCTCAGTAAGTGTGACGTTATCTCTCGGGAAGCATTCGCTACTGAGGACAGAGTGGGCGAACACTAAGGTACATAAAAGCTGACCACCGGGTTGTCAATGTTTAAGAATGAACTGCAAATGCTGAAACATCGAAGGTAGACAAAAATGCTGGAGAAACTCAGCGGGTGAAGCAACATCTATGGAGTGAAGGAAATAGGCAACGTTTCGGGTCGAGACCCTTCTTCAGACTGGTGTGAGGGTGGGGGGCGGGCGGGAAGCGGAAAGGAAGAGGCGAAGACATGCTGAGAGAGAGATGAGAAGGGGAGGAGAAAGCAGGGACTACCTGAAATTGGAGTATAGTCGAGATAGCCATGGGAGTCAGTGGGTGTCGGTCAGTACATCTACTTACTGGCCGACATCTGCTATAAACCCACTGACTCCCATGGCTATCCGGACTACACTTCTTCCCACCCTGCTTCCTGTAAGGACTCCATCCCCTACTCCCAATTCCTCCGTCTACGCCGCATCTGCACGCAGGATGAGGTGTTCCATTCCAGGGCATCGGAGATGTCTTCATTCATCAGGGTTCCCTTCTTCGATTTAAATCTTTTTATTTGAATTTCACAGCAATTTGCATACATACAATGATAACAGACAGTGAAAGTCAAGGCATAGTTGTGCAACAGTATGTAAGCGACCCTCAAAGCCCTTACCCTTACCCACCTTAAACCCACCCGAATCAGGTCGGAACCAAACGGGGACAAACAATACTCACATACATACACATCCACACAAATATGGTAAGATAAACGAAACAAAAAGTACTTAAAAAAAAAAAAAAAAGGGGTCACTAATAACAGTAAATAAGTAAGTAATTAAATAAATAAGTGTGGTGAGGGGGGGGGGGGGGGGGTTAAGGGGAGAGCAGCTGCAGTAGAGCAGAACAATGGTGGAGAGCACTCAGTCCTCTTCCGAGTCCGGGTACAAGTTGAGAGAGTTAACAAGTTCCAAGAAAGGGTTCCATGTATATAGGAATGTCTTGGTAGAGCCTTTGAGAGAGAACCTAAGTTTTTCAAGCTTTAAATTGCCCTCCTTAATCCAGCGGGCGTGTGTCGGGGGACAGTTGAGCCTCCAGTTAAGCAAGATCAGTCTCCGGGCTAACAAGGTTGTAAAAGCTAGGACCCGTTTCACCGCAACAGAGAGGTTGGTGTTGGGAGGGGTACCGAAAATGGCTGACAGTGGGTTTGGAGGAATAGTCTGGCCGTAGGCTCTGCTTATCAAGTCGAAAGCACTCCTCCAAAAGGCTGCTAGCTTAGGGCAAGACCAAAACATATGGCTATGGTTGGCAGGAGATTGATTACATCTGTTGCAGGTGTCCCTAACAGCGGGGTAAATTCTAGATAATCTTGCATTTGTGTAGTGGACTTTGTGAAGGACTTTGCATTGGATTAGGCCATGACGGGCACATTTGGAGGAAGAATGGATCAAATCCAAGGCAGAGTCCCATTGCTGGTCTGTTAGTTTCGTATTCAACTCACCCTCCCACGCAACTTTTAATGAGGTATGAGGTTTCAATATAACCAACCCTAACAAGTTATACAAAACAGAGATGCATTTCTTCCGGTTGGGATCTAGAGCTAAGATGGTATCGGTCATGGTTTCAAGGGGGCGATTTGGGAAATGGGGGAATGTCTTCTTCACAAAATCCCTAATCTGGAAAAAACGAAAAAGGTGGGAGTTTGGGAGGCTGTAGTTGGACAAGAGCTCCGCAAAAGACGAAAAGATGCCATCCTTGTATAGGTTTTTGATACTACTGATACCGTTGCTATGCCAGGTTTTGAATGCGTGGTCTGTACTTGAAGGTTTAAAGATGTGGTTTTTAAGCAGTGGGGTCAAGATGGAAGGGCCTTGTAAACCAAAGTTTTTCCTGAGTTGACTCCATATCTTGAGCGAGGGGGACGCAATTGGGCCTGCACCCCTCTTCTACTATAGATGAGGCTCTCACCAGGGTCTCTTCTATACCCCGCAACTCTGCTCTCATTCCCCAACCACCCACTCGTAACAAGGGCAGAGTACCCCTTGTCCTCATCACATACAACAAATAATTCTCCGACTTTTTCGCCACCTCCAACGGGATCCCACCACTGGCCACATCTTCCCACCTCCTCCCCTGTCTGCTTTCCGCAGAGACCGCACCCTCCATAACTCCCTGGTTAATTCGTCCCTTCCCACTCAACCCACCCCCTCTCCTGGCACTTTCCCTTGCAACTGCAGGAAATGCTACACTTGTCGCTTTACCTCCCCCCTCGACTCCATTCAATGATACAGACAGTCTTTCTAAGTGCGGCAGAGGTTCACCTGCACCTCCTCCAACCTCATCTATTGTATCCGCTGCTTTAGCTGTCAGCTGCTCGACATCGGTGAGACCAAGCGTAGGCTTGGCGATCGCTTGGTCCAACACCTCCGCTCGGTTTGCAATAACCAACCTTATCTCCCAGTGGCTCAGCACTTCAACTCCCTACTCCCATTCCGAATCTGATCTTTCAGTCCTGGGCCTCCTCCATGGCCAGAGTAAGGCCCACCGTAAATTGGTGGAGCGGCATCTCATATTTCGCTTGGGCAGTTTACACCCCAGCGCTATGACCATTGACTTCTCCATTTCAGATAGTCCCTGCTTTATCCTCCCCTTCTCAGCTCTCCCTCAGCCCACTATCTCCGCCTCTTCATTTCCTCTTCCCGCTCCCCCACCCTCACATCAGTCTGAAGAAGGGTCTCGACCCGAAACGTTGCCTATATCCTTCCTCCATAGATCCTGCCTCACCCGCTGAGTTTCTCCAGCATTTTTGTCTACCGCCGGGTTGTGAATGGTCCTAATAAAGACAGGGCATAATTTCGTTAATACATGAGCATTTATTGATCGTTTCATTAATTAGACACACTTGATGTGAGTTATAACCACAGACTCTCACAGATAATTCAATGAATGCCCACACAAAAGATCATGATGTGAAATGGGTGTCTGAGGGGTTGGGTGAAGCCATTTCATTGGGGTTGATGATTGAGGAGAAGGTGAATATAGAATTTAGAAGATTGAGGGGGGATCTTATAGAAACGTACACATTTTTTAAGGGGTTGGACAGGCTAGATGCAGGAAAATTATTCCCGATGTTGGGGAAGTCCAGAACAAGGGGTCACAGTGAAAAAGTTACTTTTATAACTACTAAACCAGGTTCGCTTCTTAATAAACAGACACCACACAAACTGTTTGGTAGACCAGTTCAAAACTTTACTTAACATCGGCCGATGGAAGGGAGCGAGAACTCCAGTCAAGTGACCATTATAGACACTTGACCGTCCTCCGTTCACCTCACTGAACAACAGAATTACATTGCCTTAAATAGGGTTTTTTTGTCCCCTTAGCACATTTCACAGACATTAGTCATGGTCAGAGGTACAGGAAAAGGTTTCCACAGAATGCATCACATCAAAGGCCTTTTGTTTAAATAGTACAAGATAACATTGGCCATTTGGTTTACGACATTTTATCTTCACAGAGATCATCCTAGCTCTCGCTGCTTCCTCTCTGTCATTTGGTCCTTCATAAACATAGGCCATTTGGTTTATGGCATCTTACTTCAAAGATGTGACTAGCTGTTTCTTTCTCTGTCACTTCCTCACTTGGGAGACAATGTTATAGGATTTATTATCCCACACACCCGCAACCTGAGGCAAGCCTAATTTGAGACTAAATATAAGCTGTAAGCTAGCCCAGAAGCCAATCTAATATCATCTTATATTTTTAACTAAAATTCAGCTTCATCAACAGTTTAAGGATCAGGGGGGAATCTTTTAGGACCGAGATGAGAAAAACATTTTCACACAGAGAGTGGTGAATCTCTGGAATTCTCTGCCACAGGAGGTAGTTGAGGCCAGTTCATCGGCTATATTTAAGAGGGAGTTAGATGTGGCCCTTCTGGCTAACGGTATCAGGGGGTGTGGAGAGAAGGCAGGTACAGCATACTGAGTTGGATGATCAGCCATGATCATATTGAATGGCGGTGCAGGCTCGAAGGGCCGAATGGTCTACTCCTGCACCTATTTTCTATGTTTCTATGTTTCTAAGGTGGGAGCTGGAGATTGGGTGTAAAGAATAAGGAAAGACAGGACGCCGAGTTTAATGCTGCATACCGATATTGTATGTGCCGTAAGATTCGCTGAATGGTTAGAGAAGTGTAAATATATATATATGGAGATGGTCGGGGTGCAAAGACTTATGTAGTGAAGTAAGAAATTTCAACCGGATAAACAGCGTTTTTCATTGTGACCAGTTATTCAATTATAGAGCAGTACTGCACAGAAACAGGCTTTTCATGTCACCTTACCCCTGCGACCAAGTTGGCATACCGGGCTAGTCACATTTGGTTGTAAGCTGTGGGCCGAGCTTCGAAAATGTGTCTAGAATTTAACTTTCGTCACCCATGTCTGTGAACTACTTGAAACTTTGCACATGGTTAGATATAATTGAGAAGGAAGTTATACCTCGTCAGTGCCTAAAGTTGCACTTTAATTAATTAAGCCAATTAGAATATGATATCGAAAAAGTAGGCACCATCTAGTGTCCAATGCCCATATTAATCCATGGGGAGCCTAATTCTGTGCTGCTGTTTGTTTAAACCATATATATACTGGTGAATATGAGTGTAATTATATATAATTATATTATATAAATATAATATAACAAATATAAATGTGAGTGTGTATGTTGAGTGAGACTGCCGCAGAGGTCCGGGTCCTGAACCTGCCTAATTAATGGGTGAGGGCAGTTCCTGTGGGTTCCCACCTTTACTGAACCCCACTGACTGCCAGTTTGCAGAGTGGGGGTCACGGCCATAGTGGGACTGGGGCCGCCTTTAGCACCCCCATAGCGCCGGCTCCGTCAGTCGGCCCGCTCGTTCGTTGCAACACCGACCACCCGACAGCCCGAGCGACCCCTCGCAACATCCACCGGCTCACCGGCAGCCCTACCGACCCTTCACAGCACTCACCGGCAGCCCTACCGACAGACTGGTCGACTGATCGACTGACTTCTGGCTGACCGACCGACCGACCGACCGACTGATTGACCACTGACTGACCGACCGACTGACTTGTTGTGGTTCGTTTCTCTTAAACAGACAAAAACACAAATAAAATCAGTAATCATTGAAATCTTTATTTTGCCAAGCGGGAGTGGTAAGACTCTTACAGTATGTAGATACTGACTATACAGAGTAATCCCACACAAAGGGACAGTGATTAAGTACATGCATTTATACTCCAATAATCAGCGATTCAGCTATACCTTATCTACAACGCATGGTACAGCTTCTTGCTTCTTAAGATTGACAGCTTCTTAAGATTGACAGGTTCTTCCGAGAGAGGAAGAGTTAGCCATATATGGTTATATGAGGCGGCTATTATTCTTCAGAACAAGAATTTTGTTTTGTTTTTACAGAATGCGCACATTATATTCTTATAGAGCAAGGGTAAGAGCCGAGAGTCTGCACAGCCTCTAAATGTTTATATTATGGAGGAGACATTCATGAAGTTGTGCTTGTGATCTCACTTGCATTATTGGAAAAAGGCACATAAACAACGTGTTAGCCTTGTTAGTATAATAAGAGCAAGGGTTAGAGCATTCTGCTGGCTTTGCAATTAATAAGAGAAAGGTTACAGCCTGTCTTAGTTTCAGCTGAACCAATGTTTGTAAAGTTTGGGCTGTTTGGAGTCTGTAGACTGGACAATGTTCAGGGACTCGGCAACGGACCTGAACGAATACGCCACAGTCGTCACAGACTTCATTAAGAAATGTGTGGATGACTGCATCCCTACAAAAACCTTCCAAGTGTTTTCCATTCAGAAACCTTGTATGAACTTTGCGATTTGCACACTTCTGAAGACCAGATATTCATGTCTGATGATACAGTGGTCTACTAGAAGTCCAGATACGACATTGGTAAGGTCATCAAAAAGGCCAAAAGGGACTTCTGCTCCAAGCTGGAGGATGAGACAGATGTTCGGCAGCTGTGGCGGGGCCTGAATGCAATCACCTCCTACAGGGCAAAATCAGGAGGCAGCTCGAATGTCAGCGAAACATCACTCCCTGACGAGCTCAATGCTTTTTACGCACGCTTTGATAGGGAGAACACTGATGTGCCTTCTCAAGACCCCATTCGCTGTGATGGTATTTCAGTCTCAGTCACAGAGGCCGATGTCAGGAAATCCCTCAGAGGGGTGAACCCTCGAAAAGCGCCTGGACCTGATGGTATACCTGGTCGTGTTCTAAAAACCTGTGTGGACCAACAGGATGGAGCTTTTGCGGACATTTTCAACCTTTCACTTCTGAGGTCTGAGGCTCCCACCTGCTTTAAAAGGGCATCAATTATACCGTTGCCCAAGAAGAGCAAGGTGACTTGCCTCAACGACTATCGACCAGTGGCACTAATGTCGGTGGCGATGAAGTGCTTAGACAGCCTGATCATGGCGCAAATCAACTCCTACCTCGACAAAAAACTGGACCCACTGCAGTTTGCCTACCGCCACAACAGATCAATGGTGGATGCGATCTTGCTGGCTCTCCACTCTGCTCTGGACCACTTGGGCAACAAAAACTCATATGTCAGGCTGTTATTCATTGATTATAGCTCAGCATTTAATATAATCATCTCCTCCAAGCTGGTTAGCAAGCTCTCAGATCTGGGTCTCTGCGCATCCCTCTGCAATTGGATCCTCGACTTCCTAATTCAAAGACCACAGACTGTTCGTATTGGTGGAAATGTGTCAGCCTCGATAACAATCAGCATGGGAGCACCTCAAGGCTGCGAGCTCAGCCCCCGGTATACTCACTCTATACTCATGACGTCAGTGGTGGGCAAATTAATGGAAAGGATACTTAGAGATAATATATATAAGCATCTGGATAAACAGGGTCTGATTAGGAACAGTCAACATGGATTTGTGCCTGGAAGGTCATGTTTGACTAATCTTCTTGAATTTTTTGAAGAGGTTACTCGGGAAATTGATGAGGGTAAAGCAGTGGATGTTGTATATATGGACTTCAGTAAGGCCTTTGACAAGGTTCCTCATGGAAGGTTGGTTAAGAAGGTTCAATGGTTGGGTATTAATGGTGGAGTAGCAAGATGGATTCAACAGTGGCTGAATGGGAGATGCCAGAGAGTAATGGTGGATGGTTGTTTGTCAGGTTGGAGGCCAGTGACTAGTGGGGTGCCACAGGGATCTGTGTTGGGTCCACTGTTGTTTGTCATGTACATCAATGATCTGGATGATGGTGTGGTAAATTGGATTAGTAAGTATGCAGATGATACTAAGATAGGTGGGGTTGTGGATAATGAAGGAGATTTTCAAAGTCTACAGAGAGATTTATGCCAGTTGGAAGAGTGGACTGAAAGATGGCAGATGGAGTTTAATGCTGATAAGTGTGAGGTGCTACATCTTGGCAGGACAAATCAAAATAGGACGTACATGGTAAATGGCAGGGAATTGAAGAATGTATATGGGACTAGGGGAGATTATGTGTTCGGCACGGACTAGAGGGGTCGAGATGGCCTGTTTCCGTGCTGTAATTGTTATATGTTACATGGTTATAATGCAGGTGAACAGAGGGATCTGGGAATAACTGTGCACAGTTCCCTGAAAGTGGAATCTCATGTAGATAGGGTGGTAAAGAAAGCTTTTGGTGTGCTGGCCTTTATGAATCAGAGCATTGAGTATAGAAGTTGGGATGTAATGTTAAAATTGTACAAGGCATTGGTGAGGCCAATTCTGGAGTATGGGGTACAATTTTGGTCGCCTAATTATAGGGAGGATGTCAACAAAATAGAGAGAGTACAGAGGAGATTTACTAGAATGTTGCCTGGGTTTCAGCAACTAAGTTACAGAGAAAGGTTGAACAAGTTAGGGCTTTATTCTTTGGAGCGCAGAAGGTTAAGGGGGGACTTGATAGAGGTCTTTAAAATGATGAGAGGGATAGACAGAGTTGACGTGGATAAGCTTTTCCCACTGAGAGTAGGGAAGATTCAAACAAGGGGACATGACTTGAGAATGAAGGGACAGAAGTTTAGGGGTAACATGAGGGGGAACTTCTTTACTCAGAGAGTGGTGGCTGTGTGGAATGAGCTTCCAGTGAAGGTGGTGGAGGCAGGTTCGTTTTTATCATTTAAAAATAAATTGGATACTTATATGGACGGGAAAGGAATGGAGGGTTATGGTCTGAGCACAGGTATATGGGACTAGGGGAGAATACGTGTTCGGCACGGACTAGAAGGGTCGAGATGGCCTGTTTCCGTGCTGTAATTGTTATATGGTTATATGGTTATATGACTGCGCAGCCGGTCATATTGCGAATTCCATCATCAAGTTCACTGACGACGCCATTGTTGTGACGTTCACTGATGGGGACGAGTCAGAGTATAGAAGTGAGATCGACCGACTGACCAAATGGTGCCAGCACAATAACCTGGCCCTCAACACCAGCAAAACCAAGGAACTGATTGTGGACTTCGGAAGGGGTAGGATGGGGACCCACACGCCCGTTTATATCAACGGGTCGATGGTGGAGAAGATCAAGAGCTTTAAATTCCTGGGCGTGCATATTTCTGAAGGTTTTTCCTGGTCCGAGAACACTGAATCAATTATTAAGAAAGCACATCAGAGACTCTACTTCCTGGGAAGATTATGGAGAGTCGGTATGTCAAAGAGGACTCTCTCAAACATCTACAGGTGCACAGTAAAGAGCATGCTGACTGGTTGCATCGTGGCTTGGTTCGGCAACTTGAGTGCCCAGGAGCGGAAAAGACTACAAAAAGTAGTAAACACTGCCCAGTCAAATCATCGGCTCCGACCTCCCTACCACCGAGGGGATCAATTGCAGTCGCTGCCTCAAAAAGGCTGGCAGCATCATCAAGGACCCACACCATCCTAGCCACACACTGATCTCCCCGCTACCTTCAGGAAGAAGGTACAGGAGCCTGAAGACTGCAACGTCCAGGTTCAGAAATAGCTACTTCCCCACAGCTATGAAACTAAACTGAAACAAATCTCTGAAGACTAATAGACCATTATCTGTTTATTTGCACCTTATCTGCTTATTTATGGATGTGTGTATATATTTATATAATGGTGTATGGACTCACTGATATGATATCTTCTGTATTCGTGCCTACTATATTCCGTTGTGCTGATGCAAAGCAAGAAGTTCATTGTCCTATCTGGGACATATGACAATAAACTCTCTTGACTTGACTTGACATTATCAGTTTATGATAACATTCACAATCCCCGGTAGGTACAAAATGGTCGAAAACAGTGCACAGTAAAAATTAGAGCGATGATTAATAAAACAATAGAGCCATATTGTAATATAGTATTCCAAAGTCCATCAAGCCAACTGAATGGCCAGAATCTCCCATGTTACTTCATTGTACCCATGCATGTCACTGTCAACCTTATGGATTTTCTCAATTTCTTGGGAAATGTGGGTAGCAAGGTCATTTATATTAGAGGATTCGTCAGGGATCTTGGCACATCACTCGTCTTATTATAATACAGGTGCCTCTTTGTTAATCTTTATGATCAATATTTATTTCATGGTAAGAAAGATTTTTAATATACAATAGTTGTAAAACAGTTAACACGATTTTGTACAAAGATTATCAAGAATTGAGAATGGAGCTGTCAACTATCTTTATGCAGACCTTATAAAAAAATGAAGAGTAATATGTAGAATTCATTCGTTTCAGTCTGTTACCATTAACTCTTATACACATTTTCCCTTTAATTGCTTCATGCCATTTATCCAAGACTGTGGGATCTGCAGATTAGGTTTTAGCTTCTTTAAGAGATTAACATCCATAAATTCAAATGTTACAAGATGCCATGAACTAGAAGCATTATGTAATTTGGTAATTACATTATTGTAATTTGGTTTTGAATCTGTCCTTGAGCTCGTAAGGGGTTATGGCACAAACCCAAAATCCTAATCAGATAAAGAAGTTTGTTTACTTCATCGCAGCTAGTTCACTGCTGAACACTTCTATAATAGTAGCCCTTCGCCGTTACAGCGCGTAAGCAGGTTGGCATGTTATTCCACCACTGCTGGCAACGCCACAGAACAATAGGCTATCGGTATTTATGCAGGGATATGGGGAAAAAGGCTGAACATAGGTCAATTACTGTAAAGGTGTCGGCTTCTGTTGTTATAGATGACAGAATAATATTGGTATCAGGTACCAAAGGACTATTTTAAATAGCTCTCAGGTCTTAGGCAAAACACCATTCATTACATCTTCCCACTTTCGGGATCTATTGCACAGACTTTGCACTTTCACTAATAGTGCTTGTCGCAATAAAGCCAACCATGTCAATCATAAAGACTATAGCTGTCCCTTCTTCAGCCTCCGAGGCCAGTCAATTTTTAAAAAATTCATGGCAAGGCAGCTCCACTTTTTTTTTGGTCAGTTTATGTTCAGGGGCTGAATACACTCATCCCACATGACTGATGCTTTGCCCATAGTTCGTAGAGTACTTGGACTAGAGCCATAATGGGCAGATCCTCAGTAGGCAGCTGTTGCTTTTCATAGTGTCCCATTCCTTTCTGACACATGTGATCTTTCCTTCTGTGTCATTGGCAATTTAAAACATGAATTGTATGTTTGTCCTTCAGCCATTTATCATTTTTTGCTATTTCTTTTGCTGTTACTGGAGGTCGAATAGTTACGATTAAGTGTGACTCAGAGGCGTCTCTCATTTCAAATCGATCCCTCTGCTTTTATTCCTAATCCCGGGACCCCAAAGAACAAATAAGAGGTCACTGTTAATTGTTCAAATTTATTCAACCAGGGGGAGTCTCGTTCCAAGTTATCCGGGATTAGGGAGGCATGTATATAATTCAGTGCAGTGCGTTTGCTTATGTTCATGGCTGGTTTTAACAAGATACCGTAAATACTGGCCTTTTTATAATTGTGTGTATGGCTTCCTTTTACCTCCAGTCTTGCAGGAGGACATCCAAATTAATACTTCCTTTTCCCAGTTTCCAATTATTTTGCAATAAGTTAGGTGTATCCAACGAGGATTATTTTCGACCTTCACTGTAGGTAGGTGTAGTCCGCAGTACTGGGAAGTGCTTCTTCCACCGTTCTCCCAATTTCCTCCGATCCCAATTTCCTATCAGTACGTGATCTCCTGGTTGTAAGGATTTGCCGTCATGGTCAGCTGATAGTGGTTTCTTCATTTCTCTGGTTCAGAGGTTTCTGTAAGTCTAACAAGGTTCTGGTCAATTGCTGTGCATATGAAATTAATGCACACTAAGGTCCTGTCCAGTCCCAGTCAAGGATTTACTTAAACTATTTAACTACTTACAAGGTAGGTCCTTTAAAAATAGCTCATTATAAAGAAAAACAATTTAAAAATTATTCCCAATTCTCATCCAACAATTCTCATTTAATCTGAATTCCACATGGCCAGTGCGCAATTGAGACCTCTCTTCAATTCAATTCAAACGTTAAGAAATAGGAAGAAATCAAACTTAAAATACCGACAAGGTTACCAAACCTCATGCCAGGTTATGCGGTGAAGAAAATGAACAGTGTCTTTGCTGAGCTACATCCGCTGTTTAATGAAAGTTGAGAAGACAGAGAATGTATAGTTAATTTCTACATAGATAGCCATTATATTTTCAAAGAGCAAAGGAAACGAAAATAACTTTGTCCCAGGCTCAACACCTAATACAGCTGCAACTTCTTAAAGAGACACTACCTTTTAGAACACATGAGACTCTATAAAGATTTATCACGTAAATGTGCAAGCCTTTCAATGACATCCTATTTCATCTGAATTATATGACTAATTCAACATTCACCTACTGTAGAACTGGTTCCACAAACAAGTAACAGTATTTAAACTCACTCAATCTTTCTGTGCCATTCACTCACAAATTTCCACACCTCGTGCAATATGCTAAATCTCAAATATTCACACACGTTAAGGTAATACAATTCTCACTCAAGAGTAAAACAGTTATACACTCATCAAGGAAATCGTGCAAAACTCTTAAAACTTTGATACACCCAAAATGAGAAATTTACATTTTAATATATGATATTATCAGGCAAAGGCACTAGGTCTTGTGGTGTTATGTTGTGAACCTTGACCAAGCTAGCTTTGGAGAATTATGAAACAGAAGCCATATCTTTCTTAAATATAATTTAAGAAAAACAATTATATAGCTGTGCTGTAGACAAGATTCATACATAGGCTGTATCAGATGAAAATGTTATTTGTCAGCCAGCCATTTTACATAACCCTGAGTTTATACCACTAGAGGTATAGGATTTTATTAAAAGCTTCAAACAGACTCACAACCCCGAGGCAGCCTTCATTGTTGTGGGTGACTTCAATCACTCCAACCTGAAGACTGTACTCCCCAAATTCCACCAACATGTCTCCTTCGCCACTAGAGAAGACAAGACACTGGACAAAGTCTACACTAACATGGCTGAAGCTTACAAAGACGTCCCCCTCCCCCACCTTGGTCAGTCTGATCACCTCTCACTGTTCCTGCTCCCAAAGTACTCCCCACTCATCAGACGGGTTAAACCCACTGTGAGGACCCTGACTCCCACACGGACATTGATTCCTATACATCCTCTGTTCTGGACCTTATAAACTCCGCCATCAACAGTGCCACCTCCCTCAAAAGGGTGACCATATTCCCGAATCAGAAGCCATGGATGAACAGCGAGGTCAGGCTACTGCTGAAAGCACGGGACACGGCTTTCAGGTCAGGCGATGCTCGAGCCTACAGTTCATCCATGGCTAACCTGAAGAGGGGCATCAAGAAGGCCAAGCACTGCCATAAGCTGAGGATTGAGGAGCACTTCAACAACAACTCCGACCCCCGACGCATGTGGCAAAGCATCCAGGTCATCACGGACTATAGACCCACCAACACCACCCCCACATCCAGCAACGCCTCCTTCCTTGAGGAGCTTAACCACATTTATGGCTGCTTTGACAGGGACAATCTAGAGACAGCCATCAAGGCTGTGCTCCCTGCTGATCACCAGCCCCTCACACTCACCCCCTACGACGTATACGTGGCACTGAGTAGGACTAATGCACGTAAAGCTGCTGGCCCTGACGGCATCCCCGGGCGCGTGCTCAGGGCCTGTGCTGCGCAGCTGACAGACGTCTGGACTGACATCTTCAACCTGTCACTTGCCCAAGCAGTTGTGCCCACGTACCTTAAAACCACCTCCATCGTGCCGGTGCCAAAACACTCCACTGCGGCAAGCCTCAACGACTTCCGCCCAGTTGCACTTACTCCGATCATCACCAAGTGCTTCGAGAGGCTGGTCCTGGCACGCCTCAAAGGCTGCCTACACCCCACATTGAATACCTTTCAGTTTGCCTACCACAATAACAGGAGTACGGAGGATGCCATCTCAATGGCACTTCACTCCGCCCTCTCACACCTCGACAACAGAGACACTTACGTAAGAATGCTGTTCATCGATTACAGCTCAGCATTCAACACCATTATACCATCAAAACTGATCACCAAACTCGGTGACCTGGGCATCGACCCCTTCCTTTGCAACTGGATACTGGACTTTCTAACCAACAGACCCCAGTCTGTTAGGTTAGACAAGCACACCTCCACAACCCTCACCCTGAACACCGGCGTTCCACAGGGCTGTGTGCTGAGCCCCCTCCTCTACTCCCTCTTCACCTACGACTGCACACCTGTACATGGTACTAACACCATCATCAAGTATGCAGATGATACAACGGTGATTGGCCTCATCAGCAACAATGATGATTCGGCCTATAGGGACGAGGTCCAGCTCCTAGCAGCATGGTGCGCTGACAACAACCTGTCCCTTAACTCCAAGAAGACCAATGAGCTCATTGTAGACTTCAGGAAGTCCAGGGGCGGCACGCACACCCCCATCCACATTAACGGGACGGAGGTGGAACGTGTTTCCAGCTTCAGGTTCCAGGGGGTCAACATCTTCGATGACCTCTCTTGGACCCACAATACCTCAACTCTGGTCAAGAAGGCTCACCAGCGTCTCTTCTTCCTGAGGAGACTGAAGAAGGTCCATCTGTCTCCTCAGATTCTGGTGAACTTCTACCGCTGCACCATCGAGAGCATCCTTACCAACTGTATCACAGTATGGTATGGCAACTGCTCTGTCTCTGACCGGAAAGCACTGCAGAGGGTAGTGAAAGGTGCCCAACGCATCACCGGTTCCTCGCTCCCCTCCATTGAGTCTGTCCAAAGCAAGCAATGTCTGTGAAGGGCGCTCAGCATCGCCAAGGACTGCTCTCACCCCAACCATAGACTGTTTACCCTCCTACCATCCGGGAGGCGCTACAGGTCTCTCCGTTGCCGGAGAGACCCCCCCCAGACACTCCTCCCACCAGGAAAAACACTATGACTGTATGCATGTAAATAGATTTATTTATTGCTCATATCCTATGTCGCTCTTCCAGGGAGATGCTAACTGCATTTCGTTGTTTCTGTGCTGTGTGCAGGATAGTACAGTATAATGACAATTAAAGTTGAATCTGAATCTGAATCTGAATCAAAGTGCAAGCTACTATCCACATTCTCTTCCCTCTTTATCAGCATGCGTAACGAAGTGTATATAGTTCAAAAGAAAAACACCATCAGGTACAAATTTAATATGGAAGTTGCAGGAAGGCATAATTGTGTAATAAAATGTGTCAGCTCCTCCTGCATCCCCCATTATTATCCCTGCTAAAATAAATTTCAATTGTCGCAAATGCATTTGTCTTGATTTACATTCTAAACAGAAACCAAACAGCACATTGTTGCTGTTTCTTTACAATTCTCAACAATCCTCACAACATAATTAATTATCTTTACATTCCTTTGGCTGAAAGAGCCGTTATGTCTACTAGAATCTTTGGTGCTAAGAAGCTGTACATGAATCGTAACATGCCAATATATACTAGGTACCTAAAAAGATACCATATTATTGTACTTACTTCTAATAAAAATAAAACATTTTTAAAAAAAGGGATCTTTGGTGCTGTGGGGACCAATGTGCAGAATTCGTAATCTGCCGTGTGGGCAATAATGTCAGCCGGGACATTACCTGGGAGACTTCGTTGTGGCCACTTGTATATGCATTGCACTTAATAATGGCCAGTTGGACTGGGAGGGTTTAGGCATGCAGTAGCTGGTGCAGTAGTAAGCGCTGTTTTTAAGTTGCGAAAGTCTTCGTCTTGTTGGAGTGAGAGAGTTAGAGAGAGAGTTGCTGTTGTGCCCTGGCAGAGACACCAATGTATCCACTCCCATTAATTTGCCCACCACTGACGTCAAACTAACAGGTCTATAATTGCTAGGTTTACTCTTAGAACTCTTTTTGAACAATGGAAC
The DNA here is from genome assembly GCF_010909765.2 of Amblyraja radiata. NCBI lineage: Eukaryota > Metazoa > Chordata > Chondrichthyes > Rajiformes > Rajidae > Amblyraja > Amblyraja radiata. Next base: position 1,236,217 of record NC_045983.1, on the reverse strand, counting down.
AACATTAGGCGGTCTATAATACACCCCTATAAGTGTAGCTACACCTTTCCCATTTCTCAGTTCCACCCAAATAGCCTCTCTAGACGAGCCCTCTAATCTATCCTGCCAAAGCACTGATGTAATATCTTCCCTGACAAGCAATACAACACCTCCACCTCTTGCCCCTCCAATTCTATCACACCTGAAGCAACGAAATCCTGGAACATTTAGTTTCCAATCACAGCCCTCCTGCAACCATGTTTCACTGATCGCCACAACATCATACTTCCAGATGTCAATCCATACTCTAAGCTCATCCACCTTCCTTACAATGCTCCAAGCATTAGAATATACACATTTAAGAAACCCACCACCTCTTATTCTCTGTTTATTATCTTTTTCTTCTTTCCCCCCTGCATGTTGGGTCCGAGTGCTTCCCTTCTCTGCCTCCTGCCTCATTATCTACTAGCTTTCCCTATTTGAGTCCCTCCCCCTAACCGTTCTAGTTTAAAGTCTCCCCAGTAGCCTTTGCAAATCTCCCCGCTAGGATATTGGTCCCCCTGGGGTTCAAGTACAACCCGTCCTTTCTGTACAGGTCACACTTTCCCCAAATGAAGTCCCAATGATCCAGAAACTTGAATCCCTGCCCTCTGCACCAGTCCTTCAGCCACGCATTTATCCTCCACCTCACTCCATTCCTACTCTCACTATCTCGTGGCACTGTCTCTATCTGCTCAGGGTAATCCCGAGATTGTTACTTTTTTGGTCCTTCTCCTTAACTCTCCTCCCAACTCCCTAAATTCTCCTTTCAGGACCTCTTCTCTTTTTCTACCTATGTCATTGGTACCTATATGTACCACGACCTCGGGCTCCTCTCCCTCCCATTTCAGGATATCTTGGACGCGTTCAGACACATCCCAGACCCTGGCATCAGGGAGACAAACTACCATCCGTGTCTCTTGACTGCGTCCACAGAATCGCCTATCCGACCCCATAACTATAGAGTCCCCTATTACTATTGCCCTCCTCTTCTTTTCCCTACCTTTCTGAGCAACCGGGCCGGTCTCTGTGCCGGAGGCCCAGCCTCTGTCACTACCCCCAGGTAAGCTGTCCCCCCCCCAACCGTACTCAAACATGAGTACTTATTTTCAAGTTGTACAGCCACTGGGGTACTCACTAGTCCCTGCCTCTGCCCCTTGCCCTTCCTAACTGTGACCCACTTGTCTGCCTCCTGTGGTCTTGGAGTGACCACCTCCCTATAACTCCTCTCTATAACCTCCTCATTCTCCCTGACCAGACAGAGGTCATCAAGCTGCTGCTCCAGGTTCCTAACACGGTCCCTTAGGAGCACCATCTCGACGCACCTGGCGCAGATGTGGACGTCTGGAGGGCTATCACACTCCATGACCTCCCACATCTGACATCCAGAACAGTAAACTGCCCTGGCCCTCATTCTCCCCCCTTATCCTGGATCCAATTCAAAGCCTTATCCGGGATACAAGCCAATCAGCTGCTTCCTCTAGTCCGCTTCCACCGATCAGCGGCTTCCTCAAGCCCACTTAATTTGAAGTGTGATCTGCGAATGGAACATTGCAGAGTCCCTTACCAATGGCTCCTGGGCCTCTGTTCCATTTGTTTAATATTATGTTGGCCAACCATATTCTCTCATTTTTTATTTACAATGAAATTTTTATGTTTTCCTTGACCCAAATAACACATACGCAGTATCGAAGCTCCCATGTACCGGAACTCGTAAATATTCCGAATCTCCCACATGAACCGGAACTCCCACATTACTCTTATCCCGAGCCTATCCTATTACCGGCTCAATAACGGCTTAATACTTCAGACAGCCTACTTAGTCTGATTCACCAATCCCAAAAATGGTCTTACCTTGCGTTGTCTGTTCTGAAAGATCTTGGCAGGGAACCAGATCACTTCGGACGATGGGCCACAGTGTTCCCCGGTACTCTGAGGAGTTCAAACACAGGGGGTCTGATAGTGCACTTTCTTTCCCCCTTCGAGAAACCGGCCAAACTGTAACCAATTACTCAGTCTTCAGCGATTGTTTCCAGCAGATCCTGCCGACTGCACCAACGTTGTGGTTGGTTCCTCTCAAACAGACAAACATGCAAATAAAATCAGTAGTCAAGCATTGAAATCTTTGTATCGCCAGAAGGGTGTGGTAAGATTCTTACAGTATGTAGATACAGACTGTGCAGAGTAATCCCACACAAAGGGACAGTGATTAAGTACATTTATTTATACTCCAACAATCGTTAATTCAGCAACACCTTATCTACAGCGCATAGTACAGGTGCACAACCTTTTATCCGAAAGCCTTGGGACCAGACACTTTTCGTAATTCAGAATTTGTCGGTCTTCGGAATGGAATTTTTTTAGCGTAGATTTTAATGGCTGGCTCAGTGGTAGAGTGCTCGGCTCATATCCGCAAGGTCGCGAGTTTGCGCCTTGATCCCGGCAGTTACTCGGTCGCGAGTTTGAGTCTTCAATGTCGTTTTTTCTTGCAGAATAAATGTCTGTATGAAATGCAGTGTGTTGAATGAATTCCTGAATTTGTAAATGTGCCCGCAGCATTGAATCACCTCTCGCACTCATGTCATCCTAGCGGGGCTACATGCTAGGTCGCGAGTTTGCGCCTCGATCCTGGCAGTTACTCGGTCGCGAGTTTGTGTCTTCAATGTAGTTTTTTCTTGCAGAATAAATGTTTGTATGAAATGCAGTGTAGGAGAGGTGTACTGACTGTGTGGGCAGAACTTTGGAAGTGATTGCCCACCAGTCTAAAAAGCCGCTGTGTCTCCCTGTCCCTGGGATAGCAGGGGGCGATCAAACAGCACAATACCCCCCTCCCCCTCCAACTCCAGAGGAATCCGCTCCCCGATGGGCCGCTACGGCGACAAGTGGCAGTTCGCCCACAGCCCGAGCTGCGCCCCCTCATCCGCCACCCCAAGAACAAGACGTACCTTGCACACCATCAGCTTCTACCCCTACGTGTTCCTCTGGAGTTGGAGCGGGGCTGGGCTGGAGTTGCTGCTGGCTGTGGGTCTCTGGGATCTCCGTGCTTGCAGTGGGCCTGGGGGTCGGTGTCCCGTTGGTCCTGACGTCTCCGGCCACCCCCCTGGACTGGATCTGAGACTGGGAACTGTACCGCCCTTGCCCCCTCCCTCTGCAACTGCAAACAACCCCACTCTCCTGCAAGGGCGGTACAGTTCCCGGAGGATGGCAGGTGGCCGGAGACGTCAGGACCAACAGGAACCCGCTCCCCGATGGGCCCCTACGACGCCCCGAGCTGCGCCCCGTCATCCGCAACCCAGGTTCCTCTGTAGTTGGAACCAAAGATCTTTGGTTGGAACGGGGCTGGGCTGCTGCTGGCTGTGGGTCTCTGGGATCTCCGTGCTAGCAGTGGGCCTGGGGGTCGGTGTCCCGATGAGGGGGCGCAGCTCGGGGAACGGCTTCTGGTGGTCCTGACGTCTCCGGCCAGTTTGCAGTTTTCCTCTGTAGTTGGAGCGGGGCTGGGCTGGGCTTCTGTTGGCTGTGGGTCTCTGGGATCTCCGTGCTTGCGCTTGAAAACGTTCACCGAGGGCGGCCCGCAGAGGTGACAGCGGAACCTCCGGTCGGTCCTCGAAGAAAGGGGAACTAAATCCCCATTCATAAAAGAGAAGGTGAGGGTATATTGCGCGGGAAGGTTAATAATTGACAATATGCTGCTGCTTGCCCGCTGAGTTAAAAAGTTCCCACGGTAGACTCACGAAACACTGTGTATCATGAGTCTACCGTGGGAACTTTTTAACTCAGCGGGCAGGCAGCAGCATATTGTCAATTATTAACCTTCCCGCGCAATATACCCTCACCTTCTCTTTTATGAATGGGGATTTAGTTCCCCTTTCTTCGAGGACCGACCGGAGGTTCCGCTGTCACCTCTGCGGGCCGCCCTCGGTGAACGTTTTCAAGGACCTTTCTTCAAGGACCGAAAAAATGGCCGCTATTCGGAGGTTTTCGTTATTTGGATCTTCGGATAAAAGGTTGTGCACCTGTACAGCCTCTTGCATCTTTTGCATCTTAAAATTGGCAGCTTCTTAAGATTGACAGGTTCTTCCCAGAGAGGAAGGGTTAGCCATGTATGGTTATATGAGAAGGCTATTTTTCTGCAGAACAAGCATTTTGTTTTGTTTTTTACTGAATGACGCACATTATTCAGCACACGGCTTGTACTCACCAGAATTTAGAAGATTGAGGGGGGAACTTATAGACACTTACAAAATTCTTAAGGGGTTGGACAGGCTAGATGCAGGAAGATTGTTCCCGATGTTGGGGAAGTCCAGAACAAGGGGTCACAGTTTAAGGATCCTTTTAGGACCGAGATGAGAAAAACATTTTTCAGAAAGAGAGTGGTGAATCTGTGGAATTCTCTGCCACAGAAGGTAGTTGAGACCAGTTCATTGGCTATATTTAAGAGGGAGTTAGATGTGGCCCTTGTGGCTAAAGGGATCAGGGGGCATGGAGAGAAGGCAGGTACAGGATACTGAGTTGGATGATCAGCCAACCACCTAGAACGAGAGAGTTCTACAAGGTACCTTGATATTCAGTGGACCTGTGCTGAGTCCCCAAGATAACACAGTGGGATCGCTGTTTACCAGAACCCGCTGATGTCAGATTACTTTGGTGGTTTCCAGATCAGGCGTTTCCACAACCTACAGGGTGCAGATCACGATGGCGCTGGAATTACCACTGTCTGTTTGTGTCACTGTGATTCAGACAAAACGAACTCAATGCCATCCAGTGTAAAGTAGCCCCATGAAAATCCCCACGGTTACCCGTCCAGGGCACTCCGATAACTGAAATCAATCCGTGGCCATGAATATAGGCATGCAAATAGCACCATTTGCAGGTTCCCCTTATCCTGACTGAACACATTGCAATTCCTTCCAGTGACCAGTGGGGTACCGCAAGGCTCGGTGCTAGGACCGCAGCTATTTACAATATACATCAATGATTTAGAGGAAGGGATTCAAAGTAACATTAGCAAATTGGCAGATGACAAATCAGACAAACACTGGGTGGCAGTATGAACTGTGAGGAGGATGCTATGAGAATGCAGGGTGACTTGGCCAGGTTGGGTGAGTGGGCAGGTGCATGGCAGATGCAATTTATTGTGGATAAATGTGAGTTCATCGACTTTGGTAGCAAAAATAGGAAGGCAGATTATTATCTAAATGGTGTCAAGTTTGGAAAAGGGGATCTGGGGGTCCTTGTTCATCAGTCACTGAAAGTAAGCATGCGGGTACAGCAGGCAGTGAAGAAAGCGAATGGCATGTTGACCTTCATAACACGAGGAGTTGAGTACAGGAGCAAATACTGTAGGTCCTTTTGCAGTTGCACAGGGCCCTAGTGAGACCACACCTGCAGTATTGTGTGCAGTTTTGCTCCCCTAATTTGGGGAATTATATTCTTGCTATTGAGGGAGTGCAACGTAGGTTCACAATGTTAATTCTCGGAATGGCGGGACTGTCATAGGCTGAGGGAATGGAGTGGCTGGGCTTGTATATTACTCCTACAGCCTACTCCTGCACCTATTGTCTATTGCCGTTACTGGTTCTGTACCTGTTAATATCACTCATTTGATAAGATGGAAAATTTCTGTTTAAAATATCTGTGAAACCTGCTTGGCATCTCTTGCAAAAAGCTACAAAACCACGAGAACCATGGCTCCAGAAAGTCTGTGGCCTGGGAAGGGGTTGAATAGAGGTTGATGTCTAGATGGCCGTCAATTGTTAATATGTATTTGATTTTGCAGAAGGAGCTAGGTCCTGTTGCAAAAGCATGCTTGGGATTGGTTGGAGAAACGTTATGTCTCAACTATGTTGCAGATTCTGTTGCAGTACATTACTCCCGTCACTTGTGATTGGTCCAGGAGTGTGGCCTCACTAAAGATGTTTCCTTCTTTAGTGATGATGTTTTTTTACTTAATGGAAGTGTTTCTCCCTAAGTGCTTTGTGTTGAAACTGTGTTATGTACTGTCATATGATTGGACAAAAAGGTTGTCATTCTCTGTGTTTTGCAGCGTATCGGTAATTGGCTTTCAGGGGTTGCTTCCCCTAAGGAATGTCACGCCCTTAGTTTGGAAGGGTATGAGAGGGTGGGTAATTCTTTGGGGCAGGTCGGTTGATTGTGACTTCTGTTCTGTTTGCACGAGATATAGCTGCCTTGCGTGAGTGGATCGGCAACTGTCCCTGCAGTTTGTTCTTCAAAGGTTTGGAACCAGAGTTTGACTTAGTGTTTGACTAAACCAGACTAGGGAGTTAAGTCCAGAACCAGAATTAACATACCAGGCGTTTCCTTCCACTCCAGCAATGTAGGAGCAACCTCGTAGCCGACACCTGTCTCGTACCAAGAGGCACATGAATGTAGTCTTTACAAGTGACGCTCCTCTCAGCATACAGGTATAAACACACGGCCACGCCGTTCTCCGCCTGACCGAGGGGGAGGGGGTGGGGTGGAGGAGGCAGGAAGAGGATGGGGGCGGAGAGGGGGATGTGGCAGGAGGATGGGCGAGAGAGTGGGGAGGGGAGGGGGAGGGAGAGGGGGGAAGGGAGAGAGGGGGGATGGGGGGGGGGGGGGAGGGAGGAGGAGATGGGGTGAGTGGGGAGGTGGAGGGGGAGATGAAGGGGAGAGGCGGACATGGGGAGAGATAGTGGGGAGGGGAAGACGGCTGGGTCCCAGAGAGTAGAGAGGAGTGAGGAGATGGGGAGAGAGGACCGGGGGTGAGAGGAGGGGCGAGGGATGAAGGGAGAGAGAGGAGGGTCAGTGGGGGAGAGAGGGGGTAGAGGGGAGGGGAGAGGGGGTTGGAGGAAGCGAGAGGCATTTGGAGGAGGAGGGCTGCAGAGGGGAGTTGGAGAAAGGGAGAAGGAGGGGAAAGGGGTGTGTGGGGGGGGGGGGCAGAGAGGGTGGGCGGAGCAGAGTGGGGAGGGATAAGGTGAGAGGGTCCCGTCCAATCAACGCGCGGATGTGTGTGTGTGTGGGGGGGGGGGGGGGGTTGCGACGTCACACACACATTGACCACCACCCCCCCCCCACACACACACACACACACAAATCATCCCCTTGATATTATATTAATATTATTCATTGGCTCCTTTTACCCCATCCCCACCCTATCTCGAGGGGCAGAGAAAGAGAGAGAGGGAGCGGCGGAGGGAAATGAGGGGAGAGAGGGGGTGGGAGGGGGAGAGGCGGAGATGGGGAGAGATAGTGGGGAGGAGAAGGGGAGGGGGAGACGGCTGGGTCCCAGAGAGTAGAGAAGAGAGGAAAGAGAAGGGGTTGAGGATGGAGGAGGGGAGGAGAGCGGGGAGGGTGAAGAAGGAGACGGGTAGGGAGACGGCGGGAGAGGAGTGGGTGATGGGGTAGAGAGGGGTGGGGGAGGGGAAGGGGAGAGGAGAGGGGGGAGAGGGGAGGGTAAGGGGAGAGGAGAAGGGGGGGGGGGAAGGGGGAGAGTTGGAGGGAGAGAGATGAGGGGGAAAGAGTGGAGGGGGAGCGTGACGATGGGGAGAGAGAGAGAGAGACGAGGGGAGTGGGAAATGCAGGGGGTGGGAGGGAGGGTGGGGGAGAGCGATTACAGGGGAGAGATTAGAGGGGAGAGAGTAGAGGGTTGAGGGAGAGTAGAGGGGGAGGGGGAGAGAGGGGTGATTGAGGGGAGGGAGGAGAGTTGGAGGGGGAGAGGTAGAGAGGGGAGAGGTAGAGGGGGGAGAGGTGGAGATGGGAGCGAAGAGGGGGGGTGAGGTGGAGGGGGAAAAGGAAGGGAGGGTAGAGAGGGGGGGGGAGAGGAGGTTGGAGGGGGAGGAGAATAGGAGGTTGAGGGGGTGGAGTGGGTTAGAGGGGGTTAGAGGGGGGGTGAGGTGGAGGGGGGAAAGGAGGGGAGGTTGGAGAGGGCGGAGAATAGGCGGTTGAGGGTGGAGGGGGAGTGGAGTGGGTTAGAGGGGAGGGGATAGACTGGAGGGGGGCAGAGGAGGGGAGGGATAGAGGAGGGAAGAGAGAGGGTGGTTGAGGTATGGGAGAGGGGGAGGTGGAGAGAGATTGTAGGGGGAGAGAGAGGAGAGGGAGAGAGAAGAGGGGTGGAGAGAGGGAGAGGAGAAGGGGGAGAGAGAACGGAGAAGGGAGAGGGGAAAGACGAGGTGGAAGGGAGGGAGGGGGAGAGAGAGAGGGGAGGAGAGTAGGGGGGAGAGAGGAGGTGGTGAGTGAGGGGGAGGGAGGAGAGGGGAGGGGGAGAGAAGAGGCGGAGTTGGAGGGGGAGAGAAGCGGAGGGGAGGTAGAGGGGGAGGGAAGAGCAGGGGTAAAGCTGGAGGAGGAAATGTGGAGGGGGAGGGATGGAGGGGGGAGAAGAGGGAGGAGTGGAGGAGAGGGGAGGGTGGATAGGGGGTGAGGATAGGAGGGGTAGAGGTGGTGGGGGTGGAGAGGGAGGGAGGGCGGTTAGATAGTGGGGGTGGGTAAGGAGGGTGGTGGGACAATTTATTCTATTTGATTTTATTTGATTGTGCACGCCAGATTGATTGCATTCGTGGGACCATGTGATGGCTGCAATCTCCCACCCCTGTCCCATTGTGATATCATATGTAAATTAGATCCATTGTCATTGGACATCTGTGAGATGGCACTGTGACTCATGCAGCTGTTTGATTTTAAATTTTGTTGATGATCTTTGCTAAAAGAAAAGCGGGGAAATTAATAAACAAATTTCCTAATTTTGAAAAAAATGTGGAGGAGGAAAAACTCTACAGGAATACGTAAACATTTCTCTGTTACAGCAAAGGGTGGAGGAGTAAATTCACAAACGCCTTAAATGAATATTCACGAAATAGAATGCGTTACAAACTAGAAACCTAAAACGAGAGTTTTAAGAACTAGACCAAGTGCAGACACGTTGGGTCTGGTCCCCCAATGCGGTTGCAGGGGGGGGTGGAGGTGGGAGAGGCAGGGGGGGCGGCACGCGGCGTTACACACACTAACTCCCCCCCCCCACACACACACTAACTACCCCCCCCTGATATTATATTTATATTATTATATGGCTACTTTTACCCCACAACCGCCCTATCCATTGACGCATAGCCCCCAACTCACAGACGCGTCTAGAGATGGAGGGGGGTAGAGAGTGAGGGAAGGGAGAGAATGGGGGGGGGGGGGGGGAGAGAGAAAGGGGCAGAGACAGAAGGGCAAGAGGCAGATGGAGAAGGGTGGAGGGGAGGAGGAGAGGGAGGGGGAGGGTGGGGAGGAGGGGTGAGGGAGGGGAGGAGAGAGAGGGGCGAGAGAGGGAGAGGGGGTCTGAGAGGGGTGAAGGGAGAGGAAGGGGAGGGAGGGGGGAGGTGGGGGGGGGCTGGGAAGGGAAGGTGGGGGAAGAAAGAGGGAGGGGGAGACAGAAGGGGGGAGAGGGAAGAGGGGGAGAGAGAGACGGGAGAGAGAGAGGGGGAGAGAGAGAGAGCGGGAGAGACAGAGCGAAATGCAACCGTGTGCGTCACGCATTCAGAATGTTCTGGAAATGAAGCTTGCGCGTCTCATGCACGAAAGCTGTCGGCAGCTCTGTGGAATTCAGGGGAGGAGCTTGCCGCATCACACCCACACTAACCACACTCCTCCCCCCAACACACACACAGCGGGTGCAATCTCAGCAGACAATGAAGACAGCAAATTTATTTTTTTAAACTCTTTTAAATTAAAAGTTAATGTTAAGAATGTTAAGTGAGAAATAATTAAATTAAATTCAATGAAAAACAATGGAATCAACAATAATTAGTAGAGTTAAATGAGAAACAATAAAATTCAATGCAATGAAAAAGGAAATAATAAATGCTTTAATCCACAGGGGGGGGGGGGCAGCAGGCAGGCGGGGGGCGGGGCCAGGAGGCAGGTGGGCCAGGAGCAAAGGCATTGTGAGGTCAGCAGCTGGGCAACTGTTATATATTTTTTTAAATGTCAGTTTGTGATAAATTTTAGTAACGATCTCGGGAAAAAATTGACCACATTTGGATTTTTGAAATCATAAGGAAATTTTCTACCAGAAGATGTAAACACTTCACTGTTATTATAACGTCAGCTGCTGGCCAGCGGTCAGATTAAAAAAAAAAAAAAGTCAGATTGGTCAACAATTTTAATAAAATAGTCAGGAAAATAATGTACCAAATATACAGAGGAATGAATTTCTAAAATCACAAGTCAAATCTCTACTGAAATATGTAAAACTTTCCCCGTTTTGGCAACTGATTTTCGAGGAGATATGGTTCAAAGGCAAAATGACACCCCCCCCCCCCCCACACCACACGCACACACATTTTTAATGGATACTAGACCAAGTGCTGGGTCTGTTCCCCGACGTGCGGTTGGGATGGGGGACGGGAGCTGCGGCTTCACTCGCACACTAACCACCCCACACACACACACACGGGGAGAGCAGGCGGGGGGGGGGGGGAGTCAGGGGGTTACGGCTAGAAGGGGTGGTAAGAGGGGTGGGAGGGGAGAGGGGGAGAGGAGGGGGAAATGGGACGGGAAGAGAGAGGGGGAGAGAGAAGGGGAGAGGTGGGGAGAAAGGACGTGGGGAGAGAGGAGGGGGAGAGATGGGGGTCGAGAGGAGGGAGTGGGGAGAGATGGGGGGAAGGGAGGGTGTAGAGGAGAGGGGAAAGGGGGTTGGAGGAGGGGAGGGGGTTGGAGGAGGGGAGAGGGGAGTGGAGGAGGGGAGAGGTGGGGGGGCAGAGAGGGAAGGGGTAGAGGGGAAGGGGTGTAGAGGGGGGTAAGGGCGGAGGGGCAGGGGAAAGTGTCCCGTCCATTCAACGTGCAGTTGTGGGGGGGAGACTGGACAGAAGTGTGCAGTGAAACGATCGCCGAGTCTGTGCTTTGTCCTGCTATATAGGAATACGCACCTGGAAAAGCTGATACAGTCGAAGAGCTTGCAGGAGGTGCAAGAACCTGAAAGAACTTGTTGGTGTCTGGACATAATTGATGTAGGAGGCACAGGGATAGGTGTTGCATCACCTGCGGTTGTAGTGTAAAGTACGTAGCAGGAGAAAGTACTGGGGAGGGGGTGGTTTGGGAGGGAAGGGACGAATTAAGCATGGACCTGTGGAGGGTACGGGCCCAGTGGAAAGCGGAAAGGGGTGGAGATTTGGAAAATGTGGCGAGTGTTGGGATCCCGTTGGACAAGGGGCACTCTGTCCCTGTTGCGACTAGGGGGAGGGGAGCAAGGGCGGAGCTGCGGAGTATCGTGGACACACATGTGACGGCCTCATCTATGATGGAAAAGGGTACTCCTGTTGCCTAAAGAATTAGGACATTTCGGATATCCTGATATGGAACATCTCACCTTGGGCGCAGATGCGGTATAGACGGAGGAATTGCGAATAGAGGATCGTGTTTTTACAGGAGGATGGGGTGTCAAGATGTCAGTCCATGTAAAGTCATCCTGGTTGTCTTCTGTTCCGTTTTCTTGTTTTCTGGTCCTGCAAGTGCCAGGAAGCGAGTGGATAAGATCATCTCTGATCCCTCTCACCCTGGCCACAAACTCTTTGAATCACTTCCCTCTGGAAGGCGACTCCGCACTGTCAAAGCTGCCACAGTCAGACATAAAAACAGCTATTTTTCCACATGTAGTAGCTCTAATCAATAACCGAAAATCTGTAGCCTCCTTTTGCTCTGGTATTTTTTTTAATTCACATGTTTAATCAATAACGTATTATTATTATTATTATTATTAATGTTTTATGTATCATTCTTAACTGCCACAGCATGTCATGTTGTCACTTGTGAGCGGAGCACCAAGGCAAATTCATTGTATGTGAATACTTGGCCAATTAACCTTTTCATTCATTCATCCATCCAGCCATTCATTCATTCATTCATTCATTCATTCATTCATTCATTCATTCATTCATTCATTCATTCATTCATCAGCCATGATCATATCAAATGGCGGTGCAGGCTCGAAGGGCCGAATGGCCTACTCCTGCACCTATTTTCTATGTTTCATTCATTCATTCATTCATTCATTCATTCATTCATTTTCAACGCTGCTGGAGTAAAGGACATGTTCTGTCTAATCTAACGGACATGTCTGCCTTTCCATTTCCCTGTTCCCACATTTTTGTGCCTTCTTGGCTCTATGTCACACACGCACTTCCCGATTATATTCAGTGAGCAGACAGTATTGTTCATATCTTAGCTCCAGTGTTTGAAGGAAATTGTATGTTTGGTCGGTGTTCTGTCCTTGCCACTAACACGGGCTCCAGTCATCCTCTGAATTGTGGCATAGAACAGGACAGCACACAATTCAAATCCCGTTGAGCAGGGGGAAGTTTCTCAAAGTACTTGATTTATTCAAGGCCTCCGCAATATATATTGGGAAACAATATGATGGGACCCAAAGTGTTCCACTGATTCACTGCACCTAAAACATTGTATATCTCATGACACAGAGTATAAAGGGAAAAAAGTTGTTCGGCACGGACTTGGAGGGCCGAGATGGCCTGTTTCCGTGCTGTAATTGTTATATGGTTATATTATGGTGGAGATAATCTATCAGTAATCAATGTTACGTTGTAGCCTTTCATTTAAAGCATGGTCGGTTTTATTGCCCTCAGCATGATTAACAACATTCCATAGATGGACAGAAAAGCTGGAGTAACTGAGCGGGTCAGGCAGCATCTCTGGCGGAAAGCAATATGTGACATTTCGGCTCAGAACCCTTCTTCAGACTGGGACTGGACCCCAACATCATCTATTCTTTTTCTCCAGAAATGCTGCCTGATCAGCGGAGTTACTCCAGCTCTTTGTGTCTATCTTCGATTTAAACCAACATCTGCAGTTCCTTCCCACAACATTCCATGTTCATCTTCACTCCAGCTCGCTGCCTTGCAATTTAAACACTTATTGCCTCTCCTGACATCATTGTATTATTACAAGACACCGAGAGTGAAATCATTTTATTTTATGAATGTTTGTCTGTCCGCGTGCACATAACTCTGAAACGTTCCGAAAGGAGAACAACCTTACAAATGTTCCAATAGTTCAGTTCCCCGCCTTCCAGGGCTAAACATGACCACACAATCAATATAAATCCGGGATCCTCTGAACTGTGCTCAGAAGAGTCTCGACTCGAAACGACATCTATTAATTTTCCCCAGAGATGCTGCCCTGTCCGACTGAGTTAATCCAAGTTGTTGTGTCTTTGGTTTAAACCAGCATCTGCGGTTCCTTCCCACACATTCATTGACGCGGTTTATTGATTAAGGTCAAAACTAATATGGCGGGATATTTCACAATGCTCTTCAATTGTTCCCGGAACTTGGATTGCGTCACCCCATAAATAAATGTATTTGTGCAGGAACTTAAACTTGACAGCAAATATCCAACATGTTTAAATATAAGCAGTGAAACAGTGTAATGTGTGGGATTTGTTCCGACGATGTTATAGTACATGAAATCTAAGACGTACACCAACCACAGTAGAATGAAGCTGCCGGAAATGGTGAAGACCACTATCACAGATTTCCGTCTACTCTCCATCTCTGGGTCATTCTGATTCTCTACTTTGTTCTGACCCCTCAGGCGCTTGCGGACTCGACTCGCTACCAATATGTGTCTGACTATAAGAGCATTGAGCAGCAAATAAATAGGAATGGGACTAATGGAGTAAATACTTTATCAATGCAGTCCAACACACCCATCCCGCCTCTGTGTAATAGCTGGTTTGGTTTTGCAATCCCATGGCACATTGTGGATGATCACTGCAGGTTCATAGGTAAAGAAGAAGGGCGCGTTCTTTATGCAAAGGACGATGCTGGTCGTTGTAAGAACTGCAGTCGCAGTTTTCGCCCTGCAATACTTTGTTTTCAGTTTCTGACAACAGATTGCGATGAATCTATCAAAGGTGAACATGACGGTGAACCATACGGAGCAGTCAGTTGCAGTAAAGAGCGACACAGCAATAACACTGCAGACAGGGGTCACTTCCAAATATGACCCAGGAAAATAATAAAAACTGATGCGTCCGAATATGACCTCCGTGATGACAGAGAGCAGATCCGCGACCGCCATGCCCACGAGGTAACGAGTGGTGCAGGGTGAGAGACCACACTTTCCCCGAGACAAAATCACAACTGCTATCAAGTTAACTGCAGGAAGAAAAATGAAGAAAAAGTGGAGATTTAGAAGCCATAAAAATAAGAATGATTTCAAGTCCCATGATGGCGGGACTGAGACATGATGAAAGAATGGGTCGACTGGGATTGAATTCACAGGAGTTTAGAAGGATGAGAGGGTATCACATGGAAGCATATACATTCTTAAGGGATTAAACATGCGCTGAAGGGATGCGTTGGTAACACTGGGCGGGAGTTGTAAGGGTGATGGGCAGGTCGGTTATTTGATGGAGAAGAACGAGATGGGTGATAGGTTTTAGAGGATTGGGAAGAATTAGATATATGAGCGAACCAGGTTGAATCCGTAGAAGAGAGAAAGGGACGGACGGGAAGAGAGTTTAATTTAAATTAGATAATTAATTGACGTTCTATAGATTATCAAACTATTGAGAAGCATTAATCGGCGCTAACTCCCTGCAGAAAATGCCAGTAAAACTCAGCGGGAGGCTGCGGGAACAGGCTACTCTTCCATTATGCTGCGATTCTCAATAACTGTAATTTCTAATTTTTATGTTTTATTTACAGACACTAACACTGGTGCATCATTAGTCAGTGTAAGTGGGACAATAATAAGATTTTACATTGAAGGTGAATGAGCTTAGTGGAGGACTGCACCGAAATAGGCCTTTCGGCTCACCATTGCCATGCCGACCATTAGGTTATCTGTATCTCAATGCCTGTCTATTCCTCCGTCAGCATCTCTATCTGAGCGAATCAAGTGATCATCTCTTAAATGTTGCGGAAATATCTGCCTCTTTCCTCTAATCGGGCAGTATGTCCGAAAGGCAACCAGCTCAAAGTTGCTCAGACTTTATCAGACTTCAATGTTATATCTTTGCACTAAATATTGTATCCATATCCTTTACCTTTATCTGTGTGCTGTGGGCGGTTTGGTTGTGTTCATGTAGTGTCTTTCCTTTGAGTGGATTGCAAGCAGAACAACATTTTTGATTGTACCTCGGTACAAGTGCAATAATAAACTGAACTAAAGGCGAAGAATAACATTTAAGATCTCTCAATCTCTTCTGTTGAAACAGCCACTTACTGTTTGCGTCGGAAGCAAACTGCGGATGCTAGTTTTAAGCTGAAGATAGCCAATAAGAACTCGAGAGTAACTCAGCTGGCCAGACAGCATCTCTGGAGAAACGCAATGGGTGAATTTACGTGTCGAGGCCCTACTCCGGACTGAGAGAGTCAGGGTAAAGGGAAACGGGCGACATAGATGGTGTTATAGAGATGTAGAACAAATGATGAAAGATATGCAAAAAAGTAACGATGATAAAGGAAATGGGCCATTGCCAGCCGTGGGCTAGGTGAAAACTCGTTACAGACAATGAGATTCAACAAGTCGGCTTTGAAGTTAGTACAGCGACGAGGATGGGGGAGGGGGGGGTAGAGACGGAGAGGGATAGAATGGTTACTTGCAGTTAGATAAATCGATATCATACAGCTGGGTTTTTAGCTGCCCAAACGAAATATGAGGTGTTCTTTACCCTGTTGAGCAAGCAGCCCTCAATGTCGCTGCTGTGAGGCATCGTTGCTCAGCATCCATCCTGTCCTGTCTCGGTTCATAACTGGGATGTTCAATCGCAGGCAAAATCCTGCGTACTTTCCAATATAATACATGGCAATCACCTCCTACAAGGCAAAACCAGGAGGCAGCTCGAATGCCGGTGTAACATCACTCCCTGACGAGCTCAATGCATTTTACGCACGATTTGACAGGGAGAATACTGATGTGCCTTCCCGATCCCCCATTCGCTGCGATGGCATTTCAGTCTCAGTCACAGAGGCCGATGTCAGGAAATCCTTCAGAGGGGTGAACCCCCGAAAAGCACCTGGTCCTGATGGTATACCCGGCCGTGTTCTAAAAACCTGTGCGGACCAACTGGCGGGAGTTTTTACGGACATTTTCAATCTCTCACTTCTGAGGTCTGAGGTCCCCACCTGCTTTAAAAGGGCATCAATTATACCGGTGCCCAAGAAGAGTAAGGTGACATGCCTCAATGACTATCGACCAGTGGCACTAACGGCGGTGGTGATGAAGTGCTTTGAGAGGTTGATCATGGAGCAAATCAACTCCTACATCGACAAAAACCTGGACCCACTGCAGTTCGCGTACCGCCACAACAGATCAACGGTGGATGCGATCTCGCTGGCCCTCCACTCCGCACTGGACCACTTGGACAACAAAAACTCATATGTCAGGCTGTTATTCATTGATTACAGCTCGGCATTTAACACAATCATCCCCTCCAAACTGGTTACCAAACTCGCAGAACTGGGTCTCTGCGCATCCCTCTGCAACTGGATCCTCGACTTCCTCGTCCACAGACCACAGTCTGTTCGTATTGGTGGAAATGTGTCAGCCTCAATAACAATCAGCACGGGAGCACCTCAAGGCTGCGTGCTCAGCCCCCTGCTGTACTCACTCTATACCCATGACTGCGTAGCGAACCACAGTGCGAACTCCATCATCAAGTTCGCTGACGACACCACTATTGTGGGGCGTATCACTGATGGGGATGAGTCAGAGTACAGAAGAGAGATCGAGCAACTGTCCATATGGTGCCAGCGCAATAACCTGGCCCTCAACACCAGCAAAACCAAGGAACTGATTGTGGACTTTGGAAGGAGTAGGAGGGGGACCCACAGCCCCATTTATATCAACGGGTCGATGGTTGAAAGGGTCAAGAGCTTCAAATTCCTGGGCGTGCACATCTCTGAAGATCTTTCCTGGTCCGAGAACACTAATGCAATCATCAAAAAAGCACATCAGCGCCTCTACTTCCTGAGAAGATTACGGAGAGTCGGATTGTCAAGGAAGACTCTCTCTAATTTCTACAGGTGCACAGTCGAGAGCATGCTGACCGGTTGCATCGTGGCTTGGTTCGGCAATTTGAGCGCCCTGGAAAGGAAAAGACTACAAAAAGTAGTAAACACTGCCCAGTCCATCATCGGCTCTGACCTTCCTTCCATCGAGGGGATCTATCGCAGTCGCTGCCTCAAAAAGGCTGGCAGTATCATGAAAGACCCACACCATCCGGGCCACACACTCATCTCCCTGCTACCTTCAGGTAGAAGGTACAGGAGCCTGAAGACTGCAACAACCAGGTTCAGGAATAGTTACTTCCCCTCAGCCATCAGGCTATTAAACCTGGCTCGGACAAAACTCTGATTATTACCAACCACTTTCTGTTATTTGCACTATCAGTTTATTTATTCATGTGTGTATATATTTATATCATGGTATATGGACACATTTATCTGTTTTGTAGTAAATGCCTACTATTTTCTGTGTGCTTAAGCAAAGCAAGAATTTCATTGTCCTATACAGGGACACATGACAATAAACTAACTTGAACTTGAACTTGAACTTGAACATTCTACTCCACACTCTTGTTCCTGCAATCGTGATAATGCTGCAATGTGCCCCCTGTTACCATGGGACAACTCACGATAATATTATTATAGCAATAATCTTGCAATCCTAAATCTGGACGGCATTGGCTTAAGGTGAGCGGGGGTTATTTGACAGGGACCTCTGGGCAACCTTGTGGCTCAGACGGTAGTCCATATCTGGAAATGAGCTGCGAGGAGGATGTTGCAGAAGAAACGGAAAAAATTAAAGAGATACTTGTTTGCTTATATTTCATTCATTGTTCTTCATCTCTCTACATCGTCGTCTATATCTCTCGTTCCCATTTTCCCTTATTAGTCTGAATAAGGATCTCGATCCGAAACGTCACCAATTCCTTCTTTCCCAGATGGTGTCTGTCCCGCTGAGTTTCTCCAGGTTTTTGTGTCTCTCTTCGTAAAGAATTAAGGCTTATATAATAAGCAGTTGTATAGAAAGTTGGATAGGAACGGCTTGAGACGACAGGGTCCAAATGAAGTCACTTATGACAGCCCAAAATACAAACTTGCTCTTCATGGGTAAGGTGGGCAGAAGGGCCTGAATCCGTGCTGTTCATCTGTACGACTTCGTGAAAGCAACCGCTTATCCAACGGACCCGTATCTCACGGACATCACGATAAATTATCAATTAAACAATAAATCAGGCGCTTACACCGATTTCCAAAGGTTCGGTGAAAAAGTAAATCACTCACCAGGAACTCCAATAATAGCAATAATCATGTACGATACTTTCTCTGCTTTGTAAAATGTTTCCAACATTGTCTGCGAGGAGCGAGCTGTCAGCGATGAGGGCAAACCGTCGGTATGAGACACTGAAACACCCGATACACACTATCCGGTATTTATGCACCAGGAGATGTCCTCGGGGAGAAGGGTTGCAACATATTCACAATTGCTATTAAAAACAAACGATCAAGTGAATACATTATACGGTTATATCGCCGCCGCCAATGAACTTATTTTGGTTTGAGACATTTTGGAGAAATGTTAAAGAGTAGGTGGAAATCACGCGAATTCAAGAGAATTAGCAGCCACGATCAAGCTTTTGTTTTTTAACGGAGGCGAATTATGTCAACCACCGGTTGCTTCAATGAAATTACTGTTCTGTGTTATTGCTTGATTGAAACGTTATAGTTTTAACTACGACCACAGGTGCGGTACTGTTGCTTGTGGATTCTAATACTGCAGCCCAATCTAATAGACCTAGTCTTGCGGCCCACTCGCTGCAGATGATATGTATCCTGACACTAATAAATGCTTTCAATCAAATTAACCTGGAAGTTTTCATTCTATTCTACCGGTTATATAAAGGTCCGCCATATAAACCCCATCAAATGTCAGACACCGTTTCAATTTGTCATGAGCAAAGTCTGTTGAGCGTTGCCCAGGCAATGCCAGACCTGGTGAATATCCCCTGCGTTTTAGGCTTCTGTGTCATTTTCCATTATTTGTGTGTTTTTGGTCATTTTGAAATTCAGTGCCCCGTGTGCCTGAGAAAGAAGGATGATCACAAACACTCGACTTTTCCTGTTTCTATGGGGTGAACCGGATAATGTATTTGGTAGTGGTTCTGGGAGGCATATTACATATTGTTTTGCCATGCCATTGTTTGACAGAGTGAAGAGAGACAGAGGGGGTGATTGTGGACAGTTTGTTCAGGCAGATCAGCCAAACTGTAAGATGATCATCCGAAACCCTCCTTCAGCCCAAAACGTTGCCTATTTCCTTCGCTCCATAGATGCTGCCTCACCCGCTGAGTTTCTCCAGCATTTTTTGTCTACCTTCGATTTTGCAGCATCTGCAGTTCCTTCAAGATGATCATCAAGCCTGTGTCAGAGGCGTCTCTGAAAACTTGATTAAACGGAAGTATGCCAGACTCAGTGGCGTGGCAAATAGTCTGGCATTAAGTCAGCCCTGCCTGGAAACTGGCTATTAACCACTGCATACTCACCAGGGGTGGCAATATAGTTCCTATATGATAGGAGTAGAATTAGCCCATCAAGTCTACTCCGCCATTCAATCATGGCTGATCTAGCTCCCCCTCCTAACCCCAATTCTACTGCCTTCTCCCCATAATCCATGAGACTCGTATTATTCAATAATCTATACTCTGCCGTAAATGTATCCATTGCGGCAATGGGTTCCGCATATTAACCTCCCTCTCACTAAAGAAATTCCTCATCTCCTTCCAAAAGGAACGTCCTTAATTCTGATGCTACGGCGCCTGGTCCTAGATTCTCCCACGAGTGGAAATATGCACATCACATCCACTCTATCCAAGCCTTTCACTATTCGGTTAATTAGAAATATAGGTGAGTGTAGTATAAAACGCGACGTTTGCTTTATATCTGAAAGCATCTAACGCAGGACAGAACTTCTGTTCTGGGACGTGTATCTTCCACGCTGTGTATTCTTTTTAGTTTCAATCAACAGTTTAATTTAGTGTTTATTCGGAAAATACATCACGGATTCCACGTGAGTCTTTCCCGTATACAAGTTGGCTCCGTTAGCATCGTCCACGGGGACGTTGGACTAACCCAGCGTTGCTGCTGTGTAACCATATAATAACCATATAACAATTACAGCACGGAAACAGGCCATCTCGACCCTTCTAGTCCGTGCCGAACACATAGTCTCCCCTAGTCCCATATACTGCGCTCAGACCATAACCCTCCATTCCTTTTCCATCCATAATAACTATCCAATTTATTTTTAAATTATAAAAACGAACCTGCCTCCACCCCTTCACTGGAAGCTCATTCCACACAGCTACCACTCTCTGAGTAAAGAAGGTCCCCCTCATGTTACCCCTAAACTTCAGTCCCTTAATTCTCAAGTCATGTCCCCTTGTGTGACTCCGGGAAGGCGAAATCCGTGGAAGGACACATCGGTCTGGGACCGTGGAATCAGGTAACAGGTCCCGCAGAAACGATGGTGAATCTTTGAGTTGGACATGGGGAATGTAGCAAAGCGGATATCCGCTAATTTCCGTGACACCGAAGATAGACATAAAAGGTTGGAGTAATTCAGCTGGACAGGTAGCATTCCTGAATAGAATGAATGGGTGATGTTTCAGACTGAGAGTTAGGGGAGAGGGAAACGAGAAACATGGATGAGTAAGGTGTGGAAAACGACAGATCAAAGGTACGAAGGTTAAAGAGTATCAAGTTCAAGTTCAAGTGAGTTTATTGTCATGTGTCCTGTTTCGGACAATGAAATTCTTTCTTTGCTCCAGTACACAGAACATAGTAGGCATTTACTACAAAACAGATAAGTGTGTCCATATACCACAATCTAAATATACACACACATGATAAATAAACTGATAAAGTGCAAATAACAGAAAATGGGTTATTAATAATCAGAGTTTTGTCCGAGCCAGGTTTAATAGCCTGATGGCTGTGGGGAATTAGCTATCCTGAACCTGGTTGCTGCAGTCTTCAGGCTCCTGTACCTTCTACCTAAAGGTAGCAGGGAGATGAGTGTCTGGCCAGGATGGTGTGGGTCTTTGATGATACTGCCAGCCTTTTTGAGGCAGCGACTGCGATAAATCCCCTTGATGGAAGGAAGGTCAGAGCCGATGATGGACTGGGCAGTGTTTACTACTTTTTATAGTCTTTTCCTCTCCAGGGCGCTCAAATTGCCGAACCAAGCCACGATGCAACCGGAATATGAAGAATAAATCATTGGGGACGAGTCAGAGTATAGAAGTAAGATCGACCGATTCACCAAATGGTGCCAGCACAATAACCTGGCTCTCACCCCCCACCACCGCGTTTCACTATCAAAACCAAGGAACTGATTGTGGACTTTAGAAGGGGTAGGATAGGAACCCACAATCCACTTATACCAAAGGTACAAGAACTTCAAATTCGTGGGTCTGCATATTTCCGAAGATCTTTCCTGGTCCCAGCACACTGCTGCAATTATAAAGAAAGCACGTCAGCACCTCTACATCTTGAGAAGATTACGGAGAATCGGTATGTCAAAGATGACTCTCTCGAACTTCTACAGGTGCACAGTAGAGACCATGCTGACTAGTTGCATTGTGGCTTGTTCGGCAACTGAGGGTTCAGGAGCAGAAAATAATGCAGAAAGTTGTGACCATTGCCTCGTCCATCATCGGCTCTCACCTCCCCACGATCGAATGGATCTATCGCAGTCGCTGCCTCAAAAAGGACCATCAAGGACTCACACCATCCTGGCCACGCACTCATCTCTCTGCTACCATCGGGCAAAAGGTACAGGAGCCTGAAATCTGTTACACCCGGGTTCAGGAACAGCTCCTTCCCCACAGCCATCGGGCTATTAACTCGCCAACTAACATACTCTGAACTGCAACAACCTATTGCACTTATCTGCTCATTTTGCGTATATTGAACTGAACTGTTCTGTATTTTTGCTCACAATATCCTGTTGTGCTGCAGCAAGCAAGAATTTCATTGTCCTATCTAGGACGCATGAAAATAAACTCTCGTGATGACTTGACTTGGATGGAGAGTGAAGCGTGCACAACATGGAATAGTAAAAATAAATCAAGTGCAGATCGAGGGCAAATGTACAAAACCAGATTAAAATACCGAATGAAACTGGAGCAGCTAATGCTGGAGGGGATGTGCAAAATGCTAAGAGAAGTCGGGTACAGTGAGACTCGCTCGATCGTTGCGAACAGTCTAATGTAGCCAGAAAGAAGCCAGATGAGTCATATCGACTGACCATCGACGATGCTGCCTTGAACAACGTTAATACTCACCTGCACCCGACGGTGACATACGCAGCAGTGATTAGATCCGAGAGCAAAATGATTTACAGTAGTGGACATACCTACCCGGTTTTGGATATTCCGCCATCCAGGGAGTTCCTGAATACTTTATTTTTACTGTTAGGCACCAGGAGTATACATGGGCAAGGTTGACTCAACGGTTAACCAGTCAACCAATAATATTTCAACTAATTACAAAAACTAATGACATTAGGCTTGGAAGCTGATGAGATTGCAATCGTAAATTATATGGATGACCTGATTGCATCTAGACTCACGAGGGGTCGTCTGGCTGGTTAGCCAAGGCTCTGGGAACGCGGCGGGGTTGAGAATATCACCCCAAACGCTCCAATAGCTCAATTTACAGGACAATATTTGGAGCATAATCCAGGGTAAGGTAATAAACAGATGAGAGGCGAGAAAGGAAATGGCGAGTCGACTGCCAGCCCCTTCAATGTTTGGGGGGTACGGAGAATGCCGGGATTTCTAAATTACAGTCGGAACTTTATACATAAATATTCTGCGATGGCAGAGACAATAAAGAACCTCGTGCGAGGTGAGGGAGAGCTATTAAACTCGGTGAATCGGCTCTACATAAATACACAGCCAATAATAATGTAAAGAAACCTATATTTAGCGCACTACCGCTGGGCTTGGCAGGAAATCAGAACCCCTTATATATACTATGCTCTAGACACTGCCAGCTACAATGCAATGATAATGTAGGAATACAAATGACGACAAAGACCAGTGACATATTATTCAACTAAATGCTTCTCGGTAACAGCAGGAATTCCGAACTGTTTGTCTGCCGTCGATTGCGACTCATGGAGTGTCAAACTATGTTGTAATTAATGCGGATATAACGCTAGGAATGAACACACCGCTGTGGATTTTTTGAACGCTGAGAAAATGAACACTCTACCAGGTAGCCATGTGGCTAGATGGGAAGGGTTCTGATGCCTAGGACATTGAGGGAAGTTAGTGTAGAAAATAGCAGGGCTATGGCAGAAATATTTCAAATGTCATTAGAAACGGGAATAGTGCTGGAGGATTGGCGTACTGCGCATGTTGTTCCATTGTTTAAAAAGGGGTCTAAGAGTAAACCTAGCAATTATAGACCAGTTAGTTTGACGTCAGTGGTGGGCAAATAATAATGGAAAGAATACTAGAGATAATATATAAGCATCTGGATAAACAGGGTCTGATTAGGAACAGTCAACATGGATTTGTGCCTGGAAGGTCATGTTTAACTAATCTTCTTGAATTTTTTGAAGATGTTACTCGGGAAATTGATGAGGGTAAAGCAGTGGATGTTGTGTATATGGACTTCAGTAAGGCCTTTGACAAGGTTCCTCATGGAAGGTTGGTTAAGAAGGTTCAATGGTTGGGTATTAATTGGTGGAGTAGCAAGATGGATTCAACAGTGGCTGAATGGGAGATGCCAGAGAGTAATGGTGGATGGTTGTTTGTCAGGTTGGAGGCCAGTGACGAGTGGGGTGCCACAGGGATCTGTGTTGGGTCCACTGTTGTTTGTCATGTACATCAATGATCTGGACGATGGTGTGGTAAATTGGATTAGTAAGTATGCAGATGATACTAAGATAGGTGGGGTTGCGGGTAATGAAGTAGAGTTTCAAAGTCTACAGAGAGATGTTATGCCAGTTGGAAGAGTGGGCTGAAAGATGGCAGATGGAGTTTACTGCTGCTAAGTGTGAGGTGCTACATCTTGGCAGGACAAATCAACATAGAGTACATGGTAAATGGTAGGGAATTGAAGAATGTAGGTGAACAGAGGGATCTGGGAATAACTGTGCACAGTTCCCTGAAAGTGGAATCTCATGTAGATAGGGTGGTTAAGAAAGCTTTGGTGTTGCTGGCCTTTAAAATCAGACCATGAGTATAGAATTTGGGATGTAATGTTTAAAATTGTACAAGGCATGGTGAGGCCAATTCTGGAGTATGGTGTACAATTTTGGTCGCCTAATTCTAGGAAGGATGTCACCAAAATAGAGAGAGTACAGAGGAGATTTACTAGAATGTTGCCTGGGTTTCAGCAACTAAGTTACAGAGAAAGGTTGAACAAGTTAGGCTTTATTCTTTGGAGCGCTGAAGGTTAAGGGGGGACTTGATAGAGGGTTTTAAAATGATGAGAGGGATAGACAGAGTTGACGTGGAAAAGCTTTTCCCACTGAGAGTAGGGAAGATTCAAACAAGGGGACATGACTTGAGAATTAAGGGACTGAAGTTTAGGGGTAACATGAGGGGGAACTTCTTTACTCAGAGAGTGGTAGCTGTGTGGAATGAGCTTCCAGTGAAGGTGGTGGAGGCAGGTTCGTTTTTATCATTTAAAAATAAATTGGATAGTTATATGGATGGGAAAGGAATGGAGGGTTATGGTCTGAGCGCAGGTATATGGGACTAGGGGAGATTATGTGTTCGGCACGGACTAGAAGGGTCGAGATGGCTGTTTCCGTGCTGTAATTGTTATATGGTTATATGGTTATATGGTATAGATACAAATGTATACAGGGATAAATCCAGTTGATTGGATTGCAACGGATGGAGAAGAGCTGAGTTTATTAAAACGAATTAGACAATAGACAGTGGACAATAGACAATAGGTACTGGAGTAGGCCATTCGGCCCTTCGAGCCGGCACCGTCATCATGTGATAATGGCTGATCATCCACAATCAGTACCCCGTTCCAGCCTTCACCCCATATCCACTGACTCCGCTATTTTTAAGAGTCCTATCTCGCTCGCTCTGAAAGTATTGAGAGAACCGGCCTCCACTGAGGCAGAGAATTCCACAGAATCACAACTCTATGTGTGAAAAAGTGTTTCCTCGACTCCGTTCTAAATGGGTTAACCTTTATTGCAGCAGAAAACGAGGGTCGCGTATGGAAGGTAATTTTGCATCACCCAGATGAGAAATTGTGTAGATGGATCCAGGAAAATCATGACGTGGAAGTTATAACAGGATGGGCGGTGGTCTATGTGGAAGGCTATGTCTTAGATAGGGCAGCACTGCTGGTAATGGACTCCGCTCACGTGGCAGAACTAGTGTTACCGGTACGAGCGCTTGAACTAGGACCAGACAAAGGGGATAATAATTGTACAGGCAGTCGTTGTGCCTTTGGACTTTTAGTCGACTATATGCTCACAAGACATGAAAGGGATTCCTAACTACCAGCGGGACAGAGGGAAAATTGAAATAATATCCGGGAATTCGTACAGGTCACGGGGCCACAGTGCTCCCTATCTAAGTACACAAGGTCATGTGATAGGAGCAGAATTATGCCATTTGGCCCATCAAGTCTACTCCTCCATTCAATTACGTGTGATATATCTCTCCCTCCTATCCCTATTCTACAGCTTTCTCCCCATACCCAGACACCCGTACTAATCAAGAATCTATCTCTGCCTTAAAATATCCATTGACTGGCCTCCCCAGCCTTCTGTGGGATAGGAGGAAAGTATTATAAAAGGTCAGGCACAAGTGGGCAGGGGGAAAAGGTTGGGCAGGAAAAGGCACACATATTAGAAATATCAACGCAAGTATCGCTGCACATACAGCGACATTTGACTTTATTGGGCACTGGCGTACAAGGGATGGAAGATGTATTAGACACTGAAGAGATTAAGTGGCTGCGGTACATTGAGAGGAAAGCAGGAGCCAAATTAAAGCTTGGCAGAGGGGTGCTCGACAGAAGAGGGAGTATGGAGAAGTCACACAGGAGATGTGATGGCACCACGATGCATAAGAGAGCAACATGTGAAATTATGCCATGTTATTATCATGCAGGACCTGACAGACAGTTGTACCTATTGAAGCAGCATTGGTCCTGGTCAAGTATAGGAGGGATGGAGCCAAACGGTCGGAAATGTATTGATTGCGCCAAATACGACGAAAGGCATGAAATACAATATCCGAATGGGACACAGAGAGCGGCTGTTCGAACACTTCAAAGATACTTAGAGTGATTTACGGGACCATTAAACTCTCATAGAGTTAAGAAGTTTTGTTTAGTAATTATTGATGATTGGACAAAATGGACAGAATCTTTACAATGCGCGGCTGTTCTCCAACTGCAGCGGAAAAACTATTGAGTAATGAGAAAAGTTCCGAGATGAGAAATGTCGACAAAGATTGATTCAAATAATGGACCATGTTACATTGTAACGTAATGAGATAGACTTGCAAGTTGTTGCGAATTAAATACATATACCGTATTCCCTTCCACGCGCAGAGGTCAGGAGTAGTAAACAGGACAAGAGGCAACTTGAGAGTTGGAAAAGCCACACATGAAACAGGTAAATGAAACAGTAAACAGGTCCAAAGAAGGATTTCGGCCGAAACGTTGCCTATTTCCTTCGCTCCATAGATGCTGCTGCACCCGCTGACTTTCTCCAGCATTTTGTGTACCATGAAACAGGTAAGGCTGACTGTATCAGCTGTTGATGCGATAGTCGATTGGTTGCGATTTATGAAGCGAGGAAGCAGGTTGAAGTGGGGAGGGGTTGGGTAGGGGGGGGGGGGGGGGGGGGTGATGTGAGGAATAGGTGCGAGTCTTGCTGGGGAGCGGAGGAGGGCGGTGAATAACAGGGTGTGTGGAACGGGAAGGGGGGGAGAGGTTGATAGAGGTTACCTAATGATGCAGAATTCAATGCTCATACAGTTGCATTTTAAGCTTCCCAAATAGAATATGGGCTGCTGTTTCTCCAGTTTGCATGTGACACTGGTGGAAACCGAGAATAAAAGGTCAGTATGGGCATGAGAATGGGAATTTTGAAGCGTTAGCAGCCGGGAGATCCGGCAGCCCTTGGTGGGTCCAAGACAATGAATAGTATTGTGGGTTGCAGTCGTATTGACTCCACTGGTGATGGCGGAGCGGTTGGAGGAAACAGCTTGAAGGGTGTTGGTGACATAGAAACATAGAAACATAGAAACATAGAAAATAAGTGCAGGAGTAGGCCCATTCGCCCTTCGAGCCTGTACCGTCATTCAATATGATCATAGCTGATCATCCAACTCAGTATCCTGTACCTGCCTTCTCCCCATTCCCCCTGATACCTTGAGCCACAAGGGCCACATCTAACTCCCTCTTAAATATAGCCAATGAACTGGCCTCAACTATCTTCTGTGGCAGAGAATTCCAGAAATTCACCAATCTTCCTGCATCTAGCCTGTTCAACCCCTTAGGAATTTGTAAGTTTCTATCAGACCTCCCCCCCCCCTCAATCTTCTAAATTGTAGCGAGTACAAGCCGAGTCTATCCAGTCTTTCTTCATATGAAAGTCCTGACATCCAGGAATCAGCCTGGTGAACCTTCTCTGTACTCCCTCTATGGCAAGAATGTCTTTCCTCAGATTAGGAGACCAAATCTGTACGCAATACTCCAGGTGTGGTCTCACCAAGACCCTATACGGGGTGGGTGCGTGGGGGGTGGGGGGGGGGGGGGGGGGGGGGGTAGCACTAACATTGGACGCGTGCATTGTGCCTTAATGACTCCACTTTTCCAAGAAATGTACATTGAATTGTACACATGTTAATGTAGACTGTGATCCAAGAGTGACCTGAGATGAAACGAAACCCAGTAAATTGACTATGATGTGATCTGGGGAAGATACGAGCTTTCAAGACGGAGCATTCAGTTGGCTGCAAAGCAAAAGGAAAATGGTTGGAAGTATTTACAAACTGCACAGGTGAAATTGTTGGAAATGCACAAAATGCACCTTACCAGAGAACGCAGTGACGTCGCGAACTAAATTCCCGACAACAATTAATAGGCGGCAATGTGCTGCAAATATGGCGCCATTAGGGGCACCAGTTGGTGATGTCGCCAAACAAGGAGTAATTACACTGGTGCCACACTATTCATCGCAAATAATTTCAGATTTGACTGGCTTTGCTGTTCCTACTTAGTGTCCCATCCTCGTACAGCATTATTTCGAAATTTTGTAGAGAACAATTATCGAGAAAAAAACATGGTTCCCACACAAATGCCTCTACTTCCATAGAAGGCGCAGGAAGTTCATCATGGCACCAACAACAATCACCAACGTCTCCAGATGCGCCGTAGAAAGGATTTATTTTTCGAGATGCATTACATTATGGTTTAAGAATCGCTCCACCCAAGTCCGCAAAACGACGTGGAGAAATTGTGGACGCAGCCTAGACCATCACACAACCAACTCCTTCCATAGATTCCATTTACATCTTAAGTGCCGCGGCAATAATGGACTAGTCGCACCCTTGAAACCTCCTCTTCGCTTCTCCACGCACCTCCAGATTCAGGGACAATTTCTTCTCAGCTGTTATCAGGCAACGGAATCATCCTACCAACAACTTGCGAGCGGTCCTGAGTTACTATCTACCTCATTGGAGACCCTCGGACCTTCCTTGATCGGACTTTACACGTTTATCTTGCACTAAATGTTATTCACGTTATTTCCTTTATCATGTACCTGCACACTGTGGATGACGCGATTGTAATCATGTATTGTTTTTCTGGTTGGTTAACACGCAACGAAAACTTTTCACTGCACCTCGGTACCTCGGTAAACACAAACTCATTGATATAGCAGGGCTTATTGAGCAGATTACAAAATTGAAGAGCGATATCAGACGGTTCTTAAAAACAATGTTATCAAAAAAGAGCGAGATGAGTAGAAAAGGGAATAAGCCTCATAAATATTTTTGAAGGAGTGTGTATTCGCAGACCTTATTAAAAGACGATAAATTGATTCGTTGAGAGAATAAAAATGTATCCGAGATGAATATTCGGAACGGGTGTGTTCCACCTACTCTACATGGCTACTTACCCAAACACAAGGGTATATGCTGCAGTTAGCTCGCACCGGATTCCGGCGTATACAGAATAACACCTTCTGTATAAATTAAAAAGCCGCCACAGTAGGAACATGAGGCATGGATCGCGGTGCCTAACCAGATCACGCCAGAATATTTAGCGGGTAACTAACACAGGGATGATATCCCCTACGCCAGTGACACGGGGAACATTGGACTTATTCATAGACACAATACTGCAGTAACTCAGCGGGTCAGGAAGCAATCCTTGGAGAAAAGGAATATATGACGTTTCGAATCAAGATCATTCTCAGACGGTCCGATCTTCAGATCTGAAGTGTGGTCTCGACTCGATAGGTCTGCCTCAGAGGGCGGTGGAGGCAGGTTCTCTGGATGCTTTCAAGAGAGAGCTAGATAGGGCTGTTAAAATAGCGGAGTCAGGGGATATGGGGAGAAGGCAGGAACGGGGTACTGATTGGGAATGGTCAGCCATGATCACATTGAATGGCGGTGCTGGCTCGAAGTGCCAAATTACCTTCTCCTGCACCTATTGTCTATTGCTATTGTCTATTGTCGCTAATCATTTTCCCTATATAGGCTGCCTGACCCGCTGAGTTACTCTAACAGTTTGAATCTATTTTCGGCGAAAACACTATCTGCAGTTCTTTCCTGCACATTGGACTTTTCATGTGATCCTATTAATATAGTGGAAACCAGTGTTGATTTACTCATTATAATAACTGTCCATTGCGGTGGATATGAATACTGAGGCCACTTTCGCCAGCATTGCATTTTTTCAGGGCAAATTTATGTGGCAACATCAACAGTGGTATACCAACGGATAAATTAACTGTACCGTGCCTGGACACAAACCTGGTCACCCGAACGTTTACACATTACACTCCATCGAAGGACAAACACGCCGATTACAAGGAATGGGTTGGAATATGGAAAGTTCGATATAATATTCAATGCCACCAGTGCCTGCTGCCGGAAGACAACAAAAAATAAGGCAAATAGATCCATGAATGGTCAGTCTGCGACAAAACGTATTTGTCCTCAAGCAAACCAAACGGCCAAAATAATACGTTAACAGTTTATATAGGAAAACGAAGCCAGGCACGAAAATCTGGAGTACGTCAACGAGTCAGGCAGCATCTCTGGAGAAAGGCAATAGGTGACGTTTCTGGTTAAGACCCTTCTTCAGACTCAGAATCAAGGGGAGGGAAGCACGAGATATAGACGTTGATATAGAGAATAGAACAAATATTTTAAATATATGCAAAACAATAATGACGATATAGGAAACAGGCTATTCTTAGCCGTGGGTGTAAACGAGTTATAGCCAATGAGAATCAATACTTGATACTAAATTAGGGTTAAATTGTACATCCGTTGAAACTCTTCTGAAGCACCAACCAGAGGCATGTACACATTGATGGCCTACTGAGCACGTCGCGATCAAGGAGGGGAGAAGAGGGTGGACGTCAAAGGACCCAATGGGCCATGGTAGACAATGGGTTAACGTGGATAGTGGGCTTGAAGCAGATCAGCCCAAGATGGAAGATGATCCCTCAGCCAGGGTCAGGGCTCTCAGGGAAACCTCGTCGAAACGGGATTCTACCAGCCTCCATGTTGAGTTGCAAATGAAGTGACCTTAAGTTATCCTACGAGACTGCCTAGCAACATTCTATAGACCCAGGGGGTGGAGAAATGTAGATAATGGGTCTACTTTCTATTTAAGCTCATCTGTCCCAGGACCGGAAAACAATTGTTCGGACATGGGTCTTCCAAATTGGCCAATTGTAAACAAGGAAGTTTTTTTCAGAAAATAAAACCCGCACTCCACGTGGTATTCCTGCTACACTTCCGACCTGTGCATGGGGTGTGAACCTGAAGCAGCGGTAGGAATCTCTCGGAGTCACGATATATTCCATCGACCGATACGTGATCTATGTAGGTGCCAAACGCGGGTACTTCGAGTTCACATATGGTAACTTTTAAATGATCATAGAGTCGAAGAATCGTACATCACGGAAACTGGCCCAACAGGTTCACCCGACCAAGATGCCCTGTGTAAGACAGTCTCATTTGCCCGCTTTAAGATCATATACATGTAGATATAACTGTCCAAATTTATTTTGAATGTTGTTATTATACCTAGCGAGGCATCAGAGGGTCCAAGCAATACTCGCAAGATGACTTTCCTTCATTTGCCTTGCAGATCTCCACCATTTAATAATGAAGATAGAAAGTGACAGGAATGTTCAGCAGGCACTGTGGCAGCTGAGAAAGGGAACAAAGACAACGCTTCGTAAGAACATGACAGTCCCCCACACACTAGAGCAGTTTGTTATTCCGCATTGTTGGTCCCGTATGAAGTTCTCAGATCCGGAATGTTCCACGTGGTAACAAAGCCGAAATCCAGCAGACAAGATTCGCACTGGATTTAGCCGCTGAAATCGCTGTGCGGGAGTTTTTAAAGCAGTTTTTACTAGTAATGTGTCGCGGTATAGCTCCTCCGTGATGTGTTCGTTCTGGCTCACAAAATTCACTGGAGTAAATAGGCACAGACACCGCACCATTCTGTGTAAATGCACGCAGACGTTAGTAGAGGTTTAAGGAAACTCGTTATGACAGAGGACACTCTAACAAAACCACGATATCATGTCATTTGCCAGTTTGTGGCGTGGCGTGGAATACAATCCCATGCACAGAGACACAAGAGCCTGCAGAAGGGATAAGATCATCTCTGACCCTCTCACCCTGGCCACAAACTCTTTGAATCATCCCTCTGGAAGGCGACTCCGGACTGTCAAAACTGCCACGGTCAGACATAAAAACAGACTTTTCCCACGTGTAGTAGCTCTAATCAATAACCGAAAATCTGTAGCCTCCTTTTGCTCTGGTATTTATTTAATTCACATGTATGATTATTAATGTTTAATGTTTTATGTATATTCTTAACTGCCACTGTATGTCATGTTGTCACTTGTGGGCGGAGCATCAAGGCAAATCCTTGTATGTGAATACATGACCAATAAACTTTTTTCATTCATTCATTCATTCCTTCTCAACCCTGCTGGAGTAAAGACTGTTCTGCCTAATCTAACGGACATGTCTGCCTTTCCATTTCCCTGTTCCCACATTTTTGCCTTCTTGGCTCTATGTCACCACGCACTTCACGATTATATTCAATGAGCAAACAGTATTGTTCATATCTTAGCTCCAGTGTTTGAAGGACATTGTATGTTTGGTCGGTGTTCGTCTTTGCCACTAACACGGGCCCAGTCATCCACTTAATTGTAGCATAGAACAGGACAGCACACAAGTCAAATCCCGTTGAGCAGGGGAGAGTTTCTCAAAGTACGTGATTTATTCAATGCCTCTGCAATATATATTGGGAAACAATAGGATGGAACCCAAAGTGTTCCACTGATTCACAGCACCTACAACATTGTATATCTCATGACCAAGTGTAACATTGCAGATATTATGGTGGATATAATCCATCAGTAATCAATGTTACGTTGTAGCCTTTCATTTAAAGCATGGTCTGTTTAAATGCCCTCAGCATGATTAACAACATTCCATAGATGGACAGAAAAGCTGGAGTAACTGAGCGGGTCAGGCAGCATCTCTGGAGAAAAGGTATATGTGACGTTTCGGCTCAGGACCCTTCTCAGACTGGGACTGGACCCCAACATCATCTATTCATTTTCTCCAGAAATGCTGCCTGGTCAGCTGAGTTACTCCAACTCTTTGTATCTATCTTCGGTTTAAACCAACATCTGCAGTTCCTTCCCACAACATTCCATGTTCATCGTTAATCCAGCTCGCTGCCTTGCAATTTAACACTTATTGTCTCTCCTGACATCATTTTGTAAGTTAAAGACACCGAGAATGAAACCCTTTATTTTATGAAGTTTGTCAGTGTAGACAAGTTTGTCTGTAGGCTGTGGGCCGAGGAGCTTTACTCCAGTGTTTCGTGACCCATGTCACAGAACTACATGACATTTCACATATTGTGTAAAAATATTGTATACATCACCCCTGAAACTCGTCATGAACAAGACTTGCATATTTTTTATTAAATTAGAGAAAAACCGGAAAAAATGCGGGCATTTTTAGTCCAATCAAAGCACGTTAAACATTGTATACCAGTTGGCCAATCACGCGCTTTGCTTCAGGCTAGCACACAAGATACCTGAGAGGACTTCACAGATGCCTGTTTACTGGAGATTCCGATGAAGGTCTTTCTAGTTCTGTGGAATACATGTCGTGGCCAACTTGCAGCAGGGTAATGATTTTAGTGAGAAAGATTAAGAAGGCTGAAGAATGTGCTGCTAAGTGGATAGAAGTGGAAGAAAGTCTTGGAAGCAAAGTCGCTGCTGAGGTGCTGCAGTCAAACTTTGTGAATCAGCTGGAACTGAAAGGTAAGATCTAAAGTGAATTTATGAAACATCTATCTGTATGGCCTTTAATTAATTTATTGCACCCTTTTATAATGTGAACAAAAGGAGATTTGGAAGCTGTACATTCACTCATCCATTCATTCATCCATAATGAATTAATTAATCAATTAATTAATTAATTAATTAATCAATTGATTGATTGATTAATCAATTAAGCAATTAATCAATTAATTAATTAATTAACTGATTAATTAATCAAGTAATTAATTATTAACTGATTAATTAATTCATTAATTCATTAATTCATTCACTCATTCACTCACCCACTCATTCACTCACTCATTCATTCACTTACTCATTCATTCACACTCACTCACTCACTCATTCACTCACTCATTCATTCATTCATTCATCATTCTTCATTCATTCATTCATTCATTCATTCATTCATTCATTCATTCATTCATTCATTCATTCATCATTCATTCAGGCTAGCACACAACCGGCCTCGGAGCTGGGGCAGCGGCAGCGGCCACCCGGCCTGAGAGCTGAGGCAGCGGCAGCGGCCACCGGCCTCGGGGCTGGGGCAGCGGCGACCCGGCCTCGGTGCTGGGGCAGCTAGAGCGGCGACCCGGCCTCGGCGCTAGAGCAGCGGCAGCGGCCACCCGCGCCTCGGAGCTGGGTCAGCGGCAGCGGCAAACAGGACCCGGTGCGGTGCTGGGGCAGCGGCAGAGGCAGCGGCCACCCGGCCTCGGAGCTGGGGCAGCGGCAGAGGCAGCGGCCACCCGGCCTCGGTGTAGGGCAGCGGCAGAGGCAGCGGCGACCCGGCCTCTGAGTTGGTTGGCAGCGGAGAGGGCAGCGGCGACCCGCCTCGAGCTGGGGCAGCGGCAGCGGTGACCCGGCCTCTGAGCTGGGGCAGCGGG